>NC_143583.1:175917345-176248811 GCF_048544385.1 Mastigoproctus giganteus | reverse complement strand
AGAATATATATATTCACTGTGATTAAACCTGCAAGCTGATAGTGTAAGGCATTGTAATGTTATTAAATTTTGGCATCAACTCTGTCAAAAGAAAAAGATTTTATGGGAAACGATTTTAAAGTACTAATGTTTGCAGTATGACAATCCTTTTTTGGAACAACCTATATAAAAACCAGTTGGATATTAGAGCTGCATGTCTAACCAAATTTCCATTCTTGCCTTGACTGAACTTCAGATTTTTCATTTTAAAAAAAACTATTTTATATTGTTGTTGTATAGTTTATCCTACTTCTTGCTGTCTACTAGAATAATTTCTTTTCTATATTTTTCCCTGCCTTTGCTTTATGCTTTCAGTGTGCGTGTACGTGTGCATGCATGTTGTGTATTATTTTTTATTTATTTTATTATTTTCATATACGGTTATTTGTTTATTTCTAGATAAGATAGACAGTTCCTTCTCACGGTCACGGAGTTCCAGTATGTCTAGTTTAGAAAACATCAGTGCAGAAGCCATCCAGTGCCTAACTTTTGTCGACTCCTATAGTAGAAAAGCAGGTATGATTAGCTAACAAAGTTGTTTTACCCAAAATTGTATTTAGTGAAATAATTTTTCCTTCAATTTTTATGTTGTTTATTCAATTTAAATAATATTCAAGGGCTGTTTGAAAATTGAACTTGTATGTAGTAGGAATTTTGTTGAGATGGTATTCATTTGAACAAAGGTGGTGCAAGAATTTCTGCCAGTATCACTGAGGTGCCAGAATACCCTAAGGGTTCAGGGAAACTGCTAATTAGGAGAGAGAAATGGGAATTTAGATCCGCATTTATCTGATGATATGGGTCAAACCAAAGCTTGCACTCACCTCATGAATTTTTGTCTATTACCACAAAAGCCAATGTTGATAAGATGATCTGAGGGTAGTAATTTTTCAAATGAGAGGGAAGATATAGCTTGGAATACAAACCTAAATAACTTCAAGGGGTGTGTGTCAGGGTAGTAAACTATAGAAGATTACTTAGTGGTGCCACCTGGAAATTGGTGATGAGTTACACTTTCATATGTATAATGTATTTAGGAATGATAGGGAAGACACAAGGGGTGGAGGGGTCTTGCTTCTTATCAAAAGCAGCCTGAGTTCAAAATTAGCTTTTGCTGAGTCTGAAGTTACATCTGCCAGCATAGAATCTGTGTGTTGTGAGTTAGTCAGAAGCAAAGGAACAATGAGAGTGGGAGTAATCTACAGAAGATTGTGAAGAATATGACGAGAGTCTTTACATGCAGATGGAATGGTCAGGCAAGTGTGAATATGTCTTATTATGGGTTACTTTAATCTCTCCTAGATTGATTGGAATAAGTCGGCAGGAAACTTACAATGGGTAAAACTTTTTAAAATAAATTAGATGATTATTATTTGTACTAGCATGTTAGGGAAAGAGATGAGAATATTCCTCCACCAGGCATGAGAATATTCCTGACCTCATGATTACTAATGGTTCGGATGGCATCACTGGGCTTCAAGTAAAGGAACCATTGTAAAGAAAATGATTGCACAATCTTCACCTGAAAGATGTTGCAGTAGTTAAAGTTAAAGGTGTGTGTTTTAAATTCAGAAGAGGAGACTTTGATAATTTAAGGTGCTATGTGGCATCTGTGAACTGGGCAGATTGCCAAGGAATGGAGAATACATTTGAATTATAGAATACTTTGAAAGCAAAGCCATGCATACATACCTTTAAGAAAATATTGCAGGAGGAGGATGCCAACATGGATGACTGCAGAGGTGGCTAGTCAAATAGAGCAGAAAAAGATAGCATGCGACAGTTACAGAGCGATGAAACATACTGAAAGGTGTGGCACCTAAGGAGTGGAATAATGCAATCATAGTTTTGCTGCATAAGAAAGGAGATAAATCAGAAATTGGAAATTATAGACTAATTAGCTTGTTATCCCACATCTACAAGTTGCTCACAAGGGTTATTACCAACAGATTAGAAAGAATACTTGATGAGAATCAACCGAAAGAGCAAGCTGGCTTTAGGACAGGATTCTCAACTATGGATCACCTTCACGTAATGTCACAGCTAATGGAGAAGGCAAATGAATACAAAACACCATTGTGCCTGGCATTTGTGGATTATGAAAAGGCATTTGACTCCATACAGCATAAGGCAATGTTTCGGGCACTGGAAAGACAAGGCATAGATACCCCATATATGATTTTGAAGAAAATATATGAGAAATGCTACCTTCTTTATTAGACTAGATAAAGACAGTAGGAAATTTAAAATTGAGAAAGGAGTTCAAAAAGGAGACATAATATCTCCAAAGTTGTTTACTGCTGCCCTTGAGGAAGCTTTCAGAAGATTAGACCGGTTGCAGAAAGAAGTCAATGTGAATGGAGAGTACCTAAACCATTTATGATTTGCAGATGACACTGTGGTCATAAGCCATAATCCCAAAGAATTAGAGGAAAATCTTAATCATCTATGCAGAGTTAGTAAGGATTTTGGACTAAATATGAATATGGCTAAAACAAAAGTAATGATGAACAAGCATGCCACAGAAAGGGATATAATGATTGAAGGAGCAGTAATTGAAAAGGTGGAGTCATATATTTATCTGGAACAAGTTATTAGCTGTAATAATGGTAAATGGATGGAAGCCAAGAGAAGAATAAATTTTGGATGGATAGCATTCAGGAAATATAGTCACATACTGAGGAGCAATATCCCAATTTGTCTGAAACGTAAAATAATGAACCAATGTATACTCCCCACCATGACTTATGGAAGTGAAACTTAGGCTCTCACCAAAAGAATGGAAGAGAAGCTGAGGACTACATAGCAAAGAATGGAATGAATTATATTAGGAATCAGACTGTTAGATAAGAAGAGAAACACATGGATTAGGCAGCAAACTCAAGTAAAGGACATTCTTATCAAAACTAAAAAACTAAAATGGTCTTAGGCAGGACACACAGCTCGATGACAGATGGACTAAGAAAATAACAGAATGGTACCCAAGAGGAGCTAAGAGAAAACCTGGAAGACAACAACAGAGATGGACAGATGAAATTCATGAGTTTGTGGGTAGTAAATGGATGGCCATTGCACAAAACAGAAGGAACTGGAAAGTTGCTGGAGAGGCCTTCATCCTGCAGTGGATTGAAATTGGCTGATGATGAAACATACTGAAGCCTATAACAGGTATGGGTTGATCTGTAATAGTACCACCAATAAGGTCAGGGAGGCCAAGTCTGCTTATGAGAAAGCATTGACTAGGAGAGCAAAAAATGGGGACAAGGAATTTTTCATGTGTGTGTGAATGCAAGGAAGAAAAAAGAAGTCGGATTGGACCCTTGTGCACTGGGTGTGGGAAAGTCTTAAGACAACCCAGCTGATGTTGCAGATGAATTAAACAGATACTTTGCATCTGTCTTTACTGAAGAAAGACCCTTCATGCTGAGAAGAGGTTGTGCGAGTGAGACTAAGCCATATAAAATTAGTGATGTCGTAATTACAGATGATTGTTTTTAGAAAAACGTTTGAGCATAAAGGTAAGTAAGGCTCCCAGAGTTGACAGCATATACCCTGTAGTTTTGAGGGAGAGCACGAGGAAGTGTATTGAACCATTAAGATTAATTATGAGGACTCGGGGGAGATTCATTTGGATTGGAAAAGTGCCAGCATATTGCCAGTACAAGTGGTTCTAAGAGTGAAGTTGGTAACTACATATTAGTTAGTCTGACTTCAGTGGTAGGAAAATTCTCAGAGGCAATAATTAAGGGAAATTTAGATAGATATGGCATTCTGAAAGATACACAACGTGGCTTTGTTAAGGGTAAATCGTGCTTGACTAATGTAGTAGGCTACTTTGACACAGTTACTCATGAGCTGATCTAGGGAATAATTTTGATATAGTTTATTTGGATTTTAGCAAAACATTTCACTTGGTCCATCATGAGGTTACTGTATAAGCTTGAACCGGTTGGGATCACTGGTAAGATTCTAAGATGAAGGCAGAGGATTGCGATTAATGGATATTCTTTAGATTGATGTAACATCAGGAGTAGAGTCCCTTGAGGCTCTTGGACCACTGTTGTTTCTCATTTTGATAAATGACATTGATGAAGGGGTAGAAAGCGTGATGTCAAAATTTGCAGATGACATGAAGATTGGCAGAGTTGTTAATGATCGGTTCTAAGCAGTGCTCCTTCAGGATGACTTGAACAGATTTCAGAGAAATGGCAGCTATGTTTTAATACTGCTAAATGCAAGGTCTTACACTTGGGAAATAGCACCCCCAAGGGCTCACATCCGGTGAGTATGGGCTTGGCACACCCAAGGTCCCGAGCTGGATATCATCATTCTTCTCTTTCTTGGTAATTCCCTGCTACTTCTCTTTCTCTCTGATTAAACCAGGGTTTAATCAGGTTTAATGCTAATGCTCCTAAAAACCAAATAACAACAACTTTCTCTCTCTCTCTCTCTCTCTCTCTCTCTCTCTCTCTCTCTCTCTCTCTCTCTCTCTCTCTCTCTCTCTCTCTCTCAACTCTCTCAGGGTAACACAGAATTTTTTTTTTTTTTTTTTGCCTGGTGCAGCATAAGCCTTGGGCTTCCTTGCACCATATGGCTAATAATAAATTATACACTTGGTGGGATTTAATTAAAAACAGTGGAGGAGGAAACGGATCTTGGAATTACAATATAGGCAGCTATGAAGTATTCTGAACAGTGTAAACAGGTAGCCAGGAAAGCCCATGGTGTCCTACAAATGATTTATTAAATGCTCTCCTGTAGAGATAGGAAGGTTATAATCCTACTGTGTATAAGGCAGTTGTAAGGCCACATTTGAAATACTGTATTCAGGTATGGAGACCTCATCTGAAAAAGGACATCAAGCTTCTTGAAAGGGTCCAAAGACGGGCAACTCAAATGGTGAGATCAGCAGAAGGATGGTCATATGAGGAAAGACTCCAATTATATAGGCTAGAGCTGGACAACTAGGCATTTCAGAGGTGACCTTATTGAAGTTTATAGGATCTGAGAGGGATTAGTAAAATTAATGACGGTGGAATTCTCACTGTTCTAAATAATTCAAGAACTCAGGGTTATAAATTCAAATTACAGGGCTTGAGGTTTAGGTTAGATTGTAGGAAGTTTTCTTTTAGCCAGCAAGTAGTTGATAGCTAGAACAAGTTGCCCTCACAGGTAGTTGAGGCTGACTGTTTGAATAAATTCAGAGGCCAACTGGATACTTACCTATGTGAGGAGGAGAAAGCATGTAACTTGGTTGGTTTTTTTTTTTGCCAGTGAAACAAAAGTCTCTGGCTTCCTTGCACTCAGGGGAGGTACCCATAGACTGGAGATGTGCAAATGTGACCCCAATTCACAAAGGAGGATCAAAGGCTGACACAAGTAATTATAGACCTGTGAGCTTAACTTCTGTTCCAGGAAAGTTAATGGAGGCACTGGTTAAAGAAGCACTGCAGGATCATTTAGACAAGACTTCAGTTATAGCTCGGACACAGCATGGTTTTGTTAAGAGGAAGTCTTGCCTGACCAATTTGATTGGATATTATGATGCAGTCACAAAAGAACTGGATGCAGGGAATAGCTTTGATATTATATACTTGGATCTCAGAAAGGCTTTTGATACTGTTGCACATGGAAGACTGCTACACAAATTGGAGCAGTGTGACATTGGAGGCAAATTGCTGCTATGGATAAAGGGGTGGTTGAGGGGGAGAAGACAGAGAGTGGTAATCAATGGACACTGCTCATCGTGGACTAATGTTATTAGTGGAGTCCCTCAGGGCTCAGTGTTGGGTCCATTATTGTTTTCTGTATTTATAAATGATATTGATGATGGTATATCAAGCTTAATGTTCAAGTTTGCAGACGATACAAAGGTTGGCAGGGTTGTCAAGGACACTACTGACACTATGCTGCTGCAACAGGATCTGGAAAGGTTGAGTAGATGGGCTGAGAGGTGGCAAATGAAGTTTAACATTGACAAATGTAAAGTACTACACATGGGAAACAGCAACCCCAGAGCAACGTATCAACTCTGTGGTACTACACTGACAGTGGTAGAGAATGAAAGGGACTTGGGGTGGTTGTGCAGGCAGATATGAAGTTCTCTGAGCAGTGCAGATGGGCTGCAAGAGTAGCTCATGGAGTATTGTCGATGATATACAGGAATTTTTCCAGCAGGGATAAGGAGGTGATTATTCCCTTGTATAAGGCAATGGTCAGGCCACACCTGGAGTACTGTATACAGGTCTGGAGGCCTCATTTCAAGAAGGATGTAGAGCTGCTGGAACGAGTACAGAGAAGGGCAACAAGATTAGTGAATGGAACAAAGGGGTGCTCTTACGAAGAAAGTCCTAAGTTTTGCAAATTACAGTGTCTGGAGACTAGGCACCAGCGAGGAGATCTGATAGAGGTGTATAAAGCCTTGAATGGTTTGAGCATGCTCAATGCTGATGGGATTCTTCCTCTTGCTCAGAATAATCACCTGAGAGGGCATAAATTGAAATTGAGGAAAGACAGATGTAGGATAGACGTGCGGAAATTTGCCTTTAGCCAGCGGGTGGTTGGTTGGTGGAACAGACTTCCATCCCTTGTAGTGGAGGTTGATAGCCTAAATAAGTTTAAGGCTCAGCTGGACAGGTATTTTGAACAAACAGAGGGGTGAAGTGGAAGTGGGGTTTTTTTTTTTTTTTTGGCTGATGCTGCATAAGCTTGCTTTTTTGCATCGAATGCCTCTACTAATGCTAATGCTATATGGCAAATACTATTACTATAATTATAGAACAGTTCAGAACATTTAAGTTACATAGCATTAGTGCACTTCATTTTGGTACAGTTGTCCATCACTTTCTGGCCCTCAACTGTGGAATAAGTGTACTGTTTGTTACCTGTGCAATTGTTTCAAATTCACATTCAACTTGTTTTCATTGCACTATTCAACTTCTTCATCACTGAATCCATTTCCTGCCAGGTGTTATCTTTAGAGGCCAGTTCAGAGGAAAGTAAGAATGAGACTGTTTTGTAGATGGGCAAGTAATTCTCTTATTTAGGCACATTAGTATATATGCATAAATAGCCTATTTATCTTCACCATGTGCATCTATCCATCCATCCATCCATCCATCCATCTGTCTGTCCATTCGTATGTAATAACTCAACTTCTAATGGATGGATTTTAATGAAATTTTATATTCAGGTCTTTTAGAAAGATTTGTTGAACCATCCCAAATTTCATTAACATTGAACCAGTACAAATCTGGTAATTGTCATTTTATTTATTATTTTTTTTTTCATATACATATATCATTCATATGGACTATCCATATACCGTGTATTGTAGCTGAAGTAATGGATATTATATTTGTTGTCATGAGCTGACTGGAGGAATGAATGGGCAGTATAGATATAGCACCTGAATGCTGTTTTGTGATCACTGTTGATCTTAATTGCTTTGATCCTTTAACATGTTCTTTTATATGTGCACTGTTCTTTAAAATAGTATTCACTGTTGAAGCACGAGACCTAATTCCCATGCAATAGATGACAAACTTTGTCCTGCTTAATAAATTTTCGTCTTCATTTCTAAATCAATTTTGTTTCATTTCCTAGCACTGCCACCACTTGCACTTTCTGTTGGTCGCTTTCCCTTCATCATTGTAATACGTAAATAGGAATAAAGAGAAGATTTTGAAAATTTATTTATGTTTTTTATGTGATTGAAAATTTCAATGAAGGTGAAACATATTTCACCATAATAACATAAAAATCCCACACAATTCCAGTTATCGGTATTATCAAAATGCAATAAGATCAAGTTTACTACCCATTTATAATAGATTTCACTAACAGAAAAGCCCAATAAACCAGAAAGTGCAAATTGTTTTTATTGCTTTATGGTCATGCCCTCCAGAAATGAGCTTTAGAAAAATTTCACAAAGACGTTCAATGGAACATATGATACTGATGAAAGTGTGGTGCATTCACCGGCTGGACCACTTAGCCCTTCCTTTCAGCCAATAATAGCAATTGTAAACGTGTTGGCCACGTGTTTTGTTTTTGCATCCTTTAGTTAAAAGTGATTTTTGTGTTTTGCTTATTTGACATAAATTTATATAAAACTAATACAATTTCCATTGTATTAATTTTATATAAATTAATTAATGAAATTATTAATGAATTATTAATGAAAGGTCATTTCTAAAACTGACCTTTTAGAGTGTTATATAGTGAAATTTTCAACTTCTGAGACCTTGGAACGAATTGCCAAAAAAAAAAAAAAAAGAATGTGTCATTGGGTTCACATTACGATGTTTTCACAATACCTCCATTTATTCCCAAATACGTTTCCATATTTTTTTTATTTTGCACTGGCCAGCAAAAACTTACGTAAAGTTGAATTTACGTAAGTAGGGGAGTGGCTGTATATAAGAAAATTTAAAGATGAGATAATGAATAGAAATATGGGGAGTGATATAGATGCATCATGGATAGGGGTTACCACATTGTCTGTGGTGGATGTAGGACTTTTTTATATGAAAACTAACAAATAGACGTTATGTTTTTATTACAGAAAATGATATAAAGTGACCAAAATAGAAATGGTAAAATTGGTACTTATAGTTTACAAAGCAAGGGATATAAACATCAAAACCCACAGCTAATAATTAAACCATAAAAGAAGAAAAACTAGTTAAAACTAAACAGATTATAAAATCTTGATGTATGACCCAGTCTACTTACAGTGAAAATATCAGCAATAAAAAAAAAAATTTATTTTTCAAAAATAGAGATATAACCATCAAACATTATAATATATGTACAATAAAAAATTACATAATAAATATGCAAACATCAAATTTAATAGTAAATAACAAGCATAAAAAATTATAAAGTTACTAAAACAATATACATTAGAATATATTAACTTTTTTTTTTTTTTTCCTTTTTCATTTATAAAATTTTTCGTAATTCATGTAAATTTATGAGATTTCTGGGTTTTCTAAGAGATATCCATGAAGTTGCTCCCAACTAAATGTTTTTAAATTTTGTTGTGTTAAAAGTATTAATTGAATTAACATTTAATTGATTATTATTATCATCATCATCATCATCATCAGCCATATGGTGCAAGGAAGCCTGAGGCTTATGTTGCACAAGCCAAAAAAAAAAATTTCCGAGTTACCTGAGAGAGAGAGTCAGAAGTAGAAAGGCGTCACCAAGAAAGAGAAGAATGATGATATCCAGCTCAGGACCCTGGGTGTGCCAAGCCCATACTCACCATATGTGAGCCCCTGGGGTTAATTCTTTCCTTTGTCCACTGAACATTAATCACTGAAAATATATGCCCAACGTTAGCATTACACCCAGCTAAAACAAAAAAGAATGTTGTTAATTTTAATAATTCTGAAAAAAAGTTCAATTTTTTAGGTCATTGCAGAAAATAACATTATTCTCAATGATCAAAAAATTTTGAATCATCAATATCAACTGCTGTAAATATGATAGTGAGGTATAACTTCATCCCAATTCAGACCATTTGTCAAACTCATCCACCAGTAAGTATACTTTAAGTGTTTTTTTCTTTAACTTGATACAGTCAGTCCTCGTATAACACGATAGTTGTGTTCCTAGAAACCCTCATGCAATATAAACAACAGGCCCTATGGGAAAAATAGGGTTAGGTGCCGAGCACCCAAGATTCAACACATATTTGTAACCAAAACATTACCAAACACAATAAATAATCGTAATAAAACACTTACGTATTTTATTACGACTATTACGTAATAAAATATTGCTAATGCTTTTGCTTCTATCGTAAGCAAATTTGTTCTTTGTTTGATTTTCTATCCAAACAGATGACAGCCATTTTCTATCATCATCTGTTTGGATTTTCTATCCAAACAGATGACGTTCCATCTCTTCCAATTCTTTGTGTCTTGATCCAATAGATTTTAATTACACTTTGAGTTGTTCCTGATGTGAAAGTTGTTTTTATTTTCTTTGCATTCTTTCTAATTCTCGGCGTTGCCTCATTTAAGCCTGTAGCACGTGCAATATCGCATGGTCTTTCATTTCGCTCAAAGCGTTTCACAATTTCATATTTCCCTGGTGGGCCGGAGGCCAGTGTGATTTTGGCCATAAACACTAGTGTGAGGCCGCTACAAATTTTCCTAGGTAAGAATTTTTGACCCAGTCTGCCTCTGTATATCGATATTGCTTTTCTTTTTCTCCCTGAGTCTGTAGTGTCTTCATCAGGACGCTTTCTGTTCACACCTTTTAAGAATTTTACTCATTTTTAGGGAATAAAGCACAATTACAAAATGAGGAGGCTCGCTTGATACACATAAACAAAGCTGCGCGTGTGTAGCAACTGAATAAACAACACTGTAAAGGCAGAGACACACTATTAACACCTCACTAGCTTACATTTCTGGGGGTTACTACCATAAAACAATAAAAATTTCCAATTGCATTTCTGCTAGTGGAATCTGATATGAACTGGTAGTAAAGTCGATCTAATTGTATTTGCGATAATACCGATAGCTGGAATTGAGTGGGTTTTTACGTTATTATGGTGAAATGTGTTTCCCCCCTTCACTGATACTGTATAAAAACAAATACTGTACATTTTCAGAATCTTCTCTTTATTCCTATTTGCATTCAGTTGGGGTGATTCCGTGTTCGACTGCTGTTTCTTGTAAACACAAAGGCGAATCGTGCATAAGCGAATTCGGTTCGTGTTATATACAATATCGTTCCCCTATTTATAAATCGTGTATGATCGAATTCGTGTAGTATAAACACGTGTTATTCGAGGACTGACTGTACAGTTAAGATCCAAAGGGTTTGTGCTTTCCTTTCATTCAATAAATGGAATTAATAAAATATTGAACAACAATAATAGGTCATAAAAAAAAAAAAAAAACATTGTCATGCTGTAGCCATCATGCCCCTGCCATTCATTTGTATGACCTATGGTGTTAATAAGCAAAAATGTTACTTTTTAAAAGTTTTAGGTATTGAGGAGTCAAAGGAGACCACAGCTGCCAGATGTATTTCTGATTCATTGTAATACTTAATTCAGTGTATATATATATTGTGTGTACATTATATGACCAAAGGTATTCAGGCACAGGTGAGATGACTTTGAATTCAAAACCCTTATACATAGCAGGACTGCTGCCTTTGGCCTGTAATGGTTTCGTTGATATGGCCTAAGACGTCAACACCAGAACTTGAATCTGCTAACTACAACTTTAAGGGCAAATTTGCATTTATAGTACTGGAAAAACCATTTATGTACTGCTTCTCCAAGAGTTGATTCTAACAAAATATGGATGACAGCTGGGCATATTTCCTTTTTTTTCTATCTATAAGCAATCTTAGTGGTACAGATTTAGAGGGCACTAACTATGCCATCATGCAGAAGTAGAATTCTACGTAAATAGACAGTGCCGTGGGACAGTGTTTTGCAGTCTCCATCAATCTTGCTCAAGGATGCAATTTTATTTTCATTACTAGTTTGTTGAGTTTTAATTTTTGAGACTTTTTTAGAAGATGTAATGTATAAAAATTTATTGATACATTCAGAAACTTTCTGCTTAAAATCGCAAAAAATATTGAAGGTTTTTTTTTTTTTTTTTTTTTTAATCAAAGTTAATGTTCAAAAATTGAATAATAGAGGTTAAGTTTTACCTGTTGATACCTAAATATAAAATTTAAATTTGTTCCTTTTAGAAAGTATGCCAGTTTGGAAGGAAATATTAAACGTGTAAAAATATTGGCACACACGCGCACGCACACACACACACACACACACACACACACAGAGAGAGAGAGAGAGAGAGACCGGATAACAAGTTTTCTGAGGGACTTGAGAAAAACATCTTAGAAGAAAAAATGACCTAAAGGTATGAAATATTAACTACACAAATAAAAATAAAAAGATACATAAGATAAAAATCATTTTTAAGCACTATTTCAGAATCTATAAATATTTTACTTATGGGAAACATATCTTACCTACGAGAAACATATTTAAATTGAGGATTTCTAATTGCTTAACATTCTGTTCATTAAACTCATTACCAAATACTCACACCCTTCTAGCCAATAGCTATCCCAGGGGTGTCTCGTCAACAGAGAAATAAATTTATAATAATTACCAAGTTGGAGGTGAGCTCCTTTGGAGTTTCAACTAGGGCTTACAATACCGGTCAAAATCTTAATTTCGGTATTTTTAATTTATGAAACTGGGATACCGGTATTCCAAAAACAAACGTTTTTCTCAATAAATTTTGATAACAATTAGGTGCAATGAAGTAAGGAAAAAAAAACAAATAGGTGGTAGATGACTCTCATTGACCAGTGCAATACCACCACTGCTTATTGGAGGTTTGAAGTGGTGAAGCCCATGTTTAGTCTCTAGAGCAAAGTTTCCGGCATTCCCTCCATACTTCTCTTTCAACCCATGCACGGTACTAAGTATTATAGGTTTTGATACCTTTTGTGTTTGGGGTTTCCATAAAAAAAAAAAAAAAAAAACAGAAAACAAAAAATTCTTCAAAAGGTTCTATCCATGATTCTAAATATTTTGAAATAGTTTCGTAAAAAATATTTGTATTGCAAAGAAATTGTTCCAATTCAACATTTAAACCACTATTTCTTGCCTTTCTTAAGATCATTCTCTTAATTTTAACGGGACAGATTTATTGGTAATTCTTTCCTGAACAAGGAAATAGCATTTTTCCAGAATATCAATTACTTCTGATATAGAATTTTGCTCTTTTTCTATATCTTTCATGTTAATATGAAAAGCTGACATTAGACAATGTACAACCCACAAATAATATTCTCTAAATTCATCTTCGAAAAACTTTGAGAACTACTGGTGGCATGGGGGGGGGGAGTTCTTGACTTAAGAAATAAGACTTTAATGGCTCATATAATTGAAATATCTGATGCATAGCTGGAAAGTTAGCCATCTTTTTAGCATTGGTAAAGGCACATGATGCAAGAAAGCAAGCTTATATAGCATCAGGAAAAAAAAAAAAAAAGCACCCTTCTCATTTCACCCATCCACTCCCTCCAAATGAAATGTCGGTCTAGTTCTCTTGTTATGCAGTGGTATCTTTACCACAGCATTCTTAGTTGCCAATATTCAATTTAAGCACAGTCACAACATTTCTTCAGTTCTTACTGTATAGCACAAAAAAGTAATTATAAATTTTTAAAATAGATTCTTTGTCAAAAGATAATTATTAGTTCCACAATGGACTGTTATTCAATATGTGGGCAGGACAACCAACACCAATTAAGGAAGATTTAATACTATTTTTCAACTTGCAAAAGACTGTTTTCAGCTTTTCTGATTTGACCCCCAAAATTGGTATTGCAGTTATCACTTGGATTGTTTATTTAGGTACAATATTACTGTACCTAATTTGAACAATATTATTGTACACAAATTGGAAATAACTTCACTGCACCATGATTACTTGCATCCATTTTAGCATCTATATATCGACTATTATAGTCAGAAATATCCTTTAAAAACTTTGTTATTGAATGCGGTCTAGAGCTGTGTTAACTATCACTTCTGTTTTCATATGAGCACATGAAAATTTTTGGCAATGTTTGAATCCGAATAAACTTTTCCTGTGACGCACGGCCAAGCAATCCATTGATTTGTAGGATTGGTGATGCATGATTGTATGGAATGTTAATATTCCTTCTGCAGCCATCAGTATCATATCTGAATTATTTTGTATCAAAAAAAACTTACTCAAACCCAAATTACTACTTGTAATTTGAATATTCTTTTTATGTTTATCTGATTCCAAATGACATTGTAAATCAGCAGCACCTTTGTTGGCAATGGATATTGTAGAATTGCAAACATTGCATTTAGCTTCCCGTGAAACCTTTCCATCTATAAATTTAGGGAATTTTTTTCAATTCGCTATTGAAATTGCATTTTCTCTTTGGCATTTTGTCTCTGTTTTTATTTTATTTTTTCTGGAAAAAAGAAATACATATACTAGGTGCTACCCAAAAGTTCCTGAAATTTGAATGTTGTGCGGGAACTGCATCTACTACGGACTTGTGGCACTAGGTAACACTGCACGCATCCTTTGTGACTCAGTGTGCCACGTGGTTTCGGGCTGGATAGAATCATTGAATATTTATGCGCAATTCTTTGGCGATGTGTTTCGCGTAGTTTGCGATTGTTGCAATGGCTGATGTGGGAGAGCACAGTGCTTGCATCAAGTTTTGTTTCCTTAACAATACAGCATCAGAAACCCATAAGAAGTTGAAACAAGCTTTTGGTGACAATGCTTTAAGGCACAGACCTACTACTGGTTTAATCACTTTAAAACGGTTGAATGTCGGTTGATGATGACTATCACTCTGGACGTCCATCATCGAGCACCACCCTGGAAAATGTCGCAAAAGTTCAGGCGGACCATCCACGACATTTGTAGGATTGTAGGAATATCATACGGCACATGTCAGCAGATTTTGTCAGACGAGTTGAACATGAGAAGGATTGCAGCCAAGTTTGTGCCATGGTTACTGAGTGGAAGACCAGAAGCAGCATTGCATGGAAGTTAGCAAAGATCTTCAAGAACGGGCCAGGAGTGATCAAAACTTCCTTTCTATGGTGATGAGAGTTGAATATATAGGTATGATGCAGAAACCAAGCAACAATCATCCTAGTGGAAGAGCCCATCTTTGCCCCGACCGAAGAAAGCCCGACAAGTGAGAAGCAATGTGAGTCTGTGCTGATCTGAATTTTGGACACTGATGGGATTATCCATTATCCTTTGCATTGACAGTCATCCCTCCTGGTCAGACCGTCAACACAAAGTTCTACTGCAATGTCCTGAGGTGGTTAAGGGAAGCCATAAGGAGAAGACGTCTAGAGAAGTGGTGCACAAAGAACTGGGTCCTTCATCATGACAATGAGGCAGCCCACACATCTCTCTCTCTCTCTCTGTGGTACATTGTTTGGCATCCAACAACATGACAGTCGTCCCTCTTCCCAAAATGAAAATCAAACTGAAGGGTCAAAGATTTGACAGCGTAGAGCAGTGCTTCTCAAACTTTTTTGGATCATTGCCCCCCCCCCCCAAAAAAAAAGCCCTTGCTAGGGCTTTTTTTTAGCCCACCAACATAAAGTGAAGCTAAATAACTGAAATGAATATTTGTCTGTTTGCCTCCAAAAACATAAATGCAGCCCTGCATGTGTGTGTGTGAATTATAAAGAAAACTATTTACTGCACTTTATTCCTTCTTTGTAAAAAATTACAACTACATAAATTAAATCATAAAAATTAAAGTTAATTACATAAATAAGTCATGATATTAATGGAAATAGTTAATTATATTTTAATATTTAATGCGATGGATGAGCTTGGTGGAGATTTATTAGCTTATCAATATTAGGTTTAATATCTGTAAGTAGAAGTCGTAAATCGCCACGTTTAACAACATCCAGACAATTTATTTGTTTTGTCAGCAATTGAGATACAGCACTGAAACCGGTTTCGACTAGATATGATGTTGGAAAAGAAATAAGTAATTTTTTTACAATTCCCCACAATGCAGGATAATGGTCAGGGATTTTCTTTTGTAACCAAAATTCCTGATATGAATTTTGAAATTTTGACTTCAGTTAAACTTCATTTTGTAACTCAATCAATTCTTCTTCTACAAAACGTTCACAATTGTCATTATTTAAAAAAGTATTTATAACTAAATCTGGAATTTTCAAATTTAGGAACCTTTCCTGCATATCTCTGTGCAACATTTCTAGATGATTACAAAAAGTTAGTAGAGTTTCATCAGCTATTTTTTATTTTTTCTCTATTTCCAACAGATTTGGAAATTGATACAATTCATGTCGTCCTACATTGTGCATAAAAAGCTTTAATTTTGAAATAAATGCTGAAATTTGAGTTTTTGCCTTAATAAGAGTTACATCTTGTCCTTGTAAATGTAAGTTCATTGAGTTGAACCTAGTAAATGAATCTGCAAGATAAGCAATATCAGTTTTCATTTTCTTCGGGTCATTACTAAGGTCATTGTTCCTATCTTCAAAAAACTCGACAACAGTATCAAAGAGTTCATAAAATCTGTTGAGACAGTTGCCTTTTGACAGCCACCGAACCTCGGAGTGAAATAGCAATCGTTCAAAATCTTCACTGTTTTGATCACAAAACTTTCGAAATATATGATCATTCAAAGAATGTGCTTTAATTTTGTAGGAGTGTGCTATAGGCCTAATGACTCTGATGAGTATAATAAGAAACTGTACAGGGAAATAGAGTGGGCCAGTGCATCAGAGTGCCTTATAATGGGGGATTTTAACTTCCCAGATATTGACTGGAACTTGTAGATTGGTCACTCACGCACTAGCAAGGCTTTTGTGGATTTATTGGATGATTGTTTTCTACAGCAGCATGTTAGAGAGGCAGCCAGTGGGAATAACACTCTTGATCTGATTATCAGCAGTGATTATTCATGCATAAAGAATTTACAGATAAAGGAATGACTAGGTGGCAGTGATCACAGTGTACTGATGTGGGATTTACTTAAAGATGTAACTACCATCAGGGGTAAACAAAAGGGTTTTTTCTTTCATAAAGGTGACTATAGTGGTCTCAGAAATTTTTTAAGTTCTATACAGTGGAACCAACTAGAAGAAAAATTAGTGGTTCCCTAATTTTTCTCCTAGTTGAAAAATTAGAAAAAGGAGTATGTACCGGAACTTGAGAACAAGTTTGAGCCTCTGCAGACCTTTCAGGACCAACCAAGATATCGAAGAGGAATACAACAAATTTCTGAAAGTGATAAAGCCCGAGAAACCTATAGGTACAAAAGGAATCCAAAGAAGAAATAATTAATCAAGAAACACTTGTCATGATGAACCGAAGACAACAAAGAGCAAGATATACACTGACAAGGATAAAATTGAGTTATGCAAAGCCATTAGAAAGAGACTCGGATAGAACATAAGATTTGACACAAGAGAAGTTGAACAATCACTAAGGGAAAATAAAGGACTTAAATCAGCAATCATGAGCAGTAATACAGAAAGACAAATGATACTAAATCTGAAGAATAGCAGAGAATGCATAATTCAAATAGCAGGACTACTATAAAGCTTTATATAAGGAGCAAGGGAATGATGCCAGCAGCGGGGAAGATGGATCACAAATTTGCAACACATACGACATACCTGATATCCTTCCTGATGAGATAGAAAATGAAGAATCAAAAAGCCCTGGGTGAAGATGAAGTTACTGTAGAGTTATTAAAACTGGGAGGAAGATACATGATACAGGAACTGGCAATACTCTTCACAAAATGCATTAAGAAAGGAGTGATCCCTAAGGAGTGGAAAAATGCAATTATAATTTTGCTGCATAAGAAAGGAGACAAAACAGAAATTGGAAATTATAGACTAATTAGCTTGTTGTCCCACATCTACAAGTTGCTCACAAGGGTCATCACTAACAGATTAGAAAGAATACTTGATGAGAATCAACTGAAAGAGCAAGCTTGCTTTAGGACAGGATTCTCAAACTGTGGATCACCTTCATGTAATATCACAGCTAATGGAGAAAGCAAATGAATGTAAAACACCATTATGCCTGGCATTTGACTCCACATAGCATAAGGCAATGTTTTGGGCATTGGAAAGACAAGCCATAGATACCCCATGTATTATGATTTTGAAGAAAATATATGAGAATGCTACCTCCCTTATTAGACTAGACAAAGACAGTAGCAAATTTATATTTGAGAAAGCAGCTTGACAAGGAGACACAATATCTACAAAGTTGCTTACTGCTGCCCTTGAAGAAGCTTTCAGAAGATTGGACTGGTTGCAGAAAGGATGCAATGTGAATGGAGAGAACCTAAACCATTTACGATTTGCAGATGACACTGTGATCATAATCCACGATCCCAAAGAATTAGAGGAAAACCTTAATCAGTTATGCAGAGTTAGTAGGGATTTTGGACTAAAGATGAATATGGCTAAAACAAAAGTAATGATGAACAAGCATGCCACAGAAAGGGATATAATCGTTGAAGGAGCAGTGATTGAAAAGGTGAATTCATATACTTATCTGGGACAAGTCATTAGTTGTAATAATGATAAATGGCTGGTAGTCAAGAGAAGAATAAATTTCGGATGGATAGCATTCAGGAAATATAGTCACTTACTGAGGAGCAATATCCCAATTTGTCTGAAACGTAAAATAATGAACCAATGTATACTCCCCATCATGACTTATGAAAGTGAAACTTGAAAAAAATAAACACTCACCAAAAGAATGGAAGAGAAGCTGAAAACTACACAGCAAAGAATGGAGCAAATTATATTAGGAAAGGGATCAGACTGTTGGATAAGAAGAGAATTGTGGATTAGACAGCATATGCAAGTAAAGGACATTGTTATAAAAACTGAAGAACTGAATTGGACTTGTGCAGGACACATAGCTTGAAGACATGATGACAGATGGACTAAGAAAATAACAGAATGGTACCCAAGAGGAGCTAAAAGGAAACCTGGAAGACAACAACAGAAATAGACAGGTGAAATTCAAGTCAAGAGTTGGTGGGTAGTAAATGGATGGCCATTGCACAAAACAGAAGGAACTGGAAAGTTGCTGGAGAGGCCTTCATCCTGCAGTGGATTGAAAATGGCTGATGATGATCAGATGTCTTTTAAGTCTGCATGTGGTACATAGGTTGGCAGAGTGATTAATGAAAGTAATGACAGAAATATTTGCTCCTTATTGATTTTTTTTTTTTTTTATGTGTGTGTGTGTTATTTGTGAGGTTTTTGTATCAGTAATTTGCATGATCCAAGGCCATTATTAACATGGATGGGAAATTGCGCTCCCAGATATCTGAGCACCAGCTTTATATTCTTCAATCATATACTGTTTACTTTTCTACAACTAAAATTGTTCCACACTCTGAGATATTAATGCAATATGAAGGCGGGAGTGTCTATTTCTATCTTTATTACCTTCCTAATTTTGCCTCCCATCAGCTAAACAGCAAGACAATGGCTTTTAACTGTAATGCACAACATTTACATAAAAATACATATACAGTCCATTCCGGTTATTTGGGACACATCGGGACTAGTGCATTTTGGCCCGATTAAGCGGCTGCCCAAATTATCTGAAGTTTCACGTAAATAGTTAAAAATACAATGTACCCCCCCCCCCTTTTACAATTGGTTCATTGTACAATCAAATCACGTTACGACGAACTCAACATAGTAAAGTACCATTCACTATACGATGTGCAGTAAGCGCCAGTCATTGTGATCACATTTGTGAATTGAATTTTAATTCTATTACACAGCGATTCTAATTAGCAAAAATAGGAAGAATATTATCCACAGGCTATAAAAGCAAAGATATATTAAGCACAAATTTACTCTTTATTACCTTGCCAATTAAAAAATTAAATGATACGTGGAAATCGGAATAATTAATACGTACTGTAATATGTACATACGAACTAGTTGACATTTCTGTTCACTGATTTGTGGGCAGGGGGGAGGTTAAAATTTAAAACAGTAAAAAGATAAGCAATCAATAACAAAGAATACAGCACACACAAATTGCAAGTAACACAATACGCGTAAGTGAGTAATGAGTTACAAAGCTTTAAAAATAGGAATGAAGAGAAGATCTGAAAATTAATTTTTTTATATGATTGAAGATTTCATGGAAGTGTAAACACATTTCACCATAATAACCCACAGAATTCCAGCTGTCGGTATTATCGCAAATTCAGTAAGATCACGTTTACTGTCCGTTTCTGATAGATTTCACTAAAAGAAAAACCCAATAAACAGGTGACTGCTAATTGTTTTTATTGTTTTATGGTTGTGACCTTCAGAATTTCAACCGAACCATGTGGTACCGTCGGAGACAATCGTAGGGTAATCTGCAGTGCTGCGGTCTCCTGCCCCGATTAAACGGCATGCTGTCCCAATTAAGCGAAGTAAACCCTGGCTATTTTCTCGGTTGGTTTCTGTTTTTTAAGATTTGCCCCAAATAAACGGCTGCCCCGATTAACCGGTGGCCCAAATAACCGGAATCCACTGTATATATATATATATATATATATATATATATATATAACTAAAATAAAATGTATGCCAGTAGCATGGCAAAATAACTCCAGGGGCTCACATCTGGTGAGTATGGGCTTGGCACACCCAGGGTCCTGAGTTGGATGTCATCTTTCTTGTTGACTCCTCTCTCTCTCTCTCTCTCTCTCTCTCTCTCTCTCCTTTTCGGGTTTTTTTTTTTTTTTTTTTTTTTGGCTGGTGCAGCATACGCCTCAGGCTTTATTGCACCATATGGCTGATAATAATAATAAAACCAGTAGAACGAAATAATAAACTAAATCAATGAAACAATACAAAAGATAGGTGTCAGTCAGATAGGCAGCCTTTTCTTTCTTGTCTACAAGGATCATGTCCTGTCTGTCGGATTGTCTTATCCAATATTATGCCGTGGTCCCAGTACAGCTTGTGGGTTGGGATCTCTAGTACTGCCTGGGGTTCGTACTTGTAGTATGGTACACTTTCTTCGATCAACTGGTATTTCCTTGCTATCTTCTGATATATTATCCTGGCTACCTGGTCGTGTCTATGAGTGTACTCAGCCTGGGTGATCACCTTGCACTCCTTGGTGATGTGTTGGACCTTTCTGAGGCCAGGTGTCATCGTCGACATGTGTCATCGGATGCTACGGGCTCCTTGGTGATGTATTTTCTATAGTTTCTGGTGTTGATTACCTGGTCTTGGATGGTGAGCATGAAACCTTCAGCCTTGGTGAAGAGCGTCCCGCTCGTGAGCCATGCATTGGAAGCAGTTTTATCTATGTGATCCTGGTGGAGATCATTGTAGTATCTCCACGAGGATCACATAGATAAAACTGGTGGAGATCATTGTAGTATCTGCCATGGAGTGTCTTCTCTGCCCATTTTTCTAGCTTCGTTTGTGCCTCCTGGTTGGGAGGGAACTCCTCGCTTAGGTTGAATGGGGTATACCGCTTGTCTATCTTCCTTATGGTTTGGTGGAGCGCTGCTATGTGTTTCTGGAAGTAATCCTTCAGGTTGGCAATCACTGTTTTCTCTTGCTTGATGAGCTCTATCAGGGCCCCTTCCTCCTTTCCGAACAATTGTCAGTCTCTCCACGGCTGACTTCAAGTGGTGTTGGGGACTGTGGGTCATCATTGTCCTTGTCTTTCTCATGATATTCTCCAGCTCAACGTTAGTCCAATCTATGACCCCGAACGAGTATGTTAGCACTGGGACTGCATAGGTGCATATGGCTTCAACTGTGTTCCCTCCATTCAGCTTTGTTTTCAGCAGGCTTCTGAGTCTCTGATGGTATTTTTCGGTCAGGTAGGCCTTAATTTCCTTATGCTGTAACTGCTGAGCCTGCATCATCCCCAAGTGTTTGTACTCCCTCTGCCATGGCTTCGATCTCTTTACCAGTCTGCAGCTGGTGATTTTGGTTGACTAATTTACCCTGGTGCAATCCATGGGTCTTGCATTTTTCTAGGCCAAATTCCATCCTAATATCATTGCTGAATGCTTTGGTGATCCGGAGTAGTTGCTGGAGTTGCTTCTCGGTTGCCGCATAGAGCTTGATGTCATCCATGTACATCAGGTGGGTTAAATTGTTATTTGGTTTTTAGGAGCATTAGCAACTAAGGCCATATTGCTCTGGGGATATGCGGTGGTCATTCCCTGACCTTTCTGCATCCTCCGTATTTGGTGGTCACGGTCTCGAACCCCGGTCTAATCAAGAAGCATGTGCTACACAGTGCTGCTTCTGCCCACCTGGCTACGGAGGTGCCACATCAGGTGGGTGAGGGTGTACAGGTTCTTCCTTCCTTCTTTGAAGTTATATCCTTACTTGCTGTTGTTGAGCATGGTGGATAGCAGGTTAAGTGCTAGACAGAACCACAGTAGGCTCAGGGCATCTCCTTGAAAGATTCCTCTCCTGATGGGGATTCTAGGTTGTGATGTTCTTGACCTTAATGGTGGTACTCCATTTCACCATTGTTTCTCCTAGGAAGTTTGTCACTATTGGATTGGCTTTGTAGATGTTCAGCGCCTCTATTAGCCAGCTATGAGGCATGGAGTCGAAGGCCTTGTGGTAATCGATGTAGGCTGTGTACATGTTGCACCGCTTCTTGTAGGCTTGCTCTATAACTGCGCCATCTATGGTTAATTGCTGCTTGCATCCTTTCTGCTGTTCGACCATTATGTTCTGGCTCTCCAAGTGGTGTGATATCTTCCTGGTTATGCAGCTGGTCAGGATCTTGTACATTGTTGTGAGGCAGGTGATTACCCTGTATTTTGCCGGGTTTCTTGTATCTTCGTCTTTAGGCTTCAGGTATGTGATTCCTTGAGTGAGAAACTTCAGGATTGTCTCTGGGTGACTTATTATTTGGGTGAACTGCTCTGCCAGGTGCTTGTGCATGCAAGTAAGCTTCTTGTACCAATAGTTGTGGACGTTATAATAGTTGTGGACGTTATCTATTCCTGGAGTTCGCCAGTTGTGAAAGTTCTTTATCGTCTGTTTTACTTCTTCTTCCCAAATCTCTCATCCCTTGTATGTCTTTAGTTTTCTTGCATTCTAGTTCTATCCAGGGGGCTTGGCTGTTATGTCTTACTTCCCTGCTCCATATGTTGCCCCAGAACTCCTCAGTCGTCTTCTGCTCGGGTGGCCCGTTCCATTCTTTCTCATCTTCTCCGAGACTCCTGTAGAAGCCTCTTTGGTCCTCATCGAAGATTTGGTTGTTTATTTTCCTCTGGGAGCTCTCTTTGTATCGGTGTAGTCTCTTGCTGAGTGCAAGGAGGTTCTGCTTCAGTGTATCCAAGTACTCTCCTATTCTCTGATTTTTTTTTTGTCTCATGTTTGCTGTGGACTCTCTTTCTTGAGGATGCTCTTCACTTTTCCAGTCAATTTCTTACTCCTATTACCAGTGCCTCCGTAGCCAGGTGGGCAGGAGCAGCAGTGCGTAGCACATGCTTCTTGATTAGGCCGGGGTTCAAGCCTGTGACCACTGCATATCCCCAGAGCAGTATGGCCTTAGTTGCTAATGCTCCTAAAAACCAAATAACAAACAAACAAACTCTTATTACCTCGTTGGTACTGGGTCAATTGGCCTATCTTGACTCTTAATTCTTCTATCTTCTGCTGAAGTCTTCTTTGCCATGCTGGCGGTTCCTACCATTTCCGGTTCTTCTGCTGCGGATCTCTCGTTTCTCTTCCATTAATCCTAGTGGCTGCTATGGCAGCACAATACACGGCTGTGTGGATGGCCTCCAGTGTTGCCACATTGTTGTCGAGGTAATGTGGTATTATTTGCCGATTGAGGTGGTCTGTGACTCTCCACAAGGTTCTATTGGGCCTCTGCTTCGGTATCACGTGGGACTTTGTGGAGTCCATTCCTTCGAATTCTCTTAGGGCCTTCTTCCACTCATCATCTATTCTGGATATCATGACCTCATCTCTTTCCACTTCAGCTGCTATGGGTTGTATTTCTTCTTGCTCTTCCTCCTATGGTTCCATGTAGACCATATTCTTTATCCTTTAGTTGATTGCTCATATGCTGCTTGATTTTTTTCAAGATTGCAGTAGCTATCAGGTTCTTCGTGAAGATGCTCCTTCTCTGGTCCACTATTTGCTGTTCGGTGACCTGAATATTTGGGAATCGTTCCAGCCACTTGGTAAGTAGTCTCGTCCTCTACATTGTCATATCAGTCTCCAGCTTCATTATTTCGTAGTATGCTTGCATGATGTATGTATTCATTTTGATGCTCCATTTCATGCGTTGGCATTCTCTTCCTTCCTGGGTGGTCGCTAGCGCGGTTGTGCAGGAAGCACTTCCAGTTGGTGGAGCTGGATGGTCTTGCCCTTCTCTTGTGATAGCCATACGGGGGATGGCACCACTTGCTCCAGTCTTCCTCAGAAGACCATCTCTGATTTTTCGAACCGACCCCTCTGCCTAAGGCCTGAATGCGAGTGACTTTATCCTGCGCCACACTCGATGCAGTATGATTAATATTTCTCTGCGACATCATCCATCATTATTGTTATTATTGCTCTTATATTATTTCTCCCTGATTGGGGGTTCCACCTTGTGATGGGTATTGCTACTAAGTACGCAGGGTGGTTGTTGTTATGTCTGGTGTTACTGTTGGTCAACTATCCTACAGGTTTTCAGGATTGCAACTTTCTGGAGTTCCTTGTAGGTGTTTGCTGGGAGACCTATTGCTGTTGTGTAGGGTCTTTGGTTGACACAATGATCAGGATGGTCGTTGTCATTATTATTAGCCATATGATGAAAGGAAGCCTGAGGCTTATGCTGCACCAGCCAAAAAATTTCTGAGTTACCCTGAGAGAGAGAGAGAGAGAGAGAGAGAGAGAGAGAGAGAGAGAGAGAGAGAGAGATAGAGGGGTAGAAGGGAATTGCCAAGAAAGAGAATGATGATGATACCCAGCTCAGGACCCTGGGTGTGCCAGACCCATACTCACCAGATGTGAACCCCTGGGGTTATCCCCCATCTCAATGGATGACCACAAGGCCAATAACATTAGTCAACAATTTTAAACGTTTTTCGATGACATGAATGAAATAGACTAATTTTGACTAAATCGCATGTGCTATAAACGAAAATGAGAGTAGAAAGTTTGTGGCATGTCATGTCTTCATGTTATGGCTTCTTGCTCCTTTTTTCCAAAAATTGTGAATGTTTACTTATTCAAATGTACTTGACTACTTTTCTTGTTAATTAATTGCTTGAAATAGAAATGAAGATCAGTAAACATTCCAAATGGATAAAAAAATTATATATTTAAACTTTATAAACACCTATTTGGATTTAAGTAAGCAATTAACCCACAAACGTAGAGACAAAAATAGGAAATCATACTAGTTACAGTTATTTTTTCCTCTTATGAGCAGAATGGTCCTCCCTTATCAGAAACTAACAATAGTCACCCATCATTGCTGGATCTCATTGTTCTTGATACCTCTGCTCCATAGTGTGGATATCTTGGTGGAATCATTCCCCCTGCTCGTTCACTGACAGATCCCAAGTTGTCCAGAATGAAGTCCACGTGTAGGAAGAGTATCTTCAGCAATGTTCGGCTTCCTAACTTTTTGATGGTCACACAACAATTCTTCTCTCGACTCTTTATAGTTGTCTACTCTTTTTTTATACCCTAAAAACCCACTAACAACAGCTCTGAAGGATTTCCACGCAGCTAATTCAGTGGCATTAAGTTTAGTTTCAAAGATTTCATCCTTTAAAAGCTGTCTAATTTGTGGTCCTACAAATATACCCTCCTTCAACTTTGCATCACTAATTTTTGGAAACTGGCTTTTTAATTACTCAAAACTTTCACTGTTTTTTTCCAGAGCTTTTAGAAAATTTTTCATGAGACCCAACTTAATGTGCAAAGGCAGGAGAAGCACCATTTCAGGTTTCACTAACGGCATGCATTTGATGTTGAGTTTCCCAAGAACGTATTCTTCTCTGATGGACCATTCTTCACATTATAATAATGTTCTTCTGCTCGACTATACCATAAACACAGGAAACAACACTACCAGGGGCTCAAATCAGGTGAGTATGGACTTGGCAAACCTGAACTGGATATCATCATTCTTCTCTTTCTTGGTGATTCCTTTCTTCTTCTAACATTCTCTCTGTCTCTCTCTCAGGGTAACTCATGAATTTTTTTTGCCTGGTGCAGCATAAGCCTCGGTCTTCCTTGCATCATATTGCAAATAAATAAAACCACCCTGTAGTCCAAGCAACAAAGTGGTTACTTTTAAATCACCACAGATTTTCCAACAATATTTCTTAGTTTAAGGCATTTAATAGCAATGACATGCTATCACAGGTTTCTTTCATAGCCACTGAATGAGCCACTAGGACCAACAGTTTGAT
The DNA here is from genome assembly GCF_048544385.1 of Mastigoproctus giganteus. Lineage (NCBI taxonomy): Eukaryota > Metazoa > Arthropoda > Arachnida > Uropygi > Thelyphonidae > Mastigoproctus > Mastigoproctus giganteus. Next base: position 176,222,753 of record NC_143583.1, on the reverse strand, counting down.
ATTAGCATTAGTAGAGGCATATGATGCAAGAAAGCAAGCTTATGCAGCATCAGCCCAAAAAAAAAAAAACCCTTCCATTTCACCCCTCCATTTCTTCAAAATGCCTGTCCAGCTCAGCCTTAAATTTATTTAGGCTATTAGCTTCCACAACAAAAGATGGAAGCCTGTTCCACCAATCAAATTTCCGCACATGTATTCTACAACTATCTTTCCTCAATTTGAAACTGTGCCCCCTCAGGTTCTTAGTCTGAGCAAGAGGAAGAATCCCATCAACATTCAGCTTGCTCAATCCGTTCAAGGACTTATACACCTCAATCAGATCACCTTGTAGGTGCCTACTCTCCAGATGCTGCAATTTGCAGAACTTAAGCCTTTCTTGGTAAGAGCCTTTGTTCCCTTCACCAATCTTTTTGCCCTTCTTAGTACTCATTCTAGCAACTCTACATCCTTCATAAAATGAGGCCTCCAGACCTGTACACAGTACTCTAGGTGTGGCCTGACCATTACCTTGTATAACGGGATAATCACCTCCCTGTCCCTGCTAGCAAAATTCCTATATATCATTGACAAGACTCCATGACCTGCCCTCGCAGCCCGTCTACACTACTCAGCGAACTTCATATTTGACTGCACAATTACCCCCAGGTCTTTTTCACTTTCCACTTCCCTGAGTGTAGTACTACGCAGTTGGTACGTTTCTCTTCGGTTATTGCTACCCATATGCAGTAGTTTGCATTTGGCAATGTTAAATTTCAGTTGCCACTTCTTAGCCCATTTTCCCAACTTATCTAGATCCAGTTGGAGTAGCATACTGTCTTTACTGTTGTTAACAACCCTGCCAACCTTTGTATCATCTGCAAACTTGGACATTAAACCTGATATATTCATCAATATCATTGATAAATATACAAAACAACAATGGCCCAACACTGAACTCTCGGGAACTCCACTAAAAACATTTGGCCACGGAGAGCAGTGTCCACTGATTATCACTGTCTGTGATCTCCCACTCAACCATCCCTTTATCCATTGTAGCAACTTACCCTTAATGTCATACCCCTCCAATTTGTACAGCAGTCTTCCATGTGCAACAGTACAAAAGCTTTTCTGAAATCCAAGTATATGATATCAAAATTATTTTTGGCATTCAGTTCCTTTGTGACCACAACATAGTATCCAATCAAATTGGTCAGACAAGACCTCCCTTTAACAAACCCATATTACCATTGTGTAGCAAAACTGCTTTTAAACTGAGTTTAGAAGAATCGTAATCTGAGCAAGTGGAAGAATCCCATCAGAATTCAGCGTGCTCAACTCAATCAGATCACCTCACAGGTGCCTAGTCTCCAGCTGCTGAAATTTGCAGAACTTAAGCCTCTCTCTCTCTCTCTCTCTCTCTTGCTAAGAGGATTCCTTCATTCCCCTCACCAATCTTGTTGCCCTTCGCTGTACACGCTCAAGCAAATCTACATCCTTCCTAAAATGAGGCTTCCATACCTGTACAAAGGGTATTCAAGGCGTGACCTGGCCATTGCCTTTTACAAAGGGATAATCACCTCCTTTTCCCTACTAGCAAAATTCCTATATATAATTGACGAAACCTCATGACTGCTTTTGCAGCCTGTCTGCATTGCTCAGAAAACTTCATATCTGACTGCACAATTACTCTCAGGTCTTTTTCATTTTCTACCACCCAAGTGTAGTACCACACAGTTGGTACATTCCTCTGGGGTTACTTCTGCCCATATGCAGTATTGCATTTGTCAATGTTAAACTTCAGTTGCTACTTCTCAGCTCTTCTGCCCAAATTTTCTAGATCCTTTTGCATTAGCACACTGCCATTACGGTCATTAATAACCCTGCCAACCTTTGTATCATCTGAAAATTTCGACACTAAGCCTGATATATCTTCATCAGTATCATTGATAAATATACAAAAAAAGCAATGAAACCAACACAACCCTGTGGGACTCCACTAATAAACATTAGTCCATGAATAATTAATCACATTTTTTGAAACAGTTGCTAATGCAGGTTTCAGAAACTTCATTCCAGGCACTCATTGTCATATGAAGTGCATCAAGAACAGCTATCTACTTTATGATATCAGATAGTGTTCTCAAACCATCATCTATAGACTGGATGATTCTTCACCTTTATGCAATCTATAAAAGATCTTAAAGGTTTTTATTATTCCCAGGTCAAGAGATTGAATCAGTGATGTGGTATTCGAAGGTTGAAAAACTAATTCAATATTTAAAGTCAATTTTGTATGAGCTGAGCAGCTGTCCAAAACCAATGCAATTTTTTTTTTTTTTTTTTTACCTTATCCAATTGCAAATCCCATTTACAAAGATGCCTTCAAATAAAGAAGCTGTCATCCAAGCGTTGCCATTATTGACATATTCAATAGGCAGCTGTTTTACTCCTTTAAAATATCTATGCAATTTACTCTTTCCTGTAACTAACAGCTTCATCATAATTGTTCTCATCATTTTGTATGTTAAAAGAATCTTGTCTTTGTTCTTCTTTCCTGCAAATGCAGAGGAATTTTTTAAAATCATGCAATGATCTGGGGCAGCCTGTAGTACAACCCTGTTTCATCTGAATTAAAAATTTCTTCAGGATTATAAGTGCTTAACACAGTTTACTGAGAGGTTTTCAACAGTTGTCAGCTGCATAATCATTGGAATACTGTTTTTCTCTGTGAAGTTTTTTGTAAACAGTATCATTCCTCTCCTTCCATCTTGTCAGCCATCCGTCCATCTTCTTAAACTCTTTGTGTAGTTTTTCAGCAATTATTGGTTCGAGCCCGTGACTACCAAATACGGAGGATGCGGAAAGGTCAGGAAATGACCACCACATATCCCCGGAGCAATATGGCCTTAGTTGCTAATGCTCCTAAAAACCAAATAACATAACATCAGCAAAATTATTAGCTTTTTGAAGAAGAATGCTACAATTGATTGGTGCATTTAATGAGCTGGACTTGTTTGAGCTGAACGAATAGGTTCATCTAATGTTTGGCATTTCCCTTCACGCTTCCTTTTTTCTGGTTTCACTAATTATATTAGTTTAATGTGTGACGTGATTTTAATAATTTTGATAAAGGTGACTGAGGCACTCCTAATTTTACTGCTGCTGTCTTTTGAGACATATTCCTTAAGTTTAATTTGTTGCGTGTTTCCATAATTCGTAACTTATCTTTTACACTCAAATTCACTTTCTTTCTGTTCACTGACATTTGGGGGGGGGTAAAATTTAAAGGACAATAAAAAAGAAAAGCGTCAATCAATAAAAAAGCACGCGGCATGCATAAATTGGAACTAACATGACATGTGCCAGTGAGATACAAAGTAAAAAGTTTACAAAGTTTAGACATAGGAATGAAGAGCAGATCCCAAGATTTATTTATGTTTTTTTGTATGTTTGAAGATTTTAGTGAAGGGGAAACACATTTCACCATAATAATGTAAAAACACAGAATTCCAACTATCGGTAATATCACAGATGCAATAAGATTCAGTTTACTAACCATTTGTAATAGACTGCACAAACACAAAACCGAAAATTGCAAATTGATTTTGTTTTATGGTTGTGACCTTCAGAAATGTACTTTAAAAAAATATCACAGAGGCGTTCAAAATTGATTCTTATAACCAAAGATGTGATTCTAATAAACGATGAAAATGTAGTGCATTTTATTGATTTGAATTGGTTCTTTGAAATTTGATTCTATAAAGCGGCTGATTCTAATAACCAGTGATCACTATAACTAGCGCTTACTATATGTGTGTGTGTGTGTGTGTGTGTGTGTGCGCGGCGCGCGCGCGCACACACACACACACTCAGTTGGTTTGCAGCTAATGCAACATTTACCTAATACCTTGTGGGAGCCACCCTTTTTTTCCATAATACAGCCCGCACATGTCTTGGCATGGACTCCACAAGGTACTGCAGGTTGTTGTTATAGTGGAGCATTTCCCAACCAGGGTCCATAGAAGCTTTGAGGGGGTCCATAATATGAGCTAAGGGGTTCATGATAAAAAATTATAAATAAAATAATTTGTTAAATAAAAATAATAATAATAAAATAAACTAATGTCATAGAAAAGTCCAGAAATCCGCAATTAGCAGATACTCGTATTTTCTGGAACCTTGTTTAGTTGACGCAAAAAAAAAAATTACTTTCCATAGAAAGTTCTAGAAGAAGAAAACATTATTTAAGCACCAATTAATCTAGAAAGAGTCAGTCAGTCAGAGGCAGTCATTTCATTCTATAGTGAGTAATCAGCATCATCATGGTAAAATCTATTGTTTGTGTTATTGAACGTTATTGTTCTAGTGAACTATATTTCCATTAGTACCTACAAGCATTTCCAACATTAAATATTTGAGGTTAATAATGTTATTGTTTTCAGATTACCCATGGCTCATGCAAAGAAGAAAACAAGACAATATTTGACTGAATGTCTGTCATATGGTTTTATTGAATCACCAGAGAATATCACAAAACCAATGTGTCTTATATGTATGACTGTGCTGTCTAATGATAGCATGAAGCCAAGTAAGCTTCTTCACCATTTGGATACAAGGCATACGAAAAGAAAAATAAATCAGTGGAGTATTTCCAAAAACTACGAGACAATTTTCAAGGAAGAAACAAACTGGATCAGATTTTTAGTAAACAAGCAAGCAATAAAGATAGAGGTTTATTAGCATCATATGAAATCAGCAAAATAATAGCAAAATCTGGAAAGCCACATAGCATATGTAAAACTGTCATCTTGCCTTCGATATCAGTTGTAATTTCAACAATGTTAAACAAAAATGCACATGAAATTATCGATAACCTTCCTTTGAGCAATAACACAATATCCATATGCATTGATGAAATGTCTGAAGATGTAGAAAATTAACTTATTGCTCAATTACGAGTGAAACAGTTTGTAATGCAACTTGATGAATCACCTTTGATGGGCAATGAAGCGCTTTTATTGGCATATGTAAGATATATGGATGATAATCAACTCAGAGAGGAAATGCTTTTTGCAAGATTCCTCAAAACAGATACTAAAGGTGAAACAATATTTAAGGAAGTCCAGTCTTATTTTAGAGAAAAAAATGTTCCACTCGAAAATTTAATGGCTTGTGCTACTGATGGCGCTCCTTCCATGGTCGGTAGGTACAGAGGGTTTATCACTCATTTAAAAAATGCATTGCCAAAAGTATTTTGCATACATTGCGTGATTCACCGCCAACATCTGGTGGCGAAGAGATTGAGTGGACGTCTTCATGAAGCCTTAACTCTTGTAATAAAAGCTGTCAACCTCATTAAGGCTAATGCTCTTCAAGATCGTCTCTTTCGCAAATTTTGTGACGAAAATGAAGGATTTGACCGTCTTGTACTGCATACAGAGGTGCGATGGTTGTCTAAAGGCAATTGTCCTCGTCGCTTCGTCGTCCTTTGGGACAGTATTGTATCATTTCTAAATGAAAAGGAGATTGGAAAACAGTTGGTTGCCATGAAAACAAACAGACATATTTTACTTCTCAGATGTGTTTGAAAAACTGAATTCTCTTAATAAGCTTCAGCAAGGACATAATTGTGATTTAATATCTAGCAAAGAAGCCATTCCTAGGCAAATTGTACAGTCTTAATATCTCACGCCGTGCGTTTGACCAGTTTCCAAACCTTGCTTCAGTTAGCAGTGATTTAAAAGATGATGATTGTGTTGCATATGTTGATCATTTAAAAAAAATTTATGAAGACATGCAAGTTCGGTTCAAGGACCTACTAGAACTGAACATCCCAGATTGGGTGCTGATTCCATTTGAGGTAAATGTTGCTGATGAAATTGATTTACAAGAGGAACTTGTTGAATTGCTCTGATGACAGTCCGAAGTCTATTCAAAAAAGGAAAGCATGATGTATGGAAGAATAGTGACATTGCTTGTAAATATTCGCTTTTATGGGAGTAAGCTAAAATGTATGTCATTGTTTTCCCATCATCTTATCTTGTTTAATCTGGCTTTAGTCGTGTAACACAGTTGTTAACAAAAATATCGTAATCGCCTTGATATAGTAAAAAGAGGTGATCTTCGTCTGACTCTCACAAAATTGGAGCCAGATATTAAAATGCTAATATCAAAACATCAGCCACAAGTATCTCATTAGTAGAGCCTATTTAATGGGATCCTATTTAATAGCCCTAGGAATAAATTTATATGTTATTTGAAATAGTATTTTTTTTTTTAAATTTTTTTTTTACTAATTCTGTCATTACAAGTAAAAATATGTTTGAGTTTTATCAATTAAAATTTTCAAAATTTATAATTTACATTTTTTATATTATATTGGAATTGTTTAATTATTAGCTTTTACTAACCTACAAATAAATATTTCATTTAGGAATATTACATATGCGTATATGGGGTTCCACATACGTAAAGTTAGGACTCAGGGGTCCACAAGCAAAAAAGGGTTGGGAACCCTTGTTATAGTGCTACCCAGTAATGCCAGCGTAAGGCTGATGGTTGTAGCATCAAATGTCCTTTAACATTCTCAGTTGAGTTGAGATCAGATGAGTTGGGTAGCCATGGGAGTATGGAGAGTTCATCGTCATGTTCCTGAAACCAGTTAGCAACCTTCGAGAGATGTCTGGGTACATTGTCATGATGACAATGTATCCACAACTCAGTGAGGATAGAAAGGTAGATTCCCATTAAGCCACTATTAATGGTGATCAGAAAACCTAGGGCATGCCATGAAAAAAAAAGTTCCCCAAACCATGACTGCATTCAGCATGTCAAACACCAGTAGTGCATCTAGGTGACATGACCTTACTTTGCATCCTCCAAGTGTGGATGCACCTATTAGCAGGATAGAGTTGTAAAATATGATTTATCAGACCAGATGACAAATTTCCATGTCAGCATAGAAATTTTCCTTGCATAGTGGTCTAATGTTGATACATTAGTACCACTATGCAAGGCACATTTCTCGTGTCTCACAGGGAGCATGAGTACCTACATTAGCTATCAACTTTCGTAGCTTATACAAGCTAATTTCTGGTGCATAGTTCATGTGGATATTGGACTTACATTGTACTGGGTGGTTACATTCTTACATTGTACTGGGTGGTTAACTGGGCTACTGTGCTACATCACTGCTGTGTTACGAGATGTATGCATATTACCACATGTAACCTTTGGCCCGTTGTTTGACTCGACCCTTATTGGTCCAGTCACAATACAGTCATGAACCCACAGAATGAGGGTTGCAATTTGGCAATTGTTGAGATACTTGCACCTACACATCTTGTCCCTACAATCATTCCACATTCAAAGTCAGAAATATCTCAATACCAACCCATTCTTCCTTGCAGATACTGAAAAGCTGATTGCCATGTATGAAGTCATCTTATATCAGCTATTTCCAACTTTAACCCTCACCAACATCACATACTAGTACATTCCTTCACAGAGCTAATGCAGAGCTGACACAGTCTATATACAACACTCAGTGATCTCTGAATTGTGAATGCCCCAAACATAATGAACTATGCTGCATAACTCACAGTATAAAAAGCAGAACAGCTTCGTACACGAGAGCAGTGGTAATTTGCATCTGGACATGAAAGTCAAAGTGATAAAGTAGCAGTTGTGGGATGAAGTAAAGATATCATGGAGTTTCAAAAGGGCATGACTGTTGTGAACCCATGCGTCGTGTGCTTCTGTATCAGAAACAGCACATCTTGTCAGTTGCTCAAGGTCCATTGAGGTTAACGTATACAAAGAAGGATGTCAAATGGGTCGAATCACCTCCTACCAACAGAAGTATAAAAGATTATGCAAGGTGGATGATTGTGGTGCAGTACGTTTTATGGTCTCAACAGCTGGTCACTGTGCAACAGTTGACATCACAATACAAAACGGGGAATGCAAGAACAATATCCCAAATGATGATGCACAGCACGCTCAAACGTGTGGGGTTCCACGGTAGACAACCCAAGAGACATCCTCTTCTCACTGTTGATCATAATTTACAGCAAATGCTGTGGTGTCAACTACACACAATGTGCTAGTCGGATGGGTCCAGATACCTAGTGTAACCCGTCAATATACCTTCATGTGTGACTCAAGCAACACAAGTTGATGAACCCATCATGCATGGTGCCCAATATCCGGGCAGGTGGTGGTAGTTGCTTAATTTGGGGAATGTTTTGCTGGGAAGAAACCAGGGCTCCAATGCATATGGACCAGTGTTTCACTGGTGAGTTATACTGGCAGCTCTAAGAGGCCATGTGCACCCATGTTGCATTTTTTCCCAGAAAGAAACAGAATTTTCCAAGATGATAAAGCACCTTTTCATCGGGACCGCACTGTGCATGAGTGGTTCCAGGAATACAGTGAAGATATCGCCCATTTTGATTTGCCTCCGAATTCACCTAACCTCAATCTAATTGAACACGTGTGAGATGTTTTGGAATGGGAAGTGAGGCATATAAACACACAACCATCATCTATTCTGACACTGGAGAAAGCCTTGCAGGCATCATGACTGCAGATCCCTACAGACAGACGTATTCAGACATCTAGTGAAGTCAATGCCTAGGCAAATAGTGGATGTTATCTGTGTGAGCTGTGGCCTAACGTGATATTAGGTAGGTGTTGATAATTCAATGAACACTGAGCATATATTATACATATTTTTATAATGTATAAAAATCCAACGTGTGTGTGTGTGTGTGTGTGTGTGTGTGTGTGTGTGTGTGTGTGTGTGTGTGTGTGTGTGTGTGTGTGTGTGTGTGTGTGTGTGTGTGTGTGTGTGTGTGTGTGTGTGTGTGTGTGTGTCATCTATTAGCAAAAGTTCAAGGAAATTTCTACTGGAAACAGCATTATAGATTTCACAACTGGTGACAAATAGAAACCACTACTTTGTGCATGTGATGAAAAAACAGTACACAGTACTTGCATAGAATTGGTTTGTTTGTTTTCTTTTATTTTAAATGGTATCATTGCAGCACATTTCTTAGTTGTTTATTTGATCTTGTAACAAAAGTTCAAGAAAGAATCCCAATATAAGCTCCATTTCAATTTCTGAAAACTAATTTCAGATTAAATTCTTCACAGTGTATTGGTTTTTCAGGAAAAAAACATGAGATTTTCATCTAGTAACAGAAGTTTAAGTCAATTTATCGATTTTTAGTTATGTTATACACTTTTTAAAATTGCTTGTGTGTGTGTTTAAAAAAAACAACTTCCCATTTCACTCATTAATTTTTTCCAAAAGTTTGTCCATTTCTTCCTTGAACTTCCACAACAGATGGAAGTTTGTTCCAGCAATCAACCGTTGACTAAAGGCAAATTTCTGCACATTTGTCTTTCCTCAATTTCAGTTTATGCCCCCTCAGGTTTGTAATCTGAGCAAGAGGAAGAATCCCATCAGCATTGAGTCTGTTCAATCCATTTGAGGCCTTATACACCTCAGTCAGATCACCTCACAGGCACCTAGTCTCCAGTCGCTGTAATATGCAGCACTTAAGCCTTTCTTCGTAAGAGCACCCCTTTGTTCCTCTCACCAGTCTTGTTGCCCTTCTCTCTACTCATTCTAGAAACTCTACATCCTTCCTAAAATGAGGCTTCCATGCCTGTATGCATTACTCAAGGTATCGCCTGATCATTGCCTTATACAAGACAATAATCAACTCCTTGTTTCTGCTGGCAAAATTGCTGTATATCATTGACAAGAAGCCATTACCTACTTCTGGAAGCCTGTCTGCACTGCACAGAAAACTTCATATCTGACTGCACAATTACCCCCAGGTCTGTTTCATTTCCCACTACTCTGGGTGTAACACCACCCAGTTGGTACACTTCTCTGGGGTCACTGCTTTGTATTATCTGCAAACTTTGACATTAAGTTTGATATACCTTCATCGATATAATTGATAAATATACAAAGCAACAATGGGCCCAATACCAAACCCTGGGGGACACAACTAATAACATTAGTCCACAAAGAGCAGTGTCCATTGATTACCACTCTCTGTTTTCTCCCACTCAACCATCCTTTTATTCATTTTTTGGCCTTAATGCCATACTTCTCCAAATTTTACAATAGTCTTCCATGTGCAACAGTATCAAAAGCTCTCCTGAAATCCAAGTATATGATATCAAAATTATTTTTTGCATCCAGTTCCTTTGTGACCACGTCATAGTATCCAATCAAATTGGTCAGACAAGACTTCCCCTTAAGAAACCCATGCTGTGTCTGAATTATTACTTCTGTCTTGTCTAGATGATCCTGCAATGCTTCTTTAACCAGCGACTCCATTATTCTCCCTGGAACAGAAGTCAAACTAACAGGGCTGTAATTACTCGTGTTACCCTTTGATCCTCCTTTGTGAATTGGAGATACATTTGCACATGTCCAGTCCTTGGGGACTTCCCTTGAGTCCAAGGATGCTCTCATAATGATAGCTAAGGTTTTGCTTACTTTCTTTGCCACCTCCTTTAATATAACTGGATAGATCCCATCCACCCCAGTTGCCTTTCTTATGTTTAACTTTAACAATTTCTCTTCCACTTTGCTCTTAGTTAGTACAAAATCATTTAACTCCCTGTTACAGTCTGATAAACATCTGGCCTTCTCCTCCTTGAATAACTCCTCATGTATCAACGTAGATGCGAAATACTCATTTAGTTTGGCAGCTATCTGACAATGATCATCTACAGTCAGGCCATTGATATCAAGTGAATCCATCTTATTCCTCCCCTTCCTTTTAGAGTAGGCGCCTCCGTAGCCAGGTGGGAAAGAGCAGCAGTGCGTAGCACACGCTTCTTGATTAGGCCGGGGTTCGATCCCGTCACCACCAAATACGGAGGATGCGGAAAGGTCAGGGAATGACCACCGCATATCCCGGAGCAATATGGCCTTAGTTGCTAATGCTCCTAAAAAAACCCAAATAACAAAAATAACCCTTTTAGAGTTTATATAAGTAAAGAAGTCTTTGCTGTTTTTCTTTGAATTCTTTGCCAAAGATTTTTCACAATCTGCCTTCGCTTTTCTAACCTCCTTTGTGACGTGATTACAGACTAGCTTATATCTGCCATAGGCTTCTGTATCGCCTGATAATTTATATGCATCCCATGCATATTTCTTCTCTGCGACAAGCCTCATTAATTTATCTGATATCCATTTAGGCCAGAAATTTGAACAGTATTTCTTAGTTGGTGTGAAAAGCCTAGTAGCCTCCAAGATTAATTTCCTGAAGTCTTCCCATTTAGAATTCACCGTTGGTAACATCATCAATTGATCCCACTGTATAGAATTTAAATAAACTCCTGAGATCACTGTAGTCAGTCACCTTTACGAAAGCAAAAACCCTTTCCCTTTACCTCTGATGGTAGTTACATCTGTAAGTAAACCCCATATTAGTACACTGTGACTTTGTAACTTGGTTACAGACCAGCTTATATCTATCATAGGCTTCTGTGTCACATGTTAATTTATATGTATCCCATGCATTTTTCTTCTCTGTCACATGTCTAATTAGTCCATCTGACATCCATTTTGGCCTAAATCTTGAATAATGTTTATTTGTTGTTATAAAAAGCCTAGTAGCTTCCAAGATTAATTCTTTGAATGCTTCCCATTTTGAATTTGCTGTTGGTAACATCATCAGTTGGTTCCACCATATAGAATTTAAATATTGTCAATTTAAATCCCTCTGTACATTTTTCATTACTCATCAAAGTCTTTAGCCCTATAACACACTTCTGCTTTCAACTTTGCTTTCCCAGTGCTTATGTCACACCACACTGGATAGTGCAATGACTCAACATTACACTGTCCATCTGTGTTAACCGGATGGACTTACTTATATTTTGTTTCTTAATAACAGCATAACCCGTCCTCCCTCCAAATCTTTTCTGTACAGTTGTACTCCCCAAATTCCAATTTTGCATTCCTTAAATGTGTGACAGATTATTGATATCTCCAACAATATCTGTCTTTGATGTCTTGACCAGTACTTCAAATTCATCAAATTTATTTACTATACTCCTTGCATTGGTGTACATGCAAGTATACATGCACCTGTTCTCACTCTTAGTTACGCTAACATAGCCCTTGTATTTACTTGTTTCATGTCTCTCAGCAGTTTCTGAAATTCCCAGCAACTTGCTTTAGGGGCTGCTGCTCGTTCCAATAGAAGCAGTGCAATAATCAATTTCACCTCTTACTGTAGCTACCATTAATCTATTAAGTCTGTGAATCCCCCCCTCCCCAAGCTAGCAGTTTTCTGACCCAGCTAACACTGTCTCGATAGCATCAGCAATATTCTTGCACCCTTTCTATTTAAGATCCCATCCCTATAGAAGCAATCTCTCCTGTTAACAAGCACAGATATGCTGAGAAAAATTCTACCCCCATGAGCTTGAACAATCCCTCTAGGGCCGAATTGATTGACAAGGCTCTCATCATATACTCCCTCCTATTGTGACTGGGAAGGATTACAGACATTTTCAAATTTTATCCTAACTCGCAACTTGTTTTCAACATTCACCTGTACTTGTTAAGTAAATCCACAGATCTCCTACACTTTGTCATTAGTGCCAGCATGTACGAGGCACCTCCGTAGCCAGGTGGGAAGGAGCAGCAGTACATAGCACATGCTTCTTGATTAGACCAGGGTTCGAGCCTGTCACCACCAAATACGGAGGATGCAGAATGGTCAGGGAATGACCACTGCTTAATCGCGGAGCAATATGGCCTTAGTTGCTAATGCTCCTAAAAACCAAATAACAACAACAACAACAGCCAGCATGTGCTAAGAAATTTTCTTAAATGTTACTGAGACCCTGCATGGCAGGAGAGATCTGTAATTGTCAAGTACTATCCGATGGATTAAATGATAATAATATACAAGATTCTTGGGTTGAATTATTTTTTCTCACAGTGAACTGAATATTCCTTTCATATAAGAATAATGGTATTATATGATAGGTTGCTTTAAATTTTGGCGCCTCCGTAGCCAGGTGGGAAGGAGCAGCAGTGCGTAGCACACGCTTCTTGATTAGACCAGGGTTCGAGCCCGTCACCACCAAATACGGAGGATGTGGAGAGGTCAGGGAATGACCACCGCATATTCCCGGAGCAATATGGCCTTAGTTGCTAATGCTCCTAAAAACCAAATAACAACAACAGCTTTAAATTTTACCTTATGTAAATTTAATACACCTTTCAAATCTCCATCAGATAAAAGCCGATATGCAAAACATAACCAGAATGCTTGACCAAATATTATTTTGGTGTTATTTCTGACAAGATTTAGGTTAAATGCCAATTACAGAAACTGTCAAGCTGTGAAAGCACTAGTAACTTCATGTACCAACAAACAAATAATCTGTCGAGTTTTAGAAGTTCTACAAGGAAATTGAAGTCTTGGCTAAACTTCGTTTTGCAGATTGCACATAATTAAATCAGTGTGCAGCATCACAACTTTGGCACATTATACTGTTTGTTTAAGTTATAAGTAGACTTAACAAAACTGTTAAGTAGAACTTGCCTAACCATTACACACAATTGGATAATCATCCCTTACAAGATAAAGGTTGCATCTGATTTCTCTGGAGAAAGATATATATTTTAATTACCAATTCTATGAAAAATATTTAAAAACACTGCAGTATTCACAAATTTTGGGCAGAATGACCAAAAACATTGAAATAAATGATTGGCTTTTTGTAAAAAAAGGTCACAAAAATATTCCAATAATCCAATCATTTTCAGCCAATTTTTATGAAATTTCAAAATCTGTGTAAAGATCATTGTTAAGTCTTGAATACAGAGACATCTGGTAGCAACTGTCCAGAGCCAGAACTAGGTAATCAAACTCCTGGGGCAAAAGTGTTATTAGTATGCTCCCATTATATGCAGGTAATCAGTCTTTCAGTAACATAGCTAGGGTCATCGATGCCCGGGGGCAACATGTCCTCCTGGTGCCCCTGAATGTGACAACATAATGTGAATGCTATAGATAATTTCTTCAGTTTGCTCCCCTGAAGCTTGGCACCTGGGAGAATTTGCCCCCTCCTCTCACTACTCCTCTGCAATCTTTGCCTTTATAAAAATTACTATTGCAACAGTCTACGATTTGCATATATTTATTAATAAAATAATTTAAATAATACAATGAATATAATAAAACAAAAATATCAAAGAAATAGAAACTTACAAATATTTGTTTATATCTGCAGAGAATTTATTTCTATATAAACAGGGCTCACATATGGCGAGTATGGGCTTGGCACACCCAGGGTCCTGAGCTGGATATCATCATTCTTCTCTTTCTTGATGATTCCTTTCTACTCTCTCTCTCTCTCTCTCTCTCTCTCTCTCTCTCTCTCTCTCTCTCTCTCTCGGTATTAAAGAATTTTCTTTATTTTATTTTTTTTTTTTTTAATATACAGAGTGGTTCATAATAGGGAAACTATTTTGAATAATTGCTGATATATATATATACACACCGTGGATTCCGGTTATTTGGGCCACCAGTTAATCGGGGCAGCCGTTTATTTGGGACAAATCTTAAAAAACAGAAACCAATCGAGAAAATAGCCAGGGTTTACTTTGCTTAATTGGGATAGCATGCTGTTTAATCGGGGCAGGAGACCGCAGCACTGGAGATTACCCTACGATTTTCTCCGACGGTACCACATGGTTCGGTCGAAATTCTGGAGGTCACAACCATAAAACAATTAGCAGTCACCTGTTTATTGGGCTTTTCTGTTAGTGAAATCTATCATAAACCGACAGTAAACTCGATCTTACTGAATTTGTGATAATATCGACAGTTGGAATTCTGTGGGGTATTGTGGTGAAATGTGTTTACACTTCCATGGAATCTTCAATCATATAAAAAATTAATTTTCAGATCTCTTCATTCCTATTTTTAAAGCTTTGTAACTCGTTACTCCGTTCTCACTTGTTTGTTTGTTTGTTTGTTTGTTTGTTGTTTGGTTTTTAGGAGCATTAGCAACTAAGGCCATATTGCTCCGGGTTATGCGGTGGTCATTCCCTGACCTTTCCGCATCCTCCATATTTGGTGGTGACGGGCTCGAACCCCGGTCTAATCAAGAAGCGTGTGCTATGCACTGCTGCTCCTTCCCACCTGGCCGTTCTCACTTGTGCGTATCGTGTTACTTGCAATTTCTGTGTGTCGTGTTCTTTGTTATTATTATTGCTTATCTTTTTACTGTTTTAAATTTTAACCCCCACCCAAAAATGTCAGTGAACATAAATGTCAACTAGTTCGTATGTACATATTACAGTGAACCCCAGGGGCTCTTAGCCGGATATCAACATTCTTCTCTTTCTTGGTAATTCCTCTCTCTCTCTCTCTCTCTCTCTCTCTCTCTCTCAGGGTAACTCAGAATTTTTTTTTTGGCTGGTGCAGCATAAGCCTCAGGCTTCCTTGCACCATTTGGCTAATGATAATAATACATATTAATTATTCCGATTTTCATGTATCATTTAATTTTTTAATTGGTAAGGTAATAAATGGTAAATTTGTGCTTAATATCTTTACTTTTATAGCCTGTGGATAATATTCCTCCTATTTTCTCTAATTAGAATCGCTGTTTAATAGAATTAAAATTCAATTCGTAAAAGTGATCACAATGACCGGCGCTTACTACACATCGTATAGTGAATGGTACTTTTCTATGGTGAGTTCGTCGTAACGTGATTTGATTGTACAGTGAACTAATTGTATAGGGGGGTACATTGTATTTTTAACTATTTACGTGAAACTTCGGATAATTGGGGCAGCTGCTTAATCAGACCAAAATGCATTAGTCCCGATGTGTCCCAAATAACTGGAATGGACTGTATATATATACACGTGTTCAAAGAAAGTGCATCACCTAGGAATTTCACATTTCTAACCCTTTTTCGTGATGGTATGTTACATTAATGACGAGCATCACAAATAGAAATATAAACAAAATATATTTATTAATAGTTAAGGCAAAGCTAAATATTATTTGACAAGTGCTCTCAGAATATTCCAAAATGACCATTTGCAACCTTTATACAACAGTTTTGGTAAATATGACAATTATGGCTGAAATGTTATCAGAAGCTCTCAATTTGCGTCAGTTTATTATTTTAAATGGAAAACAAAATGAAAAATTCACCAGAACTAATATTTAGTTGAATGGCCTCTGGCCCTGATGACAGCAGCACACCGTCGAGGCATTGACAAGATCAACTCCTGAAGATAATCAACTGATAGTTCGTGGTTCCAAACACGAATTATGAAGTTCACGACGGGTCTTTGGTTTCTTTCTGGCAAGTGCAGATTCCACACGATGCCAACAGTTCTCTATAGGATTCAGGTCATGGCTGTTTCCTGGCCAGCTAAGAGTTGTAATGGACCGTTCTTCCAACCATTTTTTCATCTGTAACAAATGTAAACACATTACTGTTGAACCTCTAATGCAGAAGTGAAGCTAAAGTAACTACAGAAATGCCTACTTACTTTTTGCCCAATCACAAAGAGCAGAGTCGTCCTGAAAGATGCAGTTACATGGCAGGTTGAAATGGTCTCTAATGGTTGGCAGCAATTTGCCTTCCAATATAGCCAGGTATCCATTGGCATTTACAGAACCTTTTATAAACTGCAGGTGACCTACTCTGCAATACAAAATGCACCCCCCATATCATTTGGCTCCTAGGGAATTTCACTGTAGGCACCATACAGTCTGGATGGTATTCTTCACCACATCTACGGCAAATCGTTTGTTCCCCATCAAAGCCATTAAGGTTGAATTTCTTCTCATCCGAGAAAATAACTGACTTCCACTGCTCAGGGGTCCATTTGACATGCTCCTTACACCAAATTAATCAAAATTTTTTCATTGTTTGTGTGACGACAGGCTTCTTCTTAGGATGACAGGCTACAAGTCCATTTTTGAAGAGGTGTCTTCTGACTGTTACTGCACTTGCTACCACTCCTGTATGTTCTTCCTATTCTCTTTTTCAGCTCCGACGAAGAAGCCTTATGGTTTTTAAGGCATAAGCACTTCAAAACGCGGTCCTGTTTTGGCTTATAGACCTATTAGCAGAACCAGTATTCTTGAGTTTGTAAAGAAATCTACTCACTGTCGACTGGTTACAAGAGACTATAAGCACGGGAAGAACATCCTTCCTCACATAAAGCAACAATAGCACTCTTTCTTCATGGCGTCAACTGCACGTAACTCGCCATGCTGATGCAATATTACGTCATCACCTACACGTGTCGATCTTATCTGATGCAATCTGTAAGAAATATTGCCATGTGCTTACGTTATTCGGACTACGATTACATTTTAAGGGGTGATGCACTTTCTTTGAACACCAGTGTATATAGATTATTTAACACACAGCTTATAATCTGTTTTTTATTGTTTCAGAATAATTTAAATATAGAAAAAACACCATGAGCCTTACAGTGATGGATAGGACCAAAATTAAAATGGCATGCAAAATATGAAAATGCTGCAAAAGTTTCCCCTCAGTTCAGGAAGTTTTTTTGGATATAAACTACCCACAATAAAGACCATAAAGCAAATTGTGTAGAAATTTGATGAAGTGGGAACAGTGTACAATCTACAAAAACCTGGTAAACATATTTCAAAGACATCTGCCAATTTTAAACTTGTAAGAAAGAGAAGAAATTGAAAAAAGCCAAAAAAAAAATCCCAAATCAAGTGACGTTTGACACTTAAAATACCTACAAGCTGAAGTATACATCATCTCGTGTTGCTATATATTTTGAATGACCCAGATAGATTGGAATTTGCTTGATGATTAATTTAAGCCAAATCCAAATATTGTTGACAATGTTTTTTGGACTGTTGAAGCTACATTTAAACTAAATGAAACTGTTAATCACTATAAGGTTGAACACATAGTTAATGTGTTCATTTACTCTCTGAACATGTTAACTATGCCATAGTGAGAAGAAAGCTTAAAAATGTCTCTGCCCTATCCGATCCAGCTTGATTTGATCCTTTTCAATCCCAGGTTGGTGAAGCCAGCAGCAAAAGTGTTAATAATTTGTTTTTAACAAGGATTTAAACTTCTGGCCTTTAACATTGTGGACTGGAATTTAAACAGGTGGTGTTCTCAGTCTCAGAGAAAGCTACCTGAGATGGCTTTTTAAGCAAAATAATCCCATTAATGCAATCCAAAAACAATTTTCAGCATTACTTTCTTATGCAGAATGGAGCACCTGCTCACTATGCCAAAAACTGTCCATGAATGCTTAAACCAAAAGTTCTTATGACAATGGATGGGACAGTAGGTTTACATTGAATAGCCACTTCACTTCCCAGATTCAGCACACATTGATTACTTTTTGTGGGGATTCTTAAAGGATAAAGTATGCAGTAATAAGCATAGGTCTTGCTGGAGTTTCAGCAGTTAATAATTAGAGAATTTGAGAACGTTTCATTCTGTGATCAAATGACAATTTTGTAAAGACCAAACGGCAGCCCTGTTGAACAAATATAATTTTTTTAAAATTTATGTATGCCTTTTTCATTTTTGTTAGCATTAAAATAGTGTTGTTATTTAAAAATATGTTTCATTACTTATGGCCCATGGCGCCTCCGTAGCCAGGTGGGAAGGAGCAGCAGTGCGTAGCACACGCTTCTTGATTAGACCGGGGTTCGAGCCCGTCACCACCAAATATGGAGGATGCGGAAAGGTCAAAGAATGACCACCGCATATTCCCGGAGCAATATGGCCTTAGTTGCTAATGCTCCTAAAAACCAAATAACAGCAACAACTTATGGCCCATCCTGTATATAAAATATTTTAAATTAATGTAACAACCTTTTTCAAGTGAGTTTTGATACCAGGTTATGGATATAGGGTTTAGTACCATTATTTCAGGGATTGGTATTTTTCTCTACTTTTCACTTTTCTTTACTGAAATTTATTATAAAATAGGTAAGATCCAAAAATAGTAGCAAATTTTATACAAATAAAGTCATTATCATCATGAATAAATCTTTTAATATCTAAAATAATGGGTTTTTGTTGTTTTTTTTTTTTTTTTTTTTTTTCAGATTCTTCTTCAGGTTCCACATTATGGGTGGGTACCAACCTTGGCTCTGTATTAGTAATACTGCTCACATTGCCACCCTCTGGTGATTCTAGGCAAAATCAGCCTGTTATTGTAACACCTAGTGGTAAGTGTAGATTATTTATATATATATATATATATAATAGCTTGCCTCTAATATCACATTCCTCTAATTTATACAATAATCATTCATGCAGAACAGTATCAAAAACTTTACCAAAATCTAAGTATATGATGTCAGTATTATTCTTTGCATCCAGTTCCTTTGTGACAACTTCATAATAGCTAATCAGAATTGGAATAAACACATTTGAATCTTCAATAATCCAAACATCAAGGTCAAGATCAAAGCAAGTGGCTAGCTTTACAGAGTTTTTGATTCATCAAAATTCTATTTAATTTTAATTCTATTAAATGAAGCTTAAAAAATAAGAATGAAGAGAAGATTCTGAAAATTTGTTTTTTATATGACTTCAGTGAAGGGGAAACACATTTCACAATAATAATGACTTCAGTGAAGGGGAAACACATTTCACAATAATAAGGTAAAAATCCACAGAATTCCAGTTATTGGTATTATTGCAAATGCAATAAGATTGAGTTTACTGCACGTTTATAATAGATTGCACTAACAGAAAAGTCCAATATAACGGAAACTACAATTTGTTTTTATTATTTTATGGTAGTGACCTCCAGAAATGTGGCTTAGAAAAATATCACAAATGCGTTCAAAATTTCTATATGAATGGGATAATCAGACAACTTAAAAAACAAATGACTAGAGAAACTCAGCTAAAGCATAGTGTGTTAAAAGGGTATTAACATGCTAAAGTCGTGTTAATACCCTTTTTGGGTATTAACACGACTGGATTGAAAGAAAATGAAATAGAATAAAATTAAATGTCTTAAATGAAATAGAAGATTATCAGAAAAGTTGGCTTAGCCACTCACAGAAAATAGATAAAAACAGACTTCCACAACAAGCTCTACATTATAAACCTATGGGAAGGAGAGACCAACTTCATCTTGAGAGCTAGAAACAAGTTTTCTGGAGCCAACCATAAACTGTTAAGTTAGGATACATTATTATTATTATTATTATTATTAGCCATATAGTGCAAGGGAGCCTGAGGCTAACGCTGCAACAGCCAAAAAATAAAAATAAAAAAATTTCCAAGTTACCATGAGAGAGAGAGAGAGAGAGAGAGAGAGAGGAATCACCAAGAAATAGAAGAATGATGATATCCAGCTCAGGACCCTGGGTGTGCCAAGCCCATACTCACCAGATGTGAGCCCCTGGGGTACATGTTGAAGAAAAGCTTTACTAATTAGGACTCGTGGACTGGAATGAAAATTCCATTTTTCTCATATTATTTTTGAAATATGCATCTCTTGATTATCTTCAAAATGAAAATAGTAAAAGATTTAAGGCAAAGGTAAAGAAAGCCAACACGAGAACTGCGGGAAACTTTTAGTGGTCAAATGCATTTCCCGGTACCGTAGCTTCTCCCAGAATTCTCGGTAAACAGATGGTACGTGTTATCAGTAGTGGCAGTAGAAGTTGATGATAATATATGGATTAGTTTTTTCTCATTATTAAAAGCAAATTATTGGAGTTCACGAGTGTAATGCCTTTGCGACTGAAATTTACTTATGGGTACACCCTATGGACTGCCTCAGTCTTAGGGTGTTTATCCTCCCCTTCCCACTGTTTTAATCTGATA
The DNA here is from genome assembly GCF_048544385.1 of Mastigoproctus giganteus. Classification (NCBI taxonomy): domain Eukaryota; kingdom Metazoa; phylum Arthropoda; class Arachnida; order Uropygi; family Thelyphonidae; genus Mastigoproctus; species Mastigoproctus giganteus. The sequence continues at coordinate 176,201,884 of NC_143583.1, read as the reverse complement.
GGGAAATGACTTCTGCTGTAACTACTGATAACACGCACCATCTGTAGAAGTTGTTTTTGTATCGGGTTAAAACAATGGGAAGTGGGGATAAACATCCTAAGACTGAGGCAGTCTGGAGGGTGTACCCATAAGTAAATTTCAGCCCACTCATGAACTCCAATAATCTGCTTTTAATAATAATAAAAAAACTAATCAATACATCGTTATCAACCTCTGCTGCCACCACTGATAACACAAACCATCTGTATACCGAGAATGCAGGGAGAAGCTGCGGTACCAGAAATACTTTTGACTGGTAAAAGTTTCCCATGGTTCTCGTGTTGCCTTTCTTTACCTTAGCCAGATTTAAATTTTAAACTACTGAAAAGAAACATAATGATCATTGTAGATTGTTTTCCGTTTTCCAATATTAATTGAGAAAAGGGGACACATTTAGAAACAGCATCACTACTTTATTCATAGGAAATCATTATGAAATGCAAGTGTTTTTGACCTTGGTTGCACGGAGGATAATAATCCTCCCGTCAGTAATGCACCGCAAGGTTTTTTATCTCCATGGACTCACATCTGGTGAGTATGGGCTTGGCACACCCAGGGTCCTGAGTTGGATATCATCATTCTTCTCTTTCTTGGTGATTCCTTTCTATTTATGACTCTCTCTCTCAAGGTAGTTTGGGAATATTTTTTTTGGCTGGTGCAGTATAAGCCTCAGGCTTCCTTGCACCATATGGCTAATAATAATTATTATTTTATTTATGCATAACTAGATGTTGCCATATATATGATGTTCTTGCAGCCACTAGAAAAATGGAAAATAAAGCCTAAGAAAGTTTAACATCAATAATACCAAATTTTAAGTAGATAAAATCTGCCTTTATGTAAAATGAATAGAATAATTAGAAGAAAGGGGAAATTTACAAAATATCAATGAGATTGTAGGTCTCCTTTGACAAAAAAAAAGTTATCACAAATGAATTACACAATATGACTGGAAGTAATTTTCAGAAGTGAAAAACTGGAAAATCAATTATATGATGTCTCTTTTACTGGTCTAAAGCTGATATGAATTTAGGAAAGAACAAAATGGTCAATCTAATGGAATTATTATTATTATTTATTTATTATTATTATTAGCCACATGGTGTAAGGAAGCCTGAGGCTTATGCTGCACCAGCCAAAAAAAAAATTTCTCTCAGGACCCTGGGTTTGCCAAGCCCATACTCACCAGATGTGAGCCCCTGGGGTTGATTAAGGTGAAGTTCAACAAATATACTCTATTTACTTTATTTATCTCCTTAAAATTTGGTGTTATTGAAATTAAACTGCCTTATGCTTTATTTCCCATATGGTTGGTGGCTGCAAGAATATTATTTTTCTGAACCTCAGCAATGGGCATGTATGGTTTAGATGCCATATCACATTGTAAAAGAATAGCGTAGGTAATTTTAGTGCTGAGAGGGAAACAACTGCAAGAATGGATTAATGAATCTACAGATTATGAGCTATAGGGGTGGGAGAAGCAGGTGGATCAGCTATCATAGGCATGCATGTTGAGTAGGAGGCATGGCCCACTACTATGAGTTAAGGAAAAGGGAGGGGACTCTGGAAGCTGTTTGTGTCAGGATCCATGCTGGCTTTTGTGACACCCCTGGAACTAAATTATTTTGAATACTTTTTTTTTTTTTATGAAAACCCCAAACACAAGAGGTATTAGAACCAGTGGTGAGCTATAGTGGACTCGCGAGAGCCCATTATTATTTTTTTTTTGAAAATTTGAGAGCCCATTGTTGAGACGATTTTTTTTTTTTTTTTTGAAAATTTGCGAGCCCATTGTTGAGACGATTTTTTTTTTTTTTTGAAAATTTGCGAGCCCATTGTTGAGATTTATTTTACAAATGAAATCCCGAATGCAATTATTGAGTATCCAGAGCCAAAACTATGGTGGGGTGAGCAGGGCCCCATTCCCAGCATTTTAATGCTGCAATTCATTGGTTATGTATTTTAAAATTGCTTCATTTTTGATTTAATTACAGTAGGACTTCTGTTTAACGAAATTCTTTATAGCGAATTTTTTTTATTCCCCTTGGTAATTACATTTAAAATAGTTTCCGTTGAGCGAAGAAAATTTCCATGTAATGAAACAACTTTGTGTGCATTGTTCTCACCTCTGGCCTTTAGGCAATTAGAAAGTGCGAATTAAGGGTGAAAGGATTACCATTTCACAATGTTAGTGGTGTCCGTAAAACCTATGCAGTCACATACCGAGAAGTTGCGCTAGTCGATATGCTTTCCATAGCCAGTCAGAGGATTAAGAAGATTCTCGACACAGATTACCGCCTCTCATCAACCTGTGTTGTGGTTCCCCTTTACTCCGACAAACGGGTGTATGTTTTTTTTGGAGAAGTGAGTGATCTATGCCTTCCAGTAAATTTCTCCTGTCTATGTTTAGTCACAGTAGCTGAATATCCGTGTGATTCCAACATTTTGCACTGTATTCAAAGAACCAGTGAGAGTAGCAATGTAGGTGGAGGGGGGGGATTGCGGCGACTAAGATATTATATAAACTTTACTAAGATGAAATGTTGGCAGATTTTGAAACTTTGTCGAGCCTTTCACTGTGAAGAAAATGTTCTAAAATATAATGGCATGCAGGCAATAATTAAAAAAAAAAAAAAAAACTGTATTACCAATCTCCAAAAAACCAGCACGAATTAAGGATGATTGCTAAAGAACTTGATGTGGAAACTATAAAGATCAGTCGTGTGTTTGGGCCACGATGGGCAGCTTGTAGCTTGGGACGGCAATTGTCGGTTGGAGGAATTATCCCACTTCGTGCAAACATTTTGAATCAGAAGTTAAATATTCCAGATTATTAAATCGACTTTTAAATTTGGAATTTCTTAACCATTTAGCACTAATGATCGGCATCCTGCAGGACCTCTCTTACCTTTCAGAATCACAATGGTAAAAGCATATAAATTAATTATTAGAACTATCAATGCTATCACTAATTTGCAAATTACAGAGTCTGGAGACTAGGCACCTGCAAGGTGATCTGATTGAGGTGTATAAAGCCTTGAATGGTTTGAGCATGCTCAATGCTGATGGGATTCTTCCTCTTGCTCAGAATAATCACCTGAGAGGGCATAAATTCAAATTGAGGAAAGACAGATGTAGGATAGATGTGTGGAAGTTGATAGGCTAAATAAATTTAAGGCTGAGCTGGACAGGTTTGGAATGAATGGAGAGATGAAATGGGAGCAGTTTTTTTTTTTTTTTTTTGACTGATGCTGTATAAGCTTGCTTTTTGCATCCTATGCCTCTACTAATGCTAATTTGAAAAATTCTGAAGGAAATTATGAAGCTAAAATTGAGAGCATGTTGAAGTGGAAAGAATTTGAAGGAATCAAAAGTAAAAAAAATTACCTTGGGACAAGTTATTAAATGGATTGTTTTATCCTTAAAGGATGAGTTATTAATGGAAGAGGGTGATTTTTTAGATAGACCGAGGAATGTTTTACACATTCGCTTATACCCATGGTTAAGGGGGTAATGTCATCTGTATCTGCATCTGTCCACCCCTGGTAAGCTGCATCTGTCCACCCTGGCTTGAGATATCATCCTGGTCACAAAAAATGCATCACACGCTGTAATCACTGTACTAATAGTGTGAGCGTGGGAAGCACCTCTAGTGGAAGCCGCGGATGACGTCACTTCCGTGACCGATCAAATTTACTCCGTAGAAAGTCGGAAAAACTGCGAGCCCATTGTTAAAATATTCACAGCTTACCACTGATAAGAACCTAAAGTACTTAGTACCGTGCATGGGTTGGAGGCTGAGAAGATGAAAGAAGATATTTGCTAACATTAGACTTGAACTTCTGTAGACTGTAATTTTCAGGAAATACATATGAAGGAATGTTATTCCAGAAAACAGCAACTGAACAAATAAATGAGGAAGGTGAAAAGTTGGTTCTGTGAGCTTGGAGTTGGATGGTAAATGGATGTTGGCTGTGGTGGTGGCACGTGTTCGAACTATTTTGAAAGAGAGAGCGGGAATTATAGAAGCTAATTCAGAAGAACATTGCCCATGGAAGTATCTGTAGAAAAGGCATGCAGCAGAAACAGTTCGTCTTTGAGACAGAGTGGAGAGACTGTTAGAGATGAGTTATTAATTAATTTAACTGCCCTCTTCTGAATGGAATCTAGAAGCCTGAGAGAGGTTCCCAGATGTGGGAACAATATGGTAGGGCAGATTTGTAATTTGTACAGAGTGTACAGCTGTTTGGAAGAAAAGTAACACTGAGAGCGAAAGAGAAAATCAAGTTTTTTAGATGCAGAGGAAGCAATATTTGTAATGTGCTTGAGATTAGAAGTCAGGGTAATCCCCAAAAGAGATATATCATCTTGCCTAGAAATCGGAGTGTCACCAAAGATAAGCATTGGAGTAGAAGAATCTTTTTGCGAGATAAAATCAACTAAGTTGTCTTTGCCCCACTGGAGATTGGCATTTAAGGAATTGGTAGCGGATATTCAAGAAGTTGAAGCTGATTGAGCAGGGCAAGGTTTCTTAAAATGGAAAGTGGAATGCAATATGCTATCATCGGAAAAAACTATGGATAGGATTTCCGGTCAATGGAAGAGGGCCATTAATATACAAAGGAAAAGAGTGGAGGGAAAGAACTGAACCTTGGTGGACACCAGGATTAGTGGAGAAGTTAGAAGACAGCGAGCCATCTACCATCACCCTCAGTGAGCGATCAGAGAGAAAACTGGATAACCAATTACAAAAAACAGTTGGCAAACCGTAAGATAGAAACTTGTTCAGAACACCTTTATGCCAAACAGGATCAAAAGCCTTTGAGTTGTCAAGAGCAACTGCTTGTGTTTCACTAAACTTTTCCATTGAATTTGTCCATAAATGGGTAACATGAGCCAGAGTATCACCAGTGGATTGTCACTGACAGAAACAATATTGTGATCGTTGATCAGACAGATGGTTTCTAGATAGTTTAAGAGTTGGCAGTTAAATAATTTTTCCATTACTTTAGAAAGAGTAGAAGTAATTTCAGTGGGACGATAATTGGATGGGAGTCATTTGTCACCCTTTTTAGGAACTGGCTGGATATGAGCAAATTTCCAATCAGAAGGAAAAACACCTTTGGAATAAGAAAGTGAAAAAAGGTGGCAAAGGACAGGAGCAAGTTTGGGAGCGCAGGTTTGAGAACAAGTGGAGAAATACCATCAGGACCTGGACCTTTCTTAGCATCAAGATTCATCAAAATCCTTCTGATGGAAGACCACAGGAGGCATTGAATGGAGCGTGCTGGGAATGGTAGGAGGTGTTTTACCAAGATCATTAATACATGAGTTGGAAGAAAAATGGGATGCTAGCAGGTCAGCTTTATTCTTGGCTGAAGTGACAATGGAACCATCTGGTTGTGACAGAGGTGGAAGCAGAGATGGGCAAAAGTTGCGGCCAATACCTTTGGCAAGATACCAGAATGCTCAGCTACCATTAGGGCAAGAAGCAAGTTTTCTACTCTTAGCCTGTTCAAAATCTAGTTTGGCCAGATTAATAGCTGCTTTTCAATTGTTGCGAGCTCTGGTGTAGGCAGTAAATGAAACTGAAGAATTGGAAACAAGTCATTTGCGATATCCAACATTCTTTTCTTTAACAGCCTTAGCACATTTATTGGAACATCAAGGTTTAGATAAAGGATGAGATTTTAAGATGGAATGTGGAATAAAGGATTCCCTTCCTACAAGAATAATTTCACTGACACGATCTGAGCAAACATTGACATCAGAAGTTCTGAAACAGTAATCCAACCAAAGAAAAGAAGAAACGAAATCTCGTAGATCATCCCATTTTGTATTCTTATAATGCCAAACAACATGAGGTTGGGAATAGCCATGAGATAAAGGCTCCACTGGAGAACAGACAATCACCAAGTTGTGATCTGAGGTGCCTAAAGGACCTCATTTCAGCCGTGTACTTAGAAGGATTGTTTGTGAGAAAAAGATCGAGCATGTTGGCTGTATGGTTAGGATTGTCCAATATTCTTGTAGGTAAATGTGAGGTCATTAGTAATTGCAAAAGCCTCAGCGTCTCGACCAGCTGGGTCTGTGTGACTAGAAAACGGAAGCCAGCTGGAGTTGTGAACTTTAAACTCACCAAGAAAAATTACCTCACTGTTAGGAAAGTTGGACTGGAGAAAGTCAAGTTGCAAAGAGAGGAAGTCAAAGAGTTCCAAGTGATTAGTGGAGAATGGTAGATAACAGATGAATTTGACAGAATGAGGTAGAGAGATTTTAAGCCAGAGAAGATTCCAAATTACCAAGTCTCTGACCGAGAACAGATTTAGCTCAAGTACTACCTTGTACTACCATATGAAAGTGATGTTGACATTATTGGATGTAATTTCTCCAGTCATGCTAATGATAGCTATATAAATTATTTGAACAATCACAACTGAACCAGAAGAGATTCCGTTATATGGTAGATGTACATTAGAGTCAGATTTATTTTATTTATTTATTTATTTATTTTCTTTTTATGATTTGCATTTATCTGTTTTTACACACACACACACACACACATACACACACACGTGCGCGCACGCGCGCGTATATAATGAAACTTTTTTTCTCTGCTGTTGCTGTTATGCTCAGAACTCAAGCCTAAAGGCAAGTAAGGCTCCTGGATTTGTTAGCATATACATCAGTGAAGACAGGATATTAGAGTTGGAAAAGGAATTAGAAAATGTGAATTGGCATATCATCGGTTTGGCTGAAACAAGAAGAAGAAATGAATCACTTATAAGTTTATCAAGTGGAAATCTGCTGTACACCAATGGAAACAGTGAAAGGAGTGAAGGTGGAGTTGGGTTTCTGGTCCATAAATATTTTAAAAACAACATTTTGGAATTCAAAAGTACATCACCAAGGGTGTCAAGACTAATACTCAAGATTTCTAAGAGGTACAAGCTAAAGATTATAATGATTTATGCACCAACATCGAGCCATGATGATGAAGAGGTTGAAGAAATGTACACCGAAATTGAGATTCTTCTAGATGAGCAGAAAACCCATTACACTATTATTATGGGTGACTTCAATGCTAAGGTTGGAAAAAGACAAAACAGCACAGAAAGGGAACTATAGAAAATTTTGGAATTGGTGAAAGAAACGAAAGAGGTAAAAGACTTGTGGAATTTGCAGAATCTCAAAGACTGTCAGTAATGAACACTTTTTTCAAGAAAAGGGTGAACAGAAAGTGGACATGGAAGAGTCCAAATGGATTAACTACTAATGAAATCAACTTCATCCTCACTAACAGAAGATATATTGTGAGTGATATTACCGTCCTGAATAAGGTAAATGTTGGAAGTGATCACAGAATGGTAAGATGTACACTTGATATAGATGTAGGAAAGGAAAGGAAAAAACTGACTCGAGTAAATAATACAAAGGTTTTTGAGATAACAGAAGAGGAGAAAAAGCAGTATGTACTGTAACTTAAGAACAAGTTTGAGCTTCTGCAGACTGCTCAGGACCAAGATATCGATGAGGAATATTATAACTTTCTGAAAGTGATAAAGCCCAAGAAACCTATAGGGAAAAAGAAATCCAAAGAAGAAAAAATTAGTCAAGAAACACTTGTCATGATGAACCGAAGACGACAAATGAAAAGCAAGAAAAACACTGACAGGAAGAAAATTGAGTATACTGAGTTATGCAAAACCATTAGAAAGAGACTCAGAGAGGACATAAGAAGATTTAACACAAGAAAAGTAGAACAAGCATTAAGGGAAAACAAAGGATTTAAATCAGCAGCCATGAGCAGTAATACAGAAAGGCAAATGATACTGAAACTGAAGAATAGCGATGGTGTACTTATAAACAGCAGAGAAGGCATAATTCAAATAGCAGAAGACTACTATAGAGAATTATACAAGGAGCAGGGGAATGATGCCAGCAGTGGGGAAGATGGATTGCAAAGTAGCAACGATATACCCGCTATTCTTCCTGATGAGGTAGAACATTCATTGAAGAAAATGAAGAATCAGAAAGCCCCGGGAGAAGATGACATTACTGTAGAGTTGTTAAAATTGGGAGGAAGAGACATAACACAAAAACTGGCAAGGCTCTTCACAAAGTGCATTAGAAATGGTGCTCAGAATAATCACCTGAGAGGGCATAAATTCAAACTGAGGAAAGACAGATGTAGGATAGACGTGAGGAAATTTGCCTTTAGCCAGCAGGTGGTTGGTTGCTGGAATAGACTTCCATCCCTTGTCGTGGAAGTTTATAGCCTAAATAAGTTTAAGGCTCAGCTGGACAGGTATTTCGAACGAACAGAGAGGTGAAGTGGAAGTGGTTGTTTTTTATTTATTTATTTATTTATTTGTTTGGTTTTTTTTTTGGCTGATGCTGCATAAGCTTTCTTTCTTGCATCAAATGCCTCTACTAATGCTAGTGCTAATGCTAAAGGTGTGACGCCTAAGCAGTGGAATAATGCAATCATAGTTTTGCTGCATAAGAAAAGAGAAATCAGAAATTGGAAATTATAGACCAATTAGCTTGTTATCCCACATCTACAAGTTGTTCACAAGGGTCATTACGAACAGATTAGAAAGAATACTTGGTGAGAATCAACTGAAAGAGCAAGCTGCTTCAGGAAATTTAAAATTGAGAAAGGAGTTTGACAAGGAGACACAATATCTCCGAAGCTGTTTGCTGCTGCCCTTGAGGAAGCTTTCAGAAGATTAGACTGGTCGCAGAAAGGAGTCAATGTGAATGGAGAGTACCTAAACCATTTACGATTTGCAGATGACATTGTGGTCATAAGCCACGATCCCAAAGAATTAGAGGAAAATCTTAATCAGTTATGCACAGTTAGTAAGGATTTTGGACTAAATATGAATATGGCTAAAACAAAAGTAATGATGAACAAGTATGCCACAGAAAGGGAAATAATGATTGAAGGAGCAGTAATTGAAAATGTAGAGTCATATACTTATCTGGGACAAGTTATTAGCTGTAATAATGATAAATGGCTGGAAGTCAAGAGAAGAATAAATTTTGGATGGATAGCATTCAGGAAATATAGTCACATACTGAAGAGCAATATCCCAGTTTGTCTGAAACGTAAAATAATGAATCAATGTATACTCCCCACCATGACTTATGGAAGTGAAACTTGGGCACTCACCAAAAGAATGGAAGAGAAGCTAAGAACTACACAGCGAAGAATGGAACGAATTATATTGGGAATCAGACTGTTAGATAAGAAGAGAAACACATGGATTAGGCAGCAAACTCAAGTAAAGGACATTCTTATCAAAACTAAAGAACTAAAATGGTCTTGGGCAGGACACATAGCTTGAAGACATGATGACAGATGGACTAAGAAAATAACAGAATGGTATCCAAGAGGAGCTAGAACAAAACCTGGAAGACAAAGGCGGAGATGAATAGATGAAATTCATGAGTTTGTGGGTAGTAACTGGATGGCCAGTGCTCAAAACAGAAGGAACTGGAAAGTTGCTGGAGAGGCCTTCATCCTGCAGTGGATTGAAAATGGCTGATGATGATGACCCGGTGATTTTGAGGGAGGCAGCCAGAGAGTGTATTGTACCATTATGGTTAATTATGAGGGCATTATATTATAGATTATTTGGACTGGAGAAGTGCCAACATATAACCAATAGATAAAGATGGTGTTAAGAGCAAAATGGGTAACTACAAACTAGTCAATCAGAAAACGGAGTGCTCACACTAGGTTCTTCAGCACTGAATGTGGGTAAATGTATGAGTTTTGATTTGATTATCAAATTTAATTATTTTTATGAAAAATTTACATTTTAAAATATTATGTTTTTACACTTATTTTCAAAGTAGTGAAACTTGTGGGGAGAAAATACTATAAACATGAAACTATTAATCACTACCATTTCCAGGGTTTAGTGTCAGACAATGTTATCTACAAAACTGCATTTTTGTTTTGAGACAACTTTGTCATAGAAATGTATCTCTCTCTCTCTCTCTCTCTCTCTCTCTCTCTCTCTCTCTCTCTCTCTCTCTCTCCCCCCCCCCCCCCCCCTAGCTAGTACTTTACAAGTTAGCTTGGGCTATAAGCACATTTCCAGTAAACCAAGATAATGTCAAATTACTTTTTCTTGGTTAATTACAAAAATGTTTACTACAAAATGATTTTATGGTTAACATTGTCTGACACTAAACCCTCAATTTAAAGTTCATAGAACCATTAAATGTCGTGCAGAAATCTAAATTGATGCATGTACACACATTACTCTGTTTTATCTGTTTCACTTAATAATTTGAATAAACAGCACATTACTTCCAAAACCACTGAAGTAAAACTAAGTGTATATTTAGAAAGCTACAGAGGATAAGCTGTTAATGAAAACTAACATTTAATATGCAACAGATTTTTCAGGTGCACCTTATAAACCCACTTTAAAAAAAAAATAAAAGAAAAAAAACATTTTTTAAATTAAAATTTTTCAGGATTAAAGAAAAGTCCTTTTGCATCAGTGATCATATCAGTTACATATTTAATTCACTGAGTTAACACAAGTATAAATAAAATAAATATTTAATAAACTATAAAATTTAGAATTGTAAATACAACATAAACAACATTAAAAACCAGTTTTAAAATAAAAGCAATAAAATAAACATTGGCTTACAAGACACTGTCTAAAAACCCACTTTAAAAAAAAATAAAAGAAAAAAAACACATTTTTTAAATTAAAATTTTTCAGAGATTAAAGAAAAGTCCTTTTGCATCAGTGATCATATCAGTAACATATTTAATTCACTGAATTAACACAAGTATAAATAAAATAAATATTTAATAAACTATAAAATTTAGAATTGTAAATACAACATAAACAACATTAAAAACCAGTTTTAAAATAAAAGCAATAAAATAAACATTGGCTTACAAGACACTGTCTAACGTCATGATCTCAATTTAACAAGGCAGTGATGGCACCCCAAAGTGTAGATAAACAGTGACAGGTCACATCTAACACTTGCAACTTTCTTTTTAATTTCTAGAAAATGTTTGTGGTTTTTTTGAATTCTATTTAAATACTGCCAGTATGTAATTTTTTTCAAAAAAAAATGTTTTGGACATAAAATAGAATCATCGGTTAGAAACTCTCTCATTCTTTTCTCTTTTCTGTTTTAAATGAATATTAAATGCTTGAAATGTCAAACACGTACATGTAAATATATTTCTACTTATTGTATATTTAAATATTATTAAAAAAAAAAGATACTGTATATATTTGATACTATTAATTCCATTTTCAGGTTTATTTCAAAATTTATTTTAATTTGGCATGCTTCACTGTGCACAAAATTTGAAACTATAAATCTTGCTTCCTGCAGTGTAGTAGCCATCCTGAGAGAATATCAGGTTTCGTATTCCTGTCTTGACTGTGCAAAAACAATAAATCTTTCAAAAATAACTAGGATAGATGTTTATGGACTCAGTGGGAGAAGTAAAGCAAGTAACCTAAAATTATCAAAACACAGCATTTGTACTTGTCCAGTAACATGTACAGTAACATTAAGAAAAAAAGCCAAATAGTTGCAAAGATGGTGCCAATTCACCTGTCTGGTTCTTGTGTGCAGTTTTCTGTATGGAAACCATAAAAAATATAAATGTTTGACTGTATTTTAAGGAGGTAGAAAAAATTTAAGCTATTTAATCATGATTAACGTGAGAATATTATTTTCACTAGTCACCTGTCAGGTGGCCTGCCACCACCACTAGGTTAATTAAATAATATATCATCATGTGATAAATAGCAGAAATCATCACACGATGGTTAGACTGGGGTTCGAGCCCGTCACCACCAAATATGGAGGATGCGGAAAGGTTAGGGAATGATCACCGCATATTCCCGGAGCAATATGGCCTTAGTTGCTAATGCTCCTAAAAAACCAAATAACAATTACAATAACATCACATGATGCAACATTGTGACATGATCATTGACAATAAAAAAGAAAATGAGCAAAAACAAAAAGATTGAAAGGAAAAAGGAAGTTTTTCCTTAAACTTCCTTCCAAAGGTTGGAAAGACGTTTAAGAGTTGGCAGTTAATTGATTTCTCCATTACTTTAGAAAGATTAGTAGTAACTGCAATGGGACGACAATTGGATGGGAGAGATTTGTCACTCTTTTTAGGAACAGGCTGGCTATGAGCAAATTTCCAAGCAGAAGGAAAAACGTCTATGGAATAAGAAAGCACAAATAGGCAACACAGAACAGGAGTAACAGTAAGTTCAGGAGCATAGGATTTGAGAACAAGTGGAGAAATACCATCAGGACCTGGAGCTTTCTTAGCATCAATATTTGTCAAAATCCTTCTGACATCCTTTTGATGGAAGACCACAGGAGGCATTGAATGGAGCATACAAAGAATGGCAAGAGGTGGTTTAACAAGATCATTAATACACGAGTTGGAAGAGAAATAGGGTGCGAACAGGTCAGCTTTATCCTTGGATGGAGTGGCAATAGAACCATTTGGTTTTGACAAAGGTGGGAACAGAGATGGGCAAAAGTTGCCGCCAATAGCTTTGGCAAGAGATCAGAATGCTCAGCTACCATTTGGACAAGAAGCAAGTTTTCTGCTCTTAGCCTGTTCAAAATCTAGTTTGGACTGATTAATAACTACTTTATAATTGTTATGATCTTTAGTGTAGGCAGAAAATGAAACTGAAGAATTGGAAACAAGCTAATTACAGTCGGTCCTCGTATAACACGTGTTTGCATTACACGAATTCGATCATACACGATTTATAAATAGGGGAACGTTATCTTATATAACACGAACCGAATTCGCTTATACACGATTCGCCTTTGTGTTTACAAGAAATGGCAGTCGAATGCGGAATCACCCCAACTGAACGCAACACGATAGGAACGAAGAAGATTCTGAAAATGTATTTATGTGTTTTATATCAGTGAAGGGGAAACACATTTCACCATAATAACGTAAAAACCAATACAATTCCAGCTATCGATATAATCGCAAATGCAATTAGATGGAGTTTACTACCAGTTTATAACAGATTCCACTAGCAGACACGCAACTGGAAATTGTTTTTATTGTTTTATGGTAGTAACCCCCAGAAATGTGCTTTAGTAAAATGTGAGGTGTTAATAGTGTATCTCGGCCTTTACGGTGTTGTTTATTCAGTTGCTATACGCGCACAGTTTTGTTTATGTGTATTAAGGGTGCCTCCTCGTTTTGTAATTGTGCTTTATTCCCTAAAAATGAGTAAAATACTTAAAAGGTGTGAAAAGGAAGCGTCCTGGTGAAGACACTGCAGATTCAGAGAGAGAGAAAAAAAAAGCAATATCGATAAACAGAGGCGGACTGGGTCAAAAATTCTTACCCGGGAAAATTTGTAGTGGCCTCATACTACGGTTTATGGCCAAAATCACACTGGCCTCCGGCCCACCGTGGTTTCCCCCGTAAGGCTTATGGCCAGTCCGCTTCTGTCAATAGAGAAAAAATATGAAATTGTGAAACGCTTTGAGCGAAATGAAAGACCATGTGATATTGCACGTGCTACTACAGACCTAAATGAGGCAACGCGGAGAATTACAAAGAATGCAGAGAAAATAAAAACAACTTTCATAGCGGGAACAACTCAAAGTGTAATTAAAATCCATTAGATTAAGACACAAAGAATTGGAAGAGATGGAACGGCTGTCATCTCTTTGGATAGAAAATCAAACAAAAAGCAAGTTTGCTTACGATAGAGGCAAAAGCATTAGCAATATTTTATTACGACTTACGTATTATAATTTATACTTACGTATTATAAAATACGTAAGTATTTTATTACGACTATTTTATTTAATATAATAAATTTTTTACGAATAAAATACGTATTTTATCCGTAAAAAATACTTTTTTAGTATTAAAAAATACTAAAAATGCTTTATTATAATATAATATTATTTTTATTACGTATTTTAATCGTTATAAAATACGTAAGTATTTTTAAATGGCAGTCGAATGCTGCCACTCGACATTGCACGAGGGTTTCTAGGAACGCAACTATCGTGCTATACGAGGACAGACTGTACGATGTGCAACATTTTTCTCTTGAACAGCCTTAGCACATTTATTGGAAATCCAAGGTTTAGATAACGAACGAGATTTTAAGTTGGAGTGTGGAATAAAGGATTGGATCCCTACAAGAATAATTTCATTGACACAATCTGAGCAAACGTTAACATCAAAAGTTTTTAAACAGTAATCCGATCAAGGAAAAGATGAAAAGAAATCTCGCAGATCATCCCATTTTGCATTCTTGTAATGCCAAACAACACAAGGTTGGGAATGGCCTTGAGAGAAAGGCTCCATTAGAGAACAGACCATCACCAAATTGTGATCTGAAGTGCCTTGAGGACCACTCACTTCGATCATGTACTTAGAAGGGTTGTTTGTTAGAAAAAGATAAAGTGTGTTGGCTGCATGGTTAAAATTATCTGGTATTTTGGTAAGTAAATGAACAATCTGTGCGAGGTCAATACTGATTGCAAAACCCTCAGCATCTTGACCAGCTGGATCTGTGTGACTAGCTAGAAAATGGAAGCCAGTTTTGAACATGAAAATCACCAAGAAAATTTCCTCACTGTTAAGAAAGTTGTACTGGAGAAAGTCAAGTTTCTGAGAGTGGAATTCAGAGTGCCAAGTGATTAATTGGAGCTAGTTGAATGTTAGCAGCAACAGATGAATTTGATAAAATGTGGTAGAGATATTTTAAGCCAGAAGAGATCAAAAAGAGGAGATTCAAAATTACTAAATCTCTGACGGAATATCAGAACAGACCTGCGCACAAGTACTGTCTTAGAAGTGAAAGGAATCATACAACAAATAATTCAGACAACTGAGATGAGCAGTAGTTGAATCAACCAATAACTGAGATTCTGTCAGAAAAAGTACATAGGATTTGGCAGACTGTAAGTGGAAATGGACATCATTGAGATTAGAACTGAACATATATTTGCATAATGAATGAGGAAGTGTTTGAGAGGGTAGATCTTTCTATAGATAAGTTTGCTCTATTAGTCTGACAGTTCATGCGGTAATCAGAAGTAAGAAAGGGTAGTGAGGATATGCTGTATGAAGCAATGAAATTTTTGGATATGGCGTACACATGGTAAGAATAAACTCAGGTCCTCGACATAACGTGGCCTCGACAATGCCCCCTCCCCCCAATACACACTACTTGGACTTTCTCCAGTCATAACTATATGACAGAGTAGAGGCAGTGAGATTATACACTAGCTGATTTAGAAACCTCCTAGAGAGTCACCATTATGTTCAGTCCTGTGGACTTGTCTAGTTGCTGTCCTGTAAACACTGTTTTAGAAATGTACCCTCGAAATGTAAGGAAGATTAGATTTCACCATGATGTCCATCATAACCTCAAAAATCATCAATCATACTGCATGACAATAGAGATGGGGGGAGGATTTACCGGAAACTAAACAATGGTTCCACCACTTCAAGCCTCTAATAAGTGGTGGTGGTGTTGCACCAGTTGATCAGAGTCATCTACAACTTAGTATTGCCTGGTAACACAGTGGGGTGGCATTCCTCTGTGTGGTGTAGGCGCCACACCTCGACCCCTGCTTACATTGGTTCACACCTGGGTGGTCACCCCCACTGTGGTAGGTGCTGTATTTCAGGAAACTTTCACATGGGGGTATCCAGCGTTATTAACAGTCCCACCATCATGAAGGTGCAGCAGATTTGGCTGGCACAGACCAACCAGCCCTCCCCAAAATTGGGTCCACTTGACTTGAGTGTTTTATTCTCCCAAATAGTAAGCACAGCTTGGCATATCTGAGAGAATGTGTGTCACCCTCAAGGTTTTTTTTTTTTTTTAGGAGCATTAGCAACTAAGGCCATATTGCTCCGGGGATATGCGGTAGTCATTCCCTGACCTTTCCGCATCCTTCGTATTTGTTGGTCATGGGCTCGAACCCTGGTCTAATCAAGAAGCGTGTACTACACACTGTTGCTCCTACCCACCTGGCTACGAAGGTGCCCACCCTCAAGGACTTATATTAATATTTATTGGGAAAATCAGTTCACAAGTATTCATTGGCACTATACAGGGTGTCTCAAATATACACGGCATAACTTCAGGAATGAGTTCCTCATATGTAGACAATAAAAATAATTTATATCAACATAGTTCCAGAAATGCTTGGTTCCCGAGTTATTAACTGAAATGCCTTGTACGCCTGCCGTATGAGTTTGTTTGAAAGTACATGGGGGCCCAAATAAATCATGCCCAGATGTTGAGGCTGAACCGCTGTTGGTGATGTGATGGAAGAATTGCATGTGGGTTTTCTTCAGCCCATACATGCTGATTGTGTAAGTTTTGGATTCCGTCTCGTGTGAACTGTGCTTCCTCTGTGAATATCTTTAAGGCAGGAAAGTGAGGAATTGTACCACACTGCTGCAAGGACCACTGGCAGAACATTACTCGTGCAGGGTAATCGGCTGGTGACAAGGCCTGTACCCGTTGCAGATGGTAAGGATACAGTTGGTGTTCTCGCAACACTCTCCAAATAGTCGAACGTTGAACAGCCAGTTGCATTACTATTCTGCGTGTGCTGATTCCAACTATTCTGCGTGTGCTGATTCGAACATTGAACAGCCAGTTGCATTACTATTCTGCGTGTGCTGATTCCAGGAGTGGCATGCACAATATCCAAAATCTCCTCCTCTACTTCAGGAGTTGTAGATCTTGGTCGTCCTCTGTCGGCAGCACGAAGTGTAAAGGTCCCATGTTCACAAAGGCAGCGATGGATACCTTCAAACTTTTTCCTGTCTGGACATCTTCGTTCTTGGAACCTTTCATGGTACAAACGACGAGCCTCCAGAGCATTGCTGTCCACCCGTACATAAAGTGCATATCTGCTTGCTTCTGATTTGAGTACATGGTCAGAATGGAGAACCACTAGATGCTGTCAGTACCTTGTGATGGCGCCTCCGTAGCCAGGTGGGCAGGAGCAGCAGTGCATAGTCACACACTTCTTGATTAGACCGGGGTTCGAGCCCATGACCACCAAATACGGAGGATGCAGAAAGGTCAGGGAATGACCACTGCATATCCCCGGAGCAATATGGCCTTAGTTGCTAATGCTCCTAAAAACCAAATAACAAACAAAAACAAACCTTGTGATGAAGGAAATTACCTGTGGGAGATAAGACATTCCGGTTAATAACTCGGGAACCAAGCATTTCCGGAATTATGTTGATATAAAATATTTTTATTGTCTACATATGAGGAACTCGTTTCTGAAGTTATGCCGTGTATTTTTGAGACATCCTGTATAGGGAGGCGTTATATTGAGGTTTGATTGTATATGGTATCAAAATTATTCTTTGCATCTAGTTACTTTGTTACTGTATCCTGTTATCCAATAAAATTAGTCAGACAACATCTCCCCTTAACAAACCTATGCTGTGACTAAAGTATAACTGCACTCCTATCTAAAAAGTATAACTGCACTCCTATCTAGATTGTCCTGCATTACTTCTTTAACCAGAGATGCCATTATTTTCCCTGTAACAGAAATTAAGCTAACAGGTCTGTAACTTTTCACTTCACCCTAGATCCCCCTTTGTGAATTTGGAATAAATTTGCACATCTCCAGTACACAGGTACATCCCTGAATGCAGATGCTCCTATAATTATGGCTAAAGGTTTGCTTACCTCCTCTGCTGCTTCTCTCAGTATGATTGGATAGATCTCATCCACCCCAGGTGCCCTTGTTATGTTTAACTTCAACAAGTTCTCTTACACTTTCCTTTCAGTTATTACAAAAGCATTTGGCTCTCTGTTAGCATCTGATAAACTTCTGGCATCCCCTTCCCCCAAAGAATTCCTCATGTGTGAATAAATATGCAAAATACCTATTCAGCCTCTCAGCAACCTGAGCAGGTTCATTAATAGCTAAACCATCAACCTCAAGTGGGCCAAAGCGATTCCACCCTTTCCTTCTACTATTAATATAAATAAAGAAGTCTTTGCCACTTTCTTGGCTTTCTTTGCCAGAGACTTCTTATAATCTGCCTTAATTACAGACTAGTTTATATCTACCATAGACTTCTGTATCATCTGAATTTATATGCATCCATACATTTTTCTTCTTTGCCATGTACCTCAACAGTTCATCTGACATCCATTTAGGTTTAAGCCTTTGAACCATATTTCTTAGTTGGTGTGAAAAGCCTAGTTAGTAGCTTCTATGATTATTCCCTGAATGCTTCCCATTTAGAATTTGTTGTTGGTATCATCATAAGTTGTTCCCACTGTGCTTCCACAGAATTTAAAAACAGTCTAAGACCACTTTAGTCTCTGTTATGAAAGTAAAAACCGTCCCCTTTAACCTTGATGGTAGTTATATCTTTAAGTAAATCTGGCATCAATACTCTGCAATCACTGCTACCTAGTGGTTCTTTTATCTGTAGATTCTTAGTGCAGATCAAGGGTATTGCTCTCTCTTGTTGCCTCTCTAATGTGCTACTGTATAAAATAGTCATCCAATAAATCCACAGAAGTCTTGTAGTATGTGAGTGACTAACCCACAAGTTCCAGTCAATATGTGAAAAGTTAAAACCCCCATTATTATTATTATTAGCTATATGGTGCAAGGAAGCCTGAGACTTATGCTGCACCAGTCAAAAAAAAAAAAAAAATTCTGAATTACCCTGAGAGAGAGAGAGAGAGAGTGTGTCAGAAATAGAAGGGAATCACCAAGAAAGAGGAGAATGATGATTTCTAGCTCAGGACCCTGGGTGTGCCAAGCCCATGCTCACCAGATGTGAGATCCTGGGGTAAAATATAAGACATTCAGATTTACTGGCCCTCTATTTCTCTGTATAGCTGTTTAGTATACTCATCATAGTCATTATGATGCTAACGCACTCCTACTCTCATTTTCTCCACTGCTTATGTCACACCAAACTTACTGAACATTGCACTGGCCACCCATATCAGCTGGATTACATTGTACTCCCCATATTCAAATTCTGCATCCCTTATATCTGAGTAACATCAAGGCTGTGATATCCCTACAATGTCTGCATTTGATAGCTTGACCAGCACTTCAAATTCATCAAATTTATTTACTATGCTCCTAGCATTGGTATACATGCACGTTCTTTCTCTTAATTACCCTAACACAGCCTGCATACTTCCTTGTTCCATGATGACCAACAGTAAGCCTTCAAATTCCCATTATCTTGCTTACCTATCTGCTGCATGTTCCAATAGCAGCAGCAGTGCAAGAATCACTTCCACTTCTGTCTGCAGCTATTGTTAATCTATTAGTCTGTGCATCCCCCCCCCAAGCTAGCAGTTTTCTGACCCACTTAACAGTGTCTCGAGCATCAGCAAATATTCTTAAGCCCTTTCTATTTAAATGTATCCCATCCCTACAGAACAGTAGTAGTAGTGGCATGTGATGCAAGAAAGCATGTGTATGAGCTTATGCAGCATCAGCCAAAAAAAAAAAAAAAATCACACCATTCCCTCCAAATGCCTGTCCAGTTCCTCCTTAAATTTATTCAACCTATCAACTTCCACAACGACAGATGGAAGTTTGTTCCAGCAATTAACCACCCGCTGGCTAAAGGCAAATTTCTGCACATCTATTCTACATCTGTCTTTTCTTAATTTGAATTTATGTCCCCTTAGGTTCGTAATCTGAACAAGTGGAAGGATCCCATCAGAATTCAGCATGCTCAACCCATTCAAGGCCTTGTACACCTCAATCAGATCACCGTGCAGGTGCCTAGTCTCCAGCCACTGCAATTTGCAGAACTTAAGCCTCTCTTGGTAAGAGGATCCCTTCATTCCCCTCACCAATCTTGTTGCCCTTCTCTGTACACACTCAAGTAAATCTACATCCTTCCTAAAATGAGGCCTCCAGACCTGTACACAGTACTCAAGGCGTGGCGTGACCATTGACTTATACAGAGGATAATCACCTCATTTTCCCTGCTAGCAAAATTCCCATATATCATTGACAAAACCCCATGACCTGCCCTGGCAGCCTGTCTGCATTGCTCAGAAAACTTCATATCTGACTGTGCTAGTTAACAGTTTCTCCTGTTAACTAGCACAGACCAAAATTCTATCCCCATGAGCTTGTACAATCTCTCCAGGGCCAAATTGATTGACAAAGCTCTCATCATGTACTCCTTCCTGTCATGTGTGACAGAATTGAAGATACTTTCAAATTTAACCCTAACTCGTGACTTTTTTCTCAATATTTCTCCATACTTGTTAAGTCCTCGGGTCTCCTACTCTTAATGTAAATATGCCAGTATATATAACAGTATCACCCTTTGTGCCCTTAAAGGATGACATCTGCTCTATAACATCATGTCTTGCAGACATACTCTGGTCCTATTTCACCTATCCTTTTTGCACGGTATATTTCCAGTCCATTGAAAGATTCATTAACCCCATCCCACAAGAAAGTTGTAATGTAGGTTTCCTCATATCGTCATTCAACATATAGTTATATAACACTCCAAAAAAATCTTGTATTTTTAATAATTCTTGCAGTGTAGCATCTTAAAGTATCTGGACAAATTCATCAATTTTCCTGAAAATTCCTTATAGCTGGTAACCCTAGCCCAGATATGGGATGCTTCTTCTGTAGTTCCCACAGGATGGATAGTAACCTTTCATAGTTTTACCCCTCCCTCCTCCATAGCTTGCTCTGTTATTACATTATGTATTTCAGAATGTTGACAGAAAAATTGCAGATTCTTTCATAATTTTTCTTTGTTTTTATCTGTTTTGTTTACTGTTTTTAGTTTCTGTGAAATCATCTTTCTAAACCATATTATTTTGTTAGGCTTCTGTTTTGTGAATATATATTTTCCACTATGTTTGCCTTGAATTTTACCTAATAATTTCCGAAAGTACTGAAGTACTGGCCACGTGCTTACTAAAGCTATCCTGTCTCCTCTACAGCTAGTGCATTCAAGAGTGCAAAAATTTAAAAAATAAAGATAAAATAAAAATAAATTAAATAAAATGCAACTAGTAGAAGATTCTGTTAACTTGAGAGAAATTTATCATCACCCTAGCCAGTTCTAGTAAACTTCCTGATTCGTGCCAAAGTAAGTAATAAAACCGATACTAGCTAAACATAATTTTATACACAGCAAAACTTCATTAATTGAGATCCTCTATAATTTGGACCACTTTTTATATGTGCATTTTATTTATGCACAACAGAGATTTTTCCCAAATAAGAAATTAATGATACATTTTTTTTTTTTTTTTAGAATAGTTTGATATTCACTTTGGAGAAAAAAGAAAACCATTCAAAAGGAAATATTAAATGGAAATTAAAACATTAAGAGATTGCTATTATTAGATAATGCATCTGCATATATGCATATACTTTATCTGAAATTTTATCATTCAGTGATCGCAATATCGAATGCCTTTGCTTACCTCTCATTACCACAGCCCTTGTATATCTGTGGATGAGGAAGTCATACTCAAGTATGACTTCCTGATCCACAGATATACAACATTATTTGTTTCTAATTTATACCAACATTCATACAAACGTATGCATAGGTTGTTGAGATGACCTTCTTGTCTCCTTTCCAGTACATGCTTTAGAGGTTTTTTTTTTTTATAGTTTTTGAGCTAAAATGCCAAAAGATAAATGCTTGAATATAATTAAAATATTATAGAAAAAAGATTTCATCTGCCAGGGCCCCCCTCTTATCAGGAACCAAAAGCCTTTCATCCCTGCCCTTTTTCAGGGTTAGAGGTTATTGAAATGTTATATCCCTTGATTGTTTTGGTACCTTGTATTGGTGATGAGTTAGAGCCGTAGCAGAAGATGCTTTTTTTCTCATATTTTAATGGTATTCAATCATTTATCTTTTACAATTTTAGTTCATAGATCCAAAAGAAAGCATATGCTGCAAAGGAAAATAAGTTTTCACATTAAGTTGTGTACTTTTGTGTGATTCCAAAAATCATTTCTTTCTATTTCAGTACATATATCTGTGCTATGTGAATAGCTTAGTTTTTTATGCCTGACAGTGAGCAAGCTAGAATTAAAAATTATAACTTAAAAAGTGCTATTTGCAACTAGGTTGCAAGTTGAAATGAAGTAAAACAGAATATCATAAGTGTATGGAAAAATATTAACAATTATGTTGTACTTATTAATTTAAATGGAATGAAAATGAAGAGATAAAAATGTATTCCACAACAGTGGTGAAAAGGAAAGGAAATTAATTTTAGAAATGTAAGAACTGGGTAGAAGAATTTAAAAATGATGTGAATCAGCAATACAGAAAGATCTCTACTGAACAGAAAAATTTTGTTTAAAACCTTGACCTCTAATATATACAATAAGTCTGAGTTATGCAACTTTGGACTTATGTAAATTTTTTTTCACTCACTTTTTTTTTTTTTTTTTAAGATTGTAAAATTTAAAACAGTAAAAAAAAATAATAATAAGCAATCAATAACAATGAATGGCACGCACAAATTGCACAAGTGATATACAGAGTAACAAGCTTAAAAAATAGGAATGAAGAGAAGATTCTGAAAAATTTTTTTTGTTTATTTTGTTTTTTAATATGACAAGATTTCAGTTAAGGAGACACGTTTCACCATTAACATAAAAACCCACAGAATTTCAGCTATCGATATTATCGCAAATGCAATAAGATAGCGTTTACTACCCGTTTATAATGAATTGCACTAATGGAACAGCCCAATAAACCAGAAACTACAAATTGTCTTTATTGTTTTATGGTAGTGACCTCCAGACATGTGCTTTAGTAAAATGTGAGCCCGCATGAGATGGTAATAGTGTGTTTTCGCCTTAACCCTGTGAAGTTCTTTACAGAAAATTTCATTTTGACCATTAACATGGTGCCGACTAAAAGAATAAGTGACAACGGTGCTAGTAAATCTACCAAGAAAAGGAAAGCAATAGATTTGGATCAGAAAATTAAAATAATAAGGATGTATGAAAATGGTCAAAGTATCGCACAGAATTTAGATTTGTCAGTGGTAACAGTGAACACAATAATAAAGGACAAAGACAATACGAGAAGTGGTGAGGGGATTGCACCAATGAAGTCAACTATACTACGAAATACATATAAGTTTTTACATGTACAATAACGTGTTCTTTTTCTTCCTTGTATGTTTTTCTTATGTGCCACTCCGGCTATTTCACTGCTGTCCTCAGCTCAAGTTTTTAATTGAACTAATTAAAAATATTTTTCTATATACAGTGAATTCCGGTTATTTGGGCCACCGGTTAATCGGGGCAGCCATTTATTTGGGACAAATCTTAAAGAACAGAACCCAGTCGAGAAAATAGCCAGGGTTTACTTAGCTTATTTTTTTTTTTTTTTTTTTCAAATAGGCCTCTGGGGTTGGGTATACTCATACTATGATTTTTAGTGTTTTCCACCAACCATGGAATAAAACGAAAGACGAAAAACCCAAATTTTTAAAATATTTAATATTTACAATAAATTATTTACAAACAAAATATTACTGATAGTAATTTTAAAATTACTAATCCGCCGTAGCTGAACATTTCTGGGAGAAGCAACATCAAATCTCCCCAGATGAAGCGGTCATCACTGATCGGGCGCATAGATTTTGGGACCGCAAGTGGCTCGAGAGCTTGCGAATTAGTTCTACTGAGAAAAATATAAATAGAGATAGGGGCACACGCATTCATCCCCTCTTTGAGGTGGTAATCCTTGGAGGGGATGAACGTTTTTGCCTGAAACGCTCCCGAGCCACTTCCGGTTCTGACGGGAACAGTACGCGTTCACGTGAGATGCACCATGAACCTGCTGGTATTTAATGATGCACCGCAGAACAGAAATTACACTGTTGAGAAAGAAGGCAGAAGCCTTTGAAAGCTTCAGTTAGTATTTTAGCGCTTTTAACCCAGTATATTTTATTGCATTTTAAATTCGGCATTTTATTATTATCCTGTATATCACAGTTGTTTTATTTTAAAATTACTATCAGTAATATTTTGTTTGTAAATAATTTATTGTAAATATTAAATATTTTAAAAATTTGGGTTTTTCGTCTTTCGTTTTATTCCATGGTTGGTGGAAAACACTAAAAATCATAGTATTTACTTAGTTTAATTGGGACAACATGCCGTTTAATCGCAGCAGGAGACCACAGCACTCAAGATTACCATATGATTGTTCCGACCATACCACATTGTTCGGTTGTATTTCTGGCGGT
Source organism: Mastigoproctus giganteus (assembly GCF_048544385.1). Taxonomy (NCBI): domain Eukaryota; kingdom Metazoa; phylum Arthropoda; class Arachnida; order Uropygi; family Thelyphonidae; genus Mastigoproctus; species Mastigoproctus giganteus. The sequence continues at coordinate 176,177,519 of NC_143583.1, read as the reverse complement.
CACAACCGTTAATCAATTAGCAGTTTCCAATTTATTGGGCTTTTCTGTTAGTGCAGTCTAGTATAAACGGATAGTAAACTTGATCTTAATGAATTTGTGAAAATACCGACACCTGGAATTCTGTGAGTGTTTACGTTATTATGGTGAAATGTGTTTACACTTCTGTGAAATCTTCAATCATATAAAAAAATAAATTTTCAGAATCTTCTCTTCATTCCTATTTTTTAAGCTTTTCAACTTGTTACTCCGTTCTCACTTGCACATATCATGTTATTTGTGTGTGCTGTGTTCTTTGTTATTGATTGCTTATCTTTTTTGCTGTATTAAATTTTAACCCCCACCCACAAATATTAGTGAACAGAAATATCAACTAGTTAGTATGTGCGTATTACAGTACGTATTAATTAAGCTATGCACATAAGCATAAAAATTTTTTGCTAACCTGTGGAAAATATTCTTCCGATTTTTACGTATCATTTAATTTTTTAATTGGTAAGGTAATACAGTGTAAATCTGTATTTAATATATCTTTACTTTTATAGCCTGTGGATAATATTACTCCTATTTTCACTAATTAGAATCGCTGTTTAATAAAATTAAAATTCAATTCACAAACGTGATCACAATGACCGGCACTTACTACATATCGTATGGTGAAGGGTATTTTACTATGGTGAGTCCATTGTAACGTGATTTGATTGTACAGAAAATTAATCGTAAAGCTGTATTTTTAACTATTTATGTGAAACTTCGTATAATTAGGGCAGCCGCTTAATTGGGCCAAAATGCACTAGTCCCGATGTGTCCCAAATAACCGGAATTGACTGTATATATAACATATATAAAAAATATATATAACTGTTTTTCGTCCATTCTTCTGAGTATATTATGTGGTTTTGGTAATTTTGGTATACCAGGTACATAGTAGCAGTATTTTATTAGTCATTCCTGAGTTATGTAAAACTCTACTTACGTAAGAAGTCCTGGAATATATCTCTTATGTATGTCAGGGACTTACTGTAGTGGTAACTAGAAGGCCGCTTGTGGATGCAAATTTAGATGAAATGACTGAAATTAGAGAGGCGGGGGGGGGGAGAAAGAGAGCAAGATTAAATTTAACAATGTTTATAAATATAAATTGTGTATGCTGTTCTTATGGGGCCAGGTACTAACAAAAGTGCTCCAATAACAATTTATTAGAACACTATTAAGATACTAAGGAAGCTGGGTTAGGGCCTTCTAAAATTAGATTGGTTGAACTCAGTGCTATGAACATGAAGGTAAAGGGAATAAATATATAGTAAATAATGCTGATTTTAAAAGACTAATTTTTAAGAAAGCATTGGCAAAAGGTACAGGAAGCTAGTACATTCTTAAAGTGCTAAAATTAGGACTCACAGCAAGTGATGGCAGATACTTGGGGTCTAAATGTTGATGGAATTGATATGCAAGTTCATTTCTTGTGAATCAAGTGGGTTAAATTTCAGTAAAGTACATTCATTTTGCAGCAGCCATATCCCCTGTTTGCCCCATCATGTTTTTGGGATTCATAGAAACCCTGGGTATATCCCAATATGCAAGGTCTAAAAATTCTGCACCTAGTATACTGCAATGACCAGTAGTGTATAGACTAACATAAGTTGAGGTCACGGTGTGGCACCCAGACCACACAGAGGATTAGCAAACTACCTGGTATTGCCCATTGTTCCTGGACAATACTATGTAGTAGATGACTCTCATTGCCCAGTGAATTACCACCAGTTTGCTTATTTGCGACTTCAGTGGTGAAAACAACATATGGACGTCAGAGCATCCGTTATCTCAGCATCTCTTCTTTCATGTGTTAGAGGTCAAGTCTTAGTTTATGAAGTTATCAAGGTAAGATCCAGTATTCTATGATATTAAGGGTATAGCTTTAAAACAGGTTTTGTAGGCTGGCTGCCAGACCTTTTAGAACTGTTCTACAAAACATTTGACTGGAGAATGTTCGAGGTGGTGAGGGCAATGCCAAGGCCATGCTGTGTTAATGATTTGGGTTAGTATTCTTGCTGTATGCATGCCAAATCCAAGAATTTTATAAGTCTAAACATCATGTTCCCATTTCCCCACACACACCAACTTTTATCTTGTCTACTTCAATGCATCATGAATAAACTAATGGCCATATTTATTCTTTCTAAAGAACTCAATTATCAGTTGATTCAACCACCACTCATCTCATTTGTCTTGATTATTGGTTCTGTCATTCCTTTTGCTTTAAAGGTAGTAAGTTTTCTGTTTATACTCCAGGACGACCCCAAGGTCAGAGGGGTTCACAAGATAGTGAGAATACAACAACACCATATTTAGCAGCCATGGGCTTGAACACCAGTCACTCAAGGCATGCATATTTCCACTCTGATCCTTATTAAAGACTTCCTAGTCTGGAATCTCCTCTGGCTAAAAATTTCTTTACCCCATTCTGTCATATTTGCCAGTTGTCTTTACCATTACAACCATTTCAACAAATCACTTATAACTCTGATTTTTTTTTTTTTTTTTTTTTTTTTTTGTAACTCAACTTTCTCCAATCTAACTTTAATAACAAGTAATTTTCATTTGTAATTTTAAGACATAACTCCAACTGAATTCAGTTTTCTCCTTGCACAGATTTAGCTGGTAGAGATACTGAGGCCCTTGCCATTATTAATGATCTTACTCAGCTTCATTTACCTATCTATAATACTAGACAATCCTAATGATACATACAACAGCTTTGATCTTCTCCTCAACACCATTGCTTCAGGGTGCATAGTTGACATTGATGGTTGTCTAGGTACCTCAGATCACAACTTGATGATGTCCTCTTCACCAGTTAAGCTTTTCTCCCATAGCCATTCTCAGTCCCATGTCATTTGGGAATACAAAAATGTGAAATAGGATGATCTGCGTGATTTCTGTTTCTCTTTTCATTGGTACTACAGTCAGTTCTGCTGTAATGAAGTACATGTGTTCCTAAAAATCTCCACATTATGGTATTTCGTGCATTAAGAACAGCTGGTGTTATAGGAAAAATAAGGATAGGAGCAGAGCACTCAAAAAAAAAAAAAAAAAAAGAAATGTTCAGTCTGGTAAGTAAAACACTGGTAAAAGTTAGAAACCCAATAAAATTGCTAACACAGGTTTAAACATCTTAAATTTCTGATAAGTAAATAAATATTACAGTAAATATATAGCACTGTAATATATACATACTAATTGATATTTCTGTTTGCTGACTTTTTTTTTTATTGTAAAATTTAAAACAGTAAAAAAGATAAACAATCAATAACGATGAATATGCCACGCACATATTGCCCAAATGGGATAGGCAGTAAAAAGTATGAAGCTTAAAAATTAGGACTGAAGAGAAGATTCTGAAAATTTATATGATTTCAATGAAGAGGAAACACAATAATGTAAAAATCCACAGAATTCTAGCTATCGGTATTATCGTAAATGCAATAGGATCGAGGTTACTACCCATTTATAATTAGATTGCACTAACAGGAACGCCCAATAAACCGGTAACTGCAAATTGTTTTTATTGTTTTGTGGTAGTGACCTCCAGAAATGTGCTCCTCCGCTCACGCTATCCCGCCTGAAAAAATTTCTGTTCGAACAGAAAAAATGCGACTTCAATATCACCTGTTATCCTGTGAATACAGCGAATGACAATAGTGTATCTCTGACCAATACAGCTACAGTAAATGGGAAATTTAGCTCTAATACATTTTTTAAACTTCATAAACTTGTATGTATTGCTGCACAGGTCATTATGTTCAGCTTGGTGCCAGGTTTTGCATTCACCTGGTATTACTCCCAGACGAAATCACGCATGAGCCAATGCAAAAATCAAATTATACTCACATTGTTCCCTAAAATATCAGTCGTATTGGAGCAAATTTGTATTACGAAAATGCACATAATAGCATAACTGACTGTACTTATACTTTAATTATTGTTTTACATCTACTGAAGTTGATGTTTACTCAAAATGTGTGAGCAAAATTATTCTTGTAGGGGTGAAACTGTTTATTAACTAAACTCTTGTCCTTGATCTAAATCTCAGTTTTCCAATCATTTTCACTAAAGCTGTTCATGATAACATTACATTTGTAAATGGCTTTTTCCAAAATTTCTGGACTCGTTTTTTGCCTACAGTTATTAATTAACCCAAACTCAATTCTTTATAGGCAAAGAGCAGGAAGCTTGCTTGTCCAAATTTTAGTTGCCTTCTGGTCTCTGACTACAACTATTGCCAGCCACTTCTACCATATCAGAAATAGAATGGTATACTTCCAGGGGCTCACATCTGGTGAGTATGGGCTTGGCACACCCAGGGTCTTGAGCTGGATATCATCATTCTTAAGTTTTGGCTTAAGGCTTAAGTTTTGCAAATTACAGTGTCTGGAGACTAGGCACCAGCGAGGTGATCTGATAGAGGTGTATAAAGCCTTGAATGGTTTAAGCATGCTCAATGCTGATGGGATTCTTCCTCTAGCTCAGAAAAATCACCTGAGAGGGCATAAATTCAAATTGAGGAAAGACAGATGTAGGATAGACGTGCGGAAATTTGCCTTTAGCCAGCGGGTGGTTGGTTGGTGGAACAGACTTCCATCCCTTGTGGTGGAGGTTGATAGCCTAAATAAGTTTAAGGCTCAGCTGGACAGGTATTTTGAACGAACAGAGGGGTGAAGTGGAAGTGGTTTATTTTATTTTATTTTATTTTATTTTATTTTATTTTTTGGCTGATGCTGCATAAGCTTGCTTTCTTGCATCAAATGCCTCTACTAATGCTAATGCTAATTCTTCTCTTTCTTGGTGATTCCTTTCTACTTCTCTCTCTCTCTCTCTCTCTCTCTCTCTCTCTCTCTCTCTCTCTCTCTCTCAGGGTAATAAGGAAATTTTTTTTTGGCCGGTGCAGCATAAGCCTCAGGCTTCCTTGCACCATATGGTTATTAATAATAATAATAATAATAATAATATCGGAGGTAGAAGTATGGACTTCTACCATATTAGACATATCAGAGGTAGAAGTATGGACTTCTACCTCTGATACGTTTTGATGCTTTTATTGCACCCTCATCAAAAGATAAGACTGACTTAGTAGCATCTTGCTTTCCCTCTTGACTCTCACATTGATGATCTTGGTAAATCACCTCCTCCCGTGGTCTTCTTGATGCCAAGAGGTCTCTAGATCCCTGATGGCTTTTCTCCATTTGATCTCAAAACCCATGCTCCATACATCTGTAAGGCAGAGCTTATAGGTGTTTCATGTTACCTTTTTACACTCTCTTCTTCCACATGTTTGGAAATTTGTTCATATGCAGTCTGTTCTTAAAAAGTGACTGGCTAGACCATTGCACTTAATTCAACTCTATAAAAACTAGTGGAGAAATCCATCAGCCACCTACTCTTGAAACTTCATCTGATCAACAATTATCTATACAGATTTTATTAGAGTTTAACAACTGCTTTTATATATCCTGTGTTACTTCACTTTGAATAGATTTAGTGAAAAAGTTTGAAACTGAAGCAGTTGCTCTTGACATTTCCAAGGATTTTGATTGTGTTTGACATAAAGATGATCTAAATAAGCTTCCATCTTATGGTTTTCCTTCTATTTTTTGCAGTTGGATAGCCAGTTTTCTTTTTAAACTCCCATTGTGGGTGGTGATGCAACAGAGCGTGCAGGTGTAAGTGCTGATGCATCACCGCCAGCATAAGTGCATCACTTACACCTGTATTGGTGTTCCACAGGATTCTATTCTCTCTTCCACTCTCTTCTGCCTGTATCTTAATGATTCTTCTGTTGCTTGGAAATCCCATCCGTGCTTTTGACATTAATAGCACATTTCACCTTCCAGTTTGAGAGACCTTGTTCTATGCAAACAGCTTCAACTTCTTGAATATCCACCAACAATTCCTTAACTGTCGACCATTATTTTTTGCCCTTCAAGGTGAACTTAAATGGTGATCTAAGTTATTCTTTAGTGAGGCAAAGAAATCTTAGTTAATTTCATTCCTTCTAAAACTCATCTAATGATATTATTATTATTAGCCATATGGTGCAAGGAAGCCTGAGGCTTATGCTGCACCAGCCAAAGAAAAACAAAATTCTGAATTAACCCCGAGAGAAAGAGAAGAGAGAGAGACTGTCAGAAGTAGAAGGGAATCACTAAGAAAGAGAAGAATGACGATATCCAGCTCAGGACCCTGTGTGTGCCAAGCCCATACTCACCAGATGTGAGCCCTATATCCCTGTATTATTTCTCACAAAAAAAGTGCTGATGCTCTTCTTTGATAATACTCAGATTTCCATACAAGGTCAAGTATCTGTATCAGGGATAACCCTGACTTTAAACCTTTCTTGATATGTGCATGTCACAAATATTGCATTCCTTGCTTTGAAAACACTGAGTTTTCATTTTCACCTTTACTTTTCATCTAAACAGCTGTTGACCTGTACAAATCTCAAATCCACCTTATCTTGGAATACTGGTAAACATCTGGTGTGATTTCCTAGATGTGAGATCAGTCGTGTTAATTATAGAGCTGTCACAATTATTTTCTATCAAACAAAAGTTCAATTTCTACTGCATACCTTTTCTGTAGATATTTTCATGGGTACTATTCATCTGAATAGCATGGATAATTCCACCCTCTCTCTCTCTCTCTCTCAAAAACAAAAATCAAAAACTCATATTGATCCAAAACACAAACCTCGTAGTCAATATCCATTCACTGTTCAACTCCAAATTCTCAGAACCAACTTTTCCTTTCTGCTGCTGTTCTTGGATGCAGCTTTCCTTGCATTTTTTTTCTGAAAATTGCAACCTACTGAAATTAGATTCTAGTGTTAAGTATTTTAAGTATTCTAAGTATCTTCTGTCTTCTCATCTCCCTTTATGCCTACAATTACTCACCATGCAAGGATTTAGGACAAAAGCTTGCTTTTTCCTTCATCCTCCTTCCATATAATTTGCAATTTCAACACCTTCTGAATTATACCTCACCCAGATGCAGCCGTTCCTGAACAAAACTCCAGGTAAGAGTATTCTTTTGCCTTAAAATAAAATATATAATATTCCTGTAAACTTTCCAAAAATAGCCTATACTATCTTTTTAAAAAAAAAAATCCACAAAGTTTATTTTAAATCCATAATGAGATCGCAGATCCTCTACAAGGAAAAATTACAATAAATTATTAGCATTTGTCCAATTTTACGAAAATTAGCGGGTCTTGACTACTCAAGTTGTCTATCCAGCTGTCTTCTCAATCTTTGACTCATGTATGGTACTAAAGTATTATTGGTTCTAATTCCTTTCCTGTTTGGGGTTGCCATTAAAAAAATAAAATAAAAATACATCAACTTTTGGAAGACATTTATCATCTTACCTAGGAAGCCGATTACTGTCAAAGCCAAACTTGATAAGGTAAAACTCCAGTTTACGGTATCCCCTGGCCATATCCAATGACCAATTTTTGCTTAAAATCTCATAATGCACATATATCACTTTTAACAACACCTGTTATCTCCTACTATTGTTTGGTGCATAATGGCCTTTAGCTGCAATTAAACCAATAACAACAGCAAAACCCCTCCACCAGTTTTTTTGTAAATGCCATCTGATATTTTTTGTCATTTAGTCTTCAAAAAAGCAACCAGTTCAGGTCTGTTTTTGGACAGTTTCTCCTCACAGACACACACACCCAGCGATCCAATTCATCCCAGAGGTTCTCTGTAGGATTGAGGTCAAGGGTTTTGGCTGGCAGCCCACCTTTTTGATGCTCATGTCTTTAAGCCAGCCCGTCACAACGCGAGAGTGTAACATGAACCGTTATCCTGCTGATACAGGTATGACTCTTCTTCGACATGCTACTACAACATAGATAATGCATTATTGTCAAGCAATTCTAGATAGGCCTCAACATTTGGTTTTGTCCAAAACAAACAATGGTCCCAGGTCATCACGCTGCCTCTGCAAAACTTCATTGTCTTGATGATACAGTATGGCAGGAGCTTTCTCCAGGCATCCGTCAGACATGGTAGACCATGTACTGTGGCTTGTCACTCCAAAGCACAGCTTTACATTGGTCTACAATTCAAGAACAAGCCAGATGCCATCTGGCTTGGCATTCTTGAATAGCGTGATTAATGGTTTGTGAATGGCTGCACGACTGTGGTAATCCATATCATGCAGCATCTGTGCACTATACTGGTGTGTACATGTGTTCTAATCGTCGAACTGAGGGCCTGTATATGCTGTGACAACATCGACTGACATTCTCAGTGGATGATTCTTTATAGGGCTCTTGTCACGTTCTGTCAACTTCAGTAGTGTTCTGAGATGTTTCAGGACTGTCAGCACCAGTCTGCTTCATTTGCAGATCACATAACCTACCTTTGACCTAGGAATTTTCAGTGTTGTTAATATGTCACATACAGATCGATTGTTTATGTGTCACCCTATTATCATTTCTCTCTGGAAGTCTGGTAGCTCTGTCGATCTCGGAACTTTGCTTTCACAGTCGCACTGTTGTCTCCCTGAAAGCCTACGAGCATATTTATAGTTGTCTGACACGTGGTGGTGCTTGGGTAGGATGTGACTAACTATTAACAGAGAGGGGTGTCTGGATATTTTTCAAAATTGCAGCACTTACTTAGGTTGGACCTTTGTATCAAATATCATCTTATTATTTGAATCCATGTCCCCTATGCGCTACTGGTCCCTCTCCCCCTCTAAAAAAAGAAAGGTTCACATATACTTCACATGGTGAGGTTTTGGTAAGCACTTTATGGTTACAATGTATAAATTTTTATCCCTAAGGTACGTTGTTTGATAACACTGGTGAACAAGATGAATTTTTTTTTTTTTTTCCTAGCAAAGACATAAGCACTTTCCCAAACCAGGTTTGCAACGATTTAAAATATGCTGTCAGTTTTTTCTAACGTGTAGTTTTCATAATACAATTGCTGATACGATAAAACTTTAGTATCAGGTACTCCCTGGCCATGGCCAATGAACAGCTTTTGCTTGAATCACTCCTGAAGTTGTGTGAAAACATGACCCCCCCCTCTTATAACTGTTTTTTTTTTTTTTTTTTTTCCTTCTAATTACAACTATTTTTCTCAGTCCACATCCTTCACGCAACAGTGAAGGATGTGGACTCCCTTGTGTTTCGTCACAGCAAAACACGAAGGAGTACTGTAAACTGGAGTATAGCCCTTGATAATAATGCCTACCCAAATACTTAAAAATGTTTTTAAAAAAATAATAATAATTCAAAAGAAACTAACACATTGAGAGTCTATGATCTCAATTGTGAAGTATTTACTAACTTGAGAACTGAAATAATGCTTAAAATAAATTATTAGATATCCCTAAAATGAAAAACAACAATCAATATTTCACTGCTCCACAACCATTCTGGAATTATTAACCACCAATGCCATGTGATTCCTTATGAGATGGTTCTACTCTGGATAAAACTCTCTTTATATAATTCTTTTAAGGAATTTACATTCAGCTGGTATTAGTTTCAACAAGTGTGGTTTTAGCCATTAATCATAGTTTCCAAAGAGGTTTTTATGGTGACCCTAAACGGGAAAGGAATAGGAATCTATAACTTTAGTACTGTGTATGGGTTGAATATTGAGAAAACAGATATTAGATGTTAGTAGCCATTTACTAGAAAAGATAATTGAAGAGAAGGAAGAGCTTGTTCTCAGATGAAATTGAACATAGTATATGTTGACTAGTTTAAGGCACATGTTTGGACTGGGTTTCAAAGAATTAGTAGAATTAGAGATACCGTTCTGAAAGCACAATGCCCATGGAAATGTCTGTAGAAAAGGCATGCAGCAAAAAACTAAACATCTAGGTGACAGAGGCTGAAGAGAATTGTTAAGAGATAGATCATTAATTAACTTCCCTCTTTTGGATAGAGAATACGAACTTGTGAGAGGTTTTTGGGGTCCATTCCAAATGCGGGAACAATAGTTCTTAGTTGCGGGGTTTAAGATTTTTACAAAACCAGTAACTGTTTATAGGAAAAGCAACAACGTGAGTAAAAATTATTAGAAGTTGGAGTAATAACCAATGAATATACATGATCTTATTTAGTAATCTAAGTCTGTTTTAAATCTATATGTCCACAAGACACCTCAGGACCATTCAGTTGCTTTTGTTGTTAATTTCATTTCATTTTATCTTTATTTTCATATTTTTCTTGTTATTCAATTTTTGCTAGCTGCAGAAGATAGTCTCAGCAAGCATATGAGCCTTTCATTACTGCTATCCAAAATTACTCTTTCAAATATAAGTACATTGTTAAAATATTATCTACCTTTGCCTCCATATTTTCATATGTTTCTATTATTCTTTTATTTGATAAATGCTTTCATTGATCATGTGAAGAGAGGGAGTTGATTTTACCAGATTATTATTCATGGGGACTAAATTGCTTATAACTTCAGAATTATCTGGTATTTTTGAATTATTCAAACTATAATGAATGCAAAATCATATTCTCTTGTTTATTATCTGTTAATGACTTCAGGTTAACAACATTCTAGGGTATTGCTTAGGATATTTATGTAAAAGTCTTTAAAATTCTACTATAAAATGCACAGGCATTACTAATCACCGTCACGTTATATATTTCAATAATATATATGGTATGCATGCTTGCAAAGTTCAAATAGGTGATATAAGCTTTTACTTTACTATTTTCTTTTTTTCCAGGGACCATATTTCGCCTGAAAGGCTCTGTCCTAACAGTTTCATTTCTGGATTGTACTGGAGCCTTGCTTCCTGGTCTTTTTGAATCATGGAGAGATTTTAATAGAGATAACAGTGAAAAGGAAAAAGATGAAAAAAGAATGCGTAAATATTAATTTTTTTAAAATTATTTTAAGCATGGTGTAATTTTTAAGAGCAGTATAAATAATTGTTGAAGTTCATAATACAAATTATTTCACATAATCACCTTTATATAAAATGTAATTATCACATTATACTAATGGCTTTTAAAATGTAATAAAAAATTTTTGTTCATATGAAAAAAATAAGTAAATAAATTGCATCTAAAATCTATCACAAAATTCTTTGTGATATGAAAATGAGATTTTAAATCTGCATCAATTAGCATCTGCAATGAATATCACGAAAATTGGGGGGGGGGGGATGATTGCAGAACGAAAGCCAAATGAAAATAGCACTTGTTAACGAATAACCAAATTATATCTGAATCTTTTTTTGCATCACTGTTGCTATTTATGTATTTGAGCATTTACCAGTATCACATCACTTTTTATGAAATACAGGTCAACCATCACTAATGCAGCCATCGCTAATCCGGTTCCACTGCTAATTCTGACATAATTTCCACGAACATAATTTCAAATTTCCCAGGTCGACACACCAACCTGCCACTGCTGTTTTGGTGGCGCTGGTTGCAGCATCAGCTGTTGGCACGAACCTGTAAACACTGGCAAGCCATTCCCACTTGTTTTTCTGCATTTATTATTATAACCTGCTCACATTTAGCTCCAGCCATGGTTCCAATACATAAAGGAAGTGCCTCTCATGGTGTAAAGCACAAACACTGTACATTGTCCATAACAGATAAAGTTGAACTTCTGAAAAAACTCGACAGCGGTGTGTCTGCGAGAAGTTTAACTCTGCGTAATTGTAAATTCCAGCAATTTCTCTCAGTTCCTCTTATTTTAGTAATTTTCTTTTAGCCATTCCTTCTTAGATTTTTTTTTTTTTACAACACAATATGATGGATAATACAGTGTGCTAACGAACTTGTTTTCACAAAATCTCTAACAATACTGACAAACTTATTGCGAGCAAAGTTTGAGAGTTTATTTTATCGCAATTAGTTTTATTGCAGCACTTGCCGCGCCTGCAATAAACTAATCACAAACGACCTTCATAGGTATGCCGTAATAGCGTCACACATATGTGGCCAACACGGCTTCTCAAGAAATAAAGTAACCTACTGGGCCATGTCGGCCACATATATATGACAAAAAAAGGAATTTTTTTTTTAATATATTTTAAGCGAAAAAACGGCAACAGTGACATTACAATATTTATTTTAGAATTACTAATTAAATTATTTGGTAAATATTTTTTGGTCCCTTGGGAATTTTTTTCTTGGCAGTCAATGTGTTAAAGGTGGGAGGAGGTGGTTAGCTATACACTGCCATCTTCGGTCCACTCCCCCCCACCAAAAAAACATGGTGAGGAGGACCTCCTAATGATGTTTCTGGCCTGATTAATAGACAATTCTACAGTTGTGTATACTAATCACTAAGAACTAACCCCCATGTCTTGGAACAAGATTGTCTTCTTATCAGAATCTGGCATGTATAACTGTACATTGCAACATGTGAAATCCATAATTGGGGATTGTGGGGAGACGCAGTCCTAATATACTCCTTTGACCTCGAGTTTCAATAGACAAGTAGTCGCAGACTGTCTTACTGTAGTCAATTGGTGGGTGATTTATACTGCTAGGATTAGCTGTATTCAAACAGATTTTCTTCTGTTTGACCCTGGGACAAGATAAAGACTTGTTGGAAATATGGGTCCTGCACAAAGGACTCTAATCTAATTTTATGGAAATAAATGGACCAAACATCAAACTGTCTCTGAAACTTGAACAAGAGTAGTCCATCTCTTTCTTGGATGTTTGGATCACTACCAATGTTGATTCATTACATAATTCAGTGTACGGGAAAACCAACAGACACCAGTTGGTATTGGTATTAGCCATATAGTGCAAGGAAGCCACAGGCTAGTCTGCACCAGTCAAAAAAAAAAAAAAAAAAAAATCTAAAAAGTAAATAAGAAGATGCAAATTGTGCACTTCTCTGCTCATGTAAATAACTATCCAGTAGACCTTTGGATTTTTTCAAACTATCAGTCTCACCTGCCTGCAAGGCAGCTTGTTCCAGTAATTACCTGCTCTAAACCTCTTCCCCTATAATTTGCATTTATGGTCCCTAGTTCTGGAATTCTTTATAACAATGAAAATTCCACCTTGATTCATTCTACTAACCCTTTTCCCTGGAACAAAAGTCAAACTAACAGGTCTGTAGTTACTCTTGTGACCTTTTGATCCCCCTTTGTGAATTGGAGATACATTTTCACATCTCCAATCCATGGGGACTTCCCCTGAGCCCAAAGATGCTCTCATAATTATGGCTAACGGTTTGCTTACTACCTTTGCCACCTCCTTTAATATGACTGGATAGATCCCATCTACCCCAATTATTATTATTATTATTAGCTATATGGTGCAAGGAAGCCTGAGGCTTATTCTGCACCAGCCAAAAAAAAATTCCTGAGTTACCCAGAGAGAGAGAAGGGAAGGGAATCACCAAGAAAGAGAATAATGATGATATCCAGCTCAGGACCCTGGGTATGCCAAGCCCATACTCACCAGATGTGAGCCCCTGGGGGTTATGTTTAACTTCACCAGTTTCTTCCCCAATTTGCTCTCAATTATTACAAAATCATTTAACTCCCTGTTAGAATTTGATAAACATCTTGCCCTCTCCTCCTTGAATAACTCCTCATAGATGCAAAATACTCATTTAGTTCGGCAGCTATCTGAGAATGATCATCTACAGTCAGACCATGGATATCAAGCAGACCAATCTGATTCATCCCCTTGCTTTTAGAGTTTATATAAGTAAAGATGTCTTTGCTGTTTTTCTTTGCATCCGTTGCCAAAGATTTTTCATATTCTGCCTTTGCTTGCCTAACTTCCTTTGTGACTTGATTACAGACTAGCTTGTATCTATCATAGGCTTCTTTGTCACCTGACAATTTATGTGCATCCCATGCATTTTCCTTCTCTACCACGAGTCTCATTACTTCATCTGACATCCATTTGTTATGCTGTTAATTAAGAAAAACATAAAATCAGGAGTCAAATTATAAAAAAGTCCTGTTTCGTCGGTGTTGTAGTAATAGTAGTAGTAATAGAGGCATGTGATACAGGAAAGCGAGCGTATGAGCTTATGCAACAGCCAAAAAAAAAAAAAAAAAAAATTTCACATCCATTCCCGCTAAAAGTTTGTCGTCCAGTTCCTCCTTGAATTTATTTAAGCTATCAATGTCCACAATTACAGATGGAAGTTTGTTCTAGCAATTAACCACCCGCTGGCTAAAGGCAAATTTCTGCACATCTATTCTACAACTGTCTTTCCTCATTTTGAATTTATGCCCCCTCAGGTTTGTAATCTGAGCAAGCAGAATGATCCCATCAGAATTCAGTGTGCTCAACCCATTCAAAGTCTTATACACCTTAATCAGATCACCTCACAGGTGCCTAATCTCCAACTGCTGCAATTGCAGAACTTAAGCCTTTCTTGGTAAGAAAACCCCTTCATTCCCCTCACCAATCCTGTTGCCCTTCTCTGTATACGCTCAAGCAACTCTACATCCTTCCTAAAATGAATCTTCCAGACCTGTACGCAGTACTTAAGGTATGGCCTGTCCATTGCCTTATACAATGGGAAAATCACCTCCTTTTCCCTGCTAGTAATATTCCTGTATATCATTGTCAGTTAGTACGTTCCTCTGGGATTACATCTATCCATATGCAGTACTTTGCATTTGTCAAGGTTAAACTTCAGTCGCCACTTCTCAGCCCATCTGAGATCCTCTTGCAGTAGCACAACTACTTTAGATGTCTTCGTAATTGAAATCTTTCCTGATTCCTGCCCAAACACGGTCAATCCATTCATTTGCCATTATTGGATCTGCAGATCGAGATTCTCCACTAATTTTTGCATAAACAATGTTATGTCAGTTTTTAAATCAATCCAGCCAACCGTTGTTACACATAAATCATCATGTCCAAATTGTTTAGCAAACTTTTCTGCTTGATTTGATTTTTTGATTGATTTTTTTTGATTTGGTAGTTGTTGGCGCCTCGGCTTCTGTGGCCATATTGCACCACCCAAGGTTTTTGCAGTACTTTGATCCAAGCCCGAGGTGGGAATCGAACCCGCGACCTTTGGGTTGCCAGGCAGGTACTTTACGCACTCGGCTAGCCCGGTCGGCCTTCTGCTTGAACCTTCAAGATCGGACCGTCTATTGAAAATCCAGCACTTCTTTGTGTGATGAACCATCAAAGCAATGCTTCCTCAACGTTTGTAATTTTCTAATTTTTTTTTTTTCAATTATGTTCTTTTCCAGTGTTGGTATGTAAACATTTTTATTCTCCCACAATGTCGATACACTTGAACAGGACAAAGAAAACTTTTTACACACTTCAAAATTTTTTGCACCACGCTCTAACTCACAAATAATTTCGACTTTATCATGAATCGAGAAACACTTTCTTTTGTTAGTAGACATGCTTCCGAAGGAAAGCTTCGTTTCTAACTGATTTTACTTTAAAATGATAAAGTGATTTGCATACAAAGTTCTTAGAAGTCCCGAAATAAATTTATGGTTCAGTGAATACAGGACAATCTGTAAATAGGGTAATGCGACAAGTGGAACACCAATAGTAGTAGTAGTGGCATGTGATGCAAGAAAGCAAATGTATGAGCTTATGCAGCATCAGCCAAAAAAAAAAAAAAAAATCACACCATTCCCTCCAAATGCCTGTCCAGTTCCTCCTTAAATTTATTCAACCTATCAACTTCCACAACGACAGATGGAAGTTTGTTCCAGCAATTAACCACACGCTGGCTAAAGGCAAATTTCCGCACATCTATTCTACATCTGTCCTTTCTTAATTTGAATTTATGCCCCCTTAGGTTCGTAATCTGAACAAGTGGAAGGATCCCATCAGAATTCAGCATGCTGAACCCATTCAAGGCCTTATACACCGCACAGGTGCCTAGTCTCCAGCCACTGCAATTTGCAGAACTTGAGCCTCTCTTGATAAGAGGATCCCTTCATTCCCCTCACCAATCTTGTTGCCCTTCTCTGTACACGCTCAAGTAAATCTACATCCTTCCTAAAATGAAGCCTCCGACCTGTACGCAGTACTCAAGGCGTGGCCTGACCATTGCCTTATACAGAGGGATAATCACCTCCTTTTCCCTGCTAGCAAAATTCCTATATGTCATTGACAAAACCCCATGACCTGCCCTGGCAGCCTGTCTGCATTGCTCAGAAAACTTCATATCTGACTGCACAATTACTCCCAGGTCTTTTTCATTTTCTACCACCTTAAGTGTAGTACCACACAGTTGGTACGTTTCTCTGGGGTTACTTCTACCCATATGCAGTACTTTGCATTTGTCAAGGTTAAACTTCAGTTGCCACTTCTTAGCCCATCTGCCCAAATTATCTAGATCCTGTTGCAGTAGCACACTGCCATTACTGTCATTAACAACCCTGCCAACCTTTGTATCATCTGCAAACTTCGACACTAAGTCTGATATACCTTCATCAATATCATTGATAAATATACAAAACAACAGTGGACCCAACACCGAACCCTGTGGGACTCCACTAATAACATTAGTCGAAGAAGAGCAGCACCCATTGATTACCACCCTCTGTCTTCTCCCACTTAACCATCCTTTTATCCATTGTAGCAACTTACCCTTAATACCATTCTGCTCCAATTTGTACAATAGTCTTCCATGCGCAACAGTGTCAAAAGCTTTCCTGAAATCCAAATATATGATATCAAAATTATTTTTTGCATCCAGTTCCTTTGTAACCACATCATAATATCCTATCAAATTTCTCAGACAAGACTTTCCCTTAACAAACCCATGCTGTGTCTGAATTATTGCTGCAGTCTTGTCTAGATGATCCTGCAATGCATCTTTAACCAGCGACTCCATTATTTTACCCGGAACAGAAGTTAAATTAACGGGGGCTATACAATGCACTATTGTATAGCCCCCGTCCATGGAGGACGAGGTCATAAACTGTCTGCTAATCCGATGCAGGGGACCATAAAGCTAAGTCGCCCTTTTCGTTTTCATCTTTTCCAGGAATTGGGTTTTTCAGACTACGTGAGCAATTAAGAATGTTTGCATTGTTACCAAAATTAGTTCGGTATATCTGTGTGGTACGCTCATTATAACAGTGAGCGATTGTATGGGAATACGCGTAAATTAAAATCTGTATGGCTTTCTGCTCATTACAGCCGTGATCTCGTTATTACCAAGTTCTACTGTACATTAATTTAATACCCTTTGATTTAAAATGAATACTATGAAAAAGAGTAAAATGTATCATTTTCATCAAAAGTGGGAACTATAATACTTTTTTGTAATGATAAAAGAAAAATGTTGTTTGATTTGCAATGCTTCCGTGGCTATACCAAAAAAAAGAAATTTAGAAAGGCAATTCAGCGCACTCCATGGTAAATACCAATTAAATTTTCTGCCTAATAGTGACCTTAGAAAAAATAAATTAAAAGAACTTAAATCCAGATTATTCGCGCAACAAAATTTCTTCATGACACCTAATTTGCAATCTAAAGCAGTAACTGTAGAATGATTGAAAGTGAGTCGACTTCTTGCAAAAAAATGCAAACCATTTTCTGATGGTCAATTCATCAAAGACATATTTTTAGAAATAACAGTGACAGCGTTTTAGAAATAAAAGAAATAAAAAATATGCTGTGTCTGAACTATAACTGCAGTCTTGTTTAGATTCTCTTTTTGAAAATTTTAAGAACAAAAATGAAATTGAAAGTGCTCTTCAAGATCTGCAATTATATCAAAAGACTGTGATGCAATGCATTGAAAAAATGAGTTAAAATGTGAGCGAACAATTGCGTACTCATATTGCTAATTGTGTGTCCTTTTCTTTACAACTGGATGAATCTACAGACATCAGTGATTCAGCTCAATTGCTCGTTTTTATTTGTATGGTTTATGATGATTCTGCCCTAGAGAAGAACTGCTGGGTATGATTTCGTTAAAAGAGAGAACTAGAGGTCTTGATATATTTAACGAATTCAAAACTTTTATTGAAAAAATTAAATTACCACTATTTAAGCTCGTATCAATAGCAACAGATGGAACTAAAGCAATGACAGGGCATCTTAAAGGATACATCACATTGTGCCAAAAGGATGACGAATTCCCAGATTGTTTGAGTTACCACTGTATCATCCACCAACAAGTGTTAGCCAACAAAAGATTAAATACTAAAAGTGTTATGGACATAGCCTTTGAAATCGTGAATTCCATCAGAGGACAAACTCTTCAAAGGAGACATTTCAAAATGTAACTTGATGAAAAAGAACCATATCTGATATTACACACAGGTGTGAGGTGGCTGAATCGGAATAAGTTTCTACAGAGATTTCGAAATTTTCTGAATAAAATTAAAAAATTTGTTGATCAAAGTGGAGATGATTATCAGCAGCTACGAGATACGGAGCGATTGTGTGATCTGGCTTTTTTGGCAGATTTTACCAGTAAATTAAGTGATCTGAATTTGGAATTATAAGGAAAAAATAAAAATGTTGGTGACATGATTAGTAGTATTTCTGCATATAAATATCAATTTTTGGCAATGGCTAAGGATCTCAAAGAAACAAAATTCGACCATTTTGCAAATATGCAAGATCATTTGCAAAAATATCCTGTTTTTGAATTTAATAGTGAGAAATATGTTTATAAAATTGAGAATGTTGTGGTTGATTTTGAAACCAGATTCAGTGATTTTAAAACAATTGAAGACATTGTTAAATATATTTCTTATCCATTTATTTTTGACTTAGATACAAAAAAATGCAGAAAAAAAAATCGCTGAGATTTTTCACATGGAGAAAATATTACTTGAACATTAAATTATTACATTGCGAAATAATATCTTCCTAAAAGCCAAATCATCAGAAAAAGACTTTTGGAAATAGGTTTGCCCAAATGTAAAAAAAAAAAAAATGCAGTGAACTTTTAAATTCCTCTTTTGAATATTCACATATCTATGTGAATCGGCCTTTTCGTATTGAAACAAACAAAGAATCACTGTTCTCTTACAGACTTGCATAAAAAAGATTCTTTCCTGTTGGTCTTATCATAGTATATCCCTGATTTTGAAAGCTTGGCAGATGACAAGAAGACACAAACTTCACATTAATTAAAAATTTAAATATACAGGGTGATTCACTATAAGTGCGACAAACTTGCAGGAGGTGTAGGGGGCACAAAGACGAATCGGAATCGCATAGCATTGCAGGGTCCGAAATGCCTTCGTCATGCGGTAGAGGACGTTGAATGGGAGGTCGCGTGAACAGCGATCCTGCTGGAAGTCAGCATTTGCGAACTGGTTCACGAGGCAGTAGGATGGACGAGTATTCAAACGTTGAACTGGCCGACATGGAGCTGCGAACTGTAATGGGCGCGCTGCTCTGCACTTGTACCAGGAACATTTCCTGCACAAGCATGCTCCTCATCATACGATTTTTGCACGTGTGCACAGAAGGTTACGTGAGACTGGTTGTTTCACGAGAGGTACCATGAATCAAGAGCGAATGACGAGGACGCCAGACAATGAGGAGAATGTCCTACATCTTGCAGAGGGCAATCCGAGTATTAGTACTCAAGTGATAGGCCAACGATTGGGTATTTCCCAATCCACTGTATGGAGGATACTGTCAACAAACCAAATGAGTTCATACCATCTGCAACGCGTCCAATCATTGGAGCCTGCGGATTATCCACTCCGTAGGACTTTTGCTACTTGGTTTCTTCAAAGGAAACGGTTCGCAAATGATGACTTCCAGCGGGATCGCTGTTCACGTGACCTCCCGTTCAACGTCCTCTACCGCATGACGAAGGCATTTCAGACCCTGCAATGGTATGTGATTCCGATTCGTCTTTGTGCCCCCTACACCTCCTGCAAGTTTGTCGCACTGATAGTGAATCATCCTGTATGTTAATTTAATATAAGGATTCTGAATTGTATTTAATTTAAAATTTATAAAAACAATTTTCAATATGTGTTGATTAACTTTTTTAATCATGTGCAATGAAATTCTTGAGATGGTAGATCGCGGCACATTTTGAAGAAAAAAACGTAGATCACATCACAAATTAAGTTGGCCACCCCTGATATATAGGAATTTTGCTAGCAGAGACAAGGAGGTGATTATCCCTTTGTATAAGGCAATGGTCAGGCCACACCTCGAATACTGTGTACAGGTCTTGAGGCCTCATTTTAGGAAGGATGTAGATTTGCTAGAACAAGTACAGAGAAAGGCAACAAGATTGGTGAGAGGATCAAAGGGGTGCACTTACGAAGAAAGGCTTAAGTTCTACAAATTGCAACATCTGGAGACTAGGCACCTTCAAGGTGATCTGATTGAGGTGTATAAGGACTTGAATGGTTTGAGCAGACTCAGTGCTGACAGGATACTTCCACTTGCTCAGATTAAGAACCTGAGGGGCATAGATTCAAATCGAGGAAAGACAGTTGTAGAATATATGTGCAGAAGTTTGCCTTTAGCCAGCATGTAGTTGATTGCTGGAACAGACTTCCATCTGTTGTTGTGGAAGTTGATAGCTAAAATAAATTTAAGGCGAACTGGACAAACATTTGGAGTGACCGGATGGGTGAAATGGGAAGGGGTTTTTTTTTTTTTTTTTTGGCTGATGCTGTATAAGCTTGCTTTCTTGCGTCATATGCCTCAATTAATGCTAATATGTCCAAAAAAGTAAAAAAAAAGTGTTGTGCTCATGTATGAAAAGTGAGTGTGGCAGTGAGCATATAAAGTCTGTGTCATTCTGATAGGTCCACCTCCAAAATTAGACTGCATCAGAAGTAACCTATTTAGGAAATGCTCCCACTTCCCCTGCCTTGCTGACCAGCTAGTCTGGAAAGTGACCACTGTGCCTTCTCCATCCCCCGTAGCACATCCTGAGACTGTATTTATTCCCCCAAAATACAGGCATTGGCCATTCCCTCCCCCTCACCACCCATCCCGCCGACCGGGCTAGCCGAGTGGGTAAAGTACCTGCCCGGCAACCCAAAGGTCGCAGGTTCGATTCCCGCCTCGGGCTTGGATCAAAGTACTGCAAAAACCTTTGGAGGTGCAATATGGCCACAGAAGCCGATGCGCCAACAACTACCAAATCAAAAAAAAAAAAAAAAAAAAAACCACCCATCCCAATTCATTTTTCTGCTGTTAAGTCCTCCCTGTGGAGGATGGGCTTCCTCTACAGGGGTGCCCCCTTCCCCTTTAACTTCTGTTTTTTCCTGGTGGAAGTCTTCCTATCATCCAACTTCATTACCTTCACCTGTTTTTTTTTTTTTTTTTTAATTAGGGGCCCTCCCTATTACACACAGGTTAAGCCAGGGTTCGCCCAGCTAGAGAACTTAATCCCTACTACCTGGCCTAGCTCCTGTACGGGGTACAGTAACTAGGGTTCGGTAGTGTTCCATGGGCCACTAGGTTAAGAGCTAGATGAACAAGATAGCACTACATCAACCACATTTCACTATCTGTCCTTTACAGAGTTCCATATTCAACACAAGGGAACAGGGAACTGATCGTGGAATTGTGGGGAACCACCAGTGCCACTTGACCCTAAACACTATGTACTATGTAGAGAAACCTGGTGTGAAACTGACTATTGGTTAGATATGCTAAAATCAATTCAGGATGCGAGTAGGATGTTTAACATATCTAACCTTTTGAGTTTGTCTAATAATGGAGACAAGCATTGTTTAGCTACACATTCTTTCTAGCTCATTTAAATCTTTTTTTTTTTTCTATTTAGCTATGTAATTGTAAAAATAATTTAAAGTTGCTACATTGATTTCCCTTGTGCTGTAAAGCCTCTAACAACAAAATATAAATGTAGGCACTCTGTATATTATACCTATAAATATTTCATCCATGTTAATGGTTTTGTATGATTCCTTAGTAGTATTTAAAATAGCAGATTTTTCTGCTAATAAGTTTTACTTATTTTACAAATACTTTTTTCTTGTTTTTTAAATAGGAATGTAAATCTTTTCATAAATTTGCGTACTATTCCTTTATTTTTTTTGTTGTTGTTTTTAATTTATTTTTTAGGAGTTCCAAGCAGTAATCAACAGAAAAATAAAGTTTCTCCAACTTCATCGTCTTCCGATATGCGGGATACACAGTTTGTTGTACTAGCCTCAGAAAAACAAGCTAGAGTTGTTGCCTTGCCTTCCCAAACTTGTATTTATAAAACAAACCTCACTGAAACTTCCTTTATAGTTCGAGCTGAAGTTGTTTCAATAAAAGGCACTGGTAAGTACAAAAGGAGAGAGAGAGAGAGAGAGAGAGAGAATTTTTCAACAGATACAGAATTATGAATAGTGAAAAAAATACCACTTTTTTTTTTTTTTTTTTTTTTTTTTTTTTTGGACAATAGGACTCACTTTCTTTTTCTTTGAAAATGTTGCCCAAAATTCTTTTGCATTCAGTGGTCTGAATGTATAAAACTCAATAATGAAATATATATTTATATAGTGTTATTACTGCATTGGAATATAAGTTTATTGTTATGTTTTTAATTGAATTGAAATCATACCTGAGACCAAAGCAGCAAAGCAAAAGGATCAAGGGAGTGGGGGTGCTGTGGCTCAGAGGAAAAATGGGGGAGGGAGTTGTCCTCTGAATCACAGTCTTTGGAAATGTACTGCTTGTTTGTTTGTGGAGTTATCAGGAATGGAACATAATATTGCCAAGGGGAATGTCTGTGTGTGTGCTCTCGATGTAAGGAGTATGAGGAAATTAGACACCAACTCAACATTGTTGACCTTTATGAGAGCTTGAAGAACAGGGTAGATTCCCTCGAAGGATTTAAATTGAGGGGTCCATCAAGCTCTCAGCTGCCCACATCAATGACAGAACTTGCACTTGAACATCAGGCAACACAGCGGCAATCCCCAAGACAGAATGCACTGGTCCCACAAGAACTAGTTGTCTGTGACTCAATTTTCAGAGAAATGGGGAATATATTGTGCAAAAAGAATAGGTGGAACAGCACCAGGGTATGTCTGCCAGGGGAAAAAAGTTGTTGTAGAGCAGATCTTTTAAGGGCAAAAAGGGAGATATTGTTCTACACGCTAGCACTAATCACATTAAGAGTAGGAGATCTGTGGTCTTACTTAACAAAGTACAGCTCAATGTTGAAAAAAAGTCACAAGTTAGGGTGTTTAAATTTGAAAGTGTCTGCAATTCTGCCCAGACATTATAGGACGGAGTATATGATGAGAACCTCGTCAATCAATTCAGCCCTGGAGAGATTATGCAAGGCTCATGAGGTAGAATTTTTCTCGGTGTGGTCTGTGCTTGTTAACAGGAGAGATTGTTCCTACAGGGATGGGATACACTTAAATTGAAAGGGTGCAAGAATTTTTTTTTTGTATATGTCTACCTGTCTCACAATGGCACCAGGACTATTCGTCCATCTCCACCAATTGTCATGTAGGGAGAAAAAAAATCCTCTTAATCACATCAGCCTGAAGTGTAAATGTGTATTTACCAGGCCTCTCTGCCATCAAGTGGCAGCCACCAACATGGGCAAATACCACTCAATGCTCACCCTAGCACAAGGAGTCGAACCTGGGTCTACTCCTATGTCAGTGCTAGCATTGCACCAGAAACTCCCACACCCACCAGTGGCTGTGCAAAACCGGCAGATGCCCGCAAAATCCTGCTCCCAGGTCTCCCACACCCGAGAGCTAGAAAAAAAAAAAATAGATGCCAGCAAACCCGCTCTTCATTTGCAATATGCACATATTAGCCAGCATGAAGATTGCAATTGAGAGCCAGCACAAAAATAAATAAAAAAATAATAATAATAAATAAATAAAAAATAATAATAAAAAACAAAATACATAAAAATTTTTAAAAATCTTATGTTGTTGTTTGTTGTTTGGTTTTTAGGAGCATTAGCAACTAAGGCCATATTGCTCCGGGAAATGCGGTGGTCATTCCCTGACCTTTCCGCATCTTCCGTATTTGGTGGTGACGGGCTCGAACCCCGGTCTAATCAAAAAGCATGTGCTACGCACTGCTGCTCCTTCCCACCTGGCTACGGAGGCGCCAAAAAAAAATCTTATCCCCTGGAATATAAATCCAAACTGGAGATATATAATATCCTGCCTAGAGTTACTCTGAAACTACAGGCCAACAAAAACAAAATAATAATAATAAATAAATAAATACAGTAATACCCCTAAGTTACGAGATAGGTGGGTCCGACGAAAATCACTTAAGTCGAATTTGCGTAAGTCGGGGTACAACTTTGCATATAAATACATATAAATTTTGTTTAATTGGGACCAAGGACTAACAAAAACACTAGTTTAGAAGAAAAATATTTAATAAAATTGCAGTTCTTTATACATATTAATACAAAATATGTATTAAAAAAATAAATGAGTTACGTAAAAAAGTTATTTCGATGTCGATGACTTCATAAAATCTAACGAATTCGTCTGACGACATTGTGCCTTTTTTTTTTCACGCAGAATTTCTTCGTAGCAAGCTAATAATTTTTATTATTCCTTGCTTTGTAGCTATAACACATTCTTCGTTGGAGTCTGTTTTCTAAAATTTTAAGCCCTTTTCAATTGAGCTGAGACCTTCTGTCAAGCTTGCAATTCTCATGTGCTTTTCTGGTGGAACTGGGTCTGAAGTGTTGGATACTTCAGTGATGTTTTGCTCATGCATCTCTATGAGCTCATTCATTGTCAGCTCCTCACTATGTGAATCCAACAGCTCTTTGACATCATCACCATTGACTTCCAAATCTAATTGCCTGGCAAGATTAACAACTTCTTCTATCACATGAGCGACATGATCAGTTTCTGGCGTTGTTTTCGTCTCATTTTTGAAAAAAAAAAAATGGACAAAGTTTCTTCCAGATACCATTCAATGTTTTTTTTGTGAATTTCATCCCAAGATTCTTCAGTGATTCTTAAGGCATCTAAAACATTGAATTGTTTCCAAAAGTCTTTAACAGATATCTCACTATTTTGTCTCGTGGCTTCATTCAGACGTGCAAATGAACGCCTCGTGTAGTAAGCCTTGAATGTTTTGATGACTCCCTGGTCCATCGGTTGTTATTGTTTGTTATTTGGTTTTTAGGAGCATTAGCAACTAAGGCCATATTGCTCCGGGGATATGCGGTGGTCATTCCCTGACCTTTCCGTATCCTCCTTATTTGGTGGGCACGGGATCGAACCCCGGTCTAATCAAGAAGCATGTGCTACGCACTGCTGCTGCTCCTGCCCACCTGGCTATGGAGGCGCAGGTCCATCGTTTGAAGCAAGTTGGTTGTGTTTGGTGGCAAAAACACAACTTTCACATGTGGGTCGAAATTAATTAGAGTGGCAGGAGGGTGACTGGGTGCATTATCAATAAGAAGCATCACTTTAAATGGAATCTGTTTAGACTTGCAATAACGTTTGACTTCGGTTATGAAGTGCTGACCAAACCAGTCCTCAAAAACGGAAACTGTCACCCAAGCTTTATGATTTGACTTCCAGATCACTGGTAAGCTAATTTTAGATATACACGAAACGAAATAATCAAGAACCGCGTAACTTCGAGTTCGCGTAAGTCGGGGTATTACTGTATATATATATATATATATATTTTTTTTTTTTTTTTTTTTTTTTTTCGTTCCTTCTTTCTGTTGAGCAAGACCATACGTTGACATTACAAGGGAAGACATCTGTCTCCACTTATTAAAGACCAATCTTGCAAAATCTTGCAAGGCATTAAAATACCTTCTATTTGCGAGGAGTAATTTTTCATTTTCAGGACCTAACTCGACAATAGTATTTCTTAAATTCTGTCTGTACTGCTCATAAATAATGCAATCATACAGCACATGATCCCAGGTTTTAACCCAAAATAATGCAGTTATAATTAAAAAATCCATGTCCTGTCTTAAACTAAGCGGTTTCCATTTCTGGAAACAACCAGCTGTTTTTTTTTTCTTATCACAGACAAGTTAACATCTGGAAGAAACAAACGGGTAACATGACCAGTCTCATTACTGCACCATCTGGCCTGCCACTGATCCATGAAAGCAGTCATTACCAATTTCTTAGCCTTAGACTTAGTTATATCTAAATTATTAGTAATACCTATAAAAGTAAGTTCAACCCCCTTTCTCAAAAAGTAACAAAAAACTCTGTAAGGCTGCAAGAATATTTGCTGATACTATTGAGGCAGTATAGTAGTAGTAGTAGTGGCATGTGATGCAAGAAAGCAAGTGTATGAGCTTATGCAGCATCAGCCAAAAAAAAAAAAAAAAAAAATCACACCATTCCCTCCAAATGCATGTCCAGTTCCTCCTTAAATTTATTCAACCTATCAACTTCCACAACAACAGATGGAAGTTTGTTCCAGCAATTAACCACCCACTGGCTAAAGGCAAATTTCCGCACATCTATATCTGTCTTTTCTTAATTTGAATTTATGCCCCCTTAGGTTCGTAATCTGAACAAGTGGAAGGATCCCATCAGAATTCAGTGTGCTCAACCCATTCAAGGCCTTATACACCTCAATCAGATCACCGCGCAGGTGCCTAGTCTCCAGCCACTGCAATTTGCAGACTTAAGCCTCTCTTGGTAAGAGGATCCCTTCATTCCCCTCACCAATCTTGTTGCTCTTCTCTGTACACACTCAAGTAAATCTACATCCTTCCTAAAATGAGGCCTCCAGACCTGTACGCAGTACTCAAGGTGTGGCCTGACCATTGCCTTATACAGAGGGATAATCACCTCCTTTTCCCTGCTAGCAAAATTCCTATATATCATTGACAAAATCCCATGACCTGCCCTGGCAGCCTGTCTGCATTGCTCAGAAAACTTCATATCTGACTGCACGATTACTCCCAGGTCTTTTTCATTTTCTACCACCTTAAGTGTAGTACCACACAGTTGGTACGTTTCTCTGGGGTTACTTCTACCCATATGCAGTACTTTGCATTTGTCAAGGTTAAACTTCAGTTGCCACTTCTTAGCCCATCTGCCCAAATTATCTAGATCCTGTTGCAGTATCTCACTGCCATTACTGTCATTAACAACCCTGCCAACCTTTGTATCATCTGCAAACTTCGACACTAAGCCTGATATACCTTCATCAATATCATTGATAAATATACAAAACAACAGTGGACCCAACACCGAACCCTGTCTGACTCCACTAATAACATTAGTCCAAGAAGAGCAGCACCCATTGATTACCACCCCTGTCTTCTCGCACTTAACCATCCTTTTATCCATTGTAGCAACTTACCCTTAATACCATTCTGCTCCAAATTGTACAATAGTCTTCCATGTGCAACAGTGTCAAAAGCTTTCCTGAAATCCAAATATATGATATCAAAATTATTTTGTGCATCCAGTTCCTTTGTAACCACATCATAATATCCTATCAAATTTGTCAGACAAGACTTTCCCTTAACAAACCCATGCTGTGTCTGAATTATTGCTGCATTCTTGTCTAGATGATCCTGCAATGCATCTTTACCCAGCGACTCCATTATTTTACCCGGAACAGAAGTTAAACTAACTGGTCTGTAATTACTCGTGTCACCCTTCGAACCACCTTTGTGAATTGGGGATACATTTGCACATCTCCAGTCCGTGGGAACCTCCCCTGAGTCCAAGGATGCTCTCATAATTATGGCTAAGAGTTTGTTTAGTTGCTTTGCCGCCTCCTTTAATATAACTGGATAGATCCAGTTATATTGTGTTATAGACCTTAAGACTCTGATGGGTATAATGAACAACTGTACAAAGAAATAGAGTGGGCCAGAAAATCAGATTGTCTTATAATGGGGGATTTTAGCTTTCCAGATATTGACTAGAACTTGTGGATTTGTCATTCGCACACTAGCAAGGCCTTTGTGGATTTATTGGATGAGTGGTTTCTACAGCAGCATGTTTGAGAGGCAACCAGAGAGGGTAATACACTTGATCTCATTATAAGTAGTGAGTCTTCGTGCATTAAAAATCTCCAGATAAAGAACCACTAGGTGGCAGTGATTGACCTGCAATACAAAAAATGGAAGTTTTTTCCAACTATCAACCACCTGCTGGCTAAAACGAATTTACACACATCTATTCAACAATTGTCTGTTTTCAATTTGAATTTATCTCCCCTCAGGCAATTAATCTGGGCAAGAGGAAGAATCCCATCAGCATTGAGCTTGCTCAAACCATTCAATTTAAACACCTCAATCAGATCATCTCGCAAGTGCCTAGTCTGCAGACACTGTAATTTTCAAAACTGAATCCTTCCTTCGTAAGAGCAACTCTTTGTTCCATTCACTAATCTTGTTGGCCATCTCTGTATTCATTCCAGGAGCTCTACATCTTTCCTAAAATGAGGCCTCAGAGCTGTATACAGTACTAAAGGTGTGCCCTGACCATTGCCTTATACAATGGAATAATCACCTCCTTATCCCTGCTAGAAAAATTCCTATATATCATTGACAATACACCATGAGCTACTCTTGCAGCCCGTCTGCACTGCTCAGAGAACTTCATATCTGCCTACACAACCACCCCCAGGTCCCTTTCATTCTCTACCACTGTCAGTGTAGTACCACAGAGTTGATACGTTGCTCTGGGGTTGCTGTTTCCCATATGTAGTACTTTACATTTGTCAATGTTAAACTTCATTTGCCACCTCTCAGCCCATCTGCTCAACCTGTTGCAGCAGCAGCATACTGTCAGTAGTGTCCTTAACAACCCTGCCAACCTTCATATCATCTGCAAACTTGGACATTAAGCCTGATATACCATCATCAATATCATTTATAAATACAGAAAACAACAATGGACCCAACACTGAACCCTGAAGGACTCCACTAATAACATTAATCCACGAAGAGCAGTGTCCATTGATTACCACTATCTGTCTTCTCCCACTCAACCATCCCTTTATCCATAGCAGCAATTTGCCTCCAATGCCACACTGCTCCAATTTGTACAGTAGTCTTCCATGTGCCACAGTATCAAAAGCTTTCCTAAAATTTCCAAGTACAGGTTTGTTAAAATTAAAGTATCCCTATGTAGAAAGCTCTGGAGCGAGTTCTAAGGCTTGTACTGAAGAGAAATTTGGACAACAGGTATAATAAAGAATGTGCTCACCATTTGTTGGAAAAGAAAATTTAGTTACAAAATTTTTCACTGTAGGGTGGGAACTATCTTAGTTGCGATTATGCAAATAATGTAAATTATTTGCATAATCGCAACTAAGTTATTGCCACAACGCCACTACTCAGCTCTATTGTACTGTATAAAAGAAAAGCAGTCTCTTCAAAATCATACAGTAGATGTTTGCCTGCACTACAGCAGCAATGCCATCAACGTTGCAGGAAAAGGCACTACTGAGGAGTGAAGCTGTACTATCAGAACAGCAACAATGCAGCTGCGGCTATCAGAGAATTCTGGCATCAGAAGCGCATAAGGCATGGACCTATGACTGTTTGTGCTGTCCGCAAAATGATTGCGAAATTTGAAGCGACAATGTGTCCTCCATTGGTGTTCTCTTGGTGGATATCTTGGTGTTCAACCAGGTAGAGGTCGAAAACGAGTGGACTCCTCTCGTGTTGAAGAAGTGGCTATGGTTGTCGTGGATTTATCAAGTCCATCTCCATGTGATAGCGCAAGTGTGCCAGCTGTTTCTCATGAAGTAGACATGCCATATTCCACTGTAAGACTGGTAATTCATCAGGTGTTGCAGTACTATCTTTACAAGATGCATGTGCTACAGCAGCTCAAGCATGGTGATGCAGATATTTGTTTCACATACGCACTTCAGTTTCTGGTGTGAATGACAGTGGATATCACTTGGCCATGGAACATCCTTTGGAGTGATGAAGCCCACTTCATCTTAAACAGACAAGTAAATACACACAACTGTTGCATTTGGGCAACAGAAAAACCTTGATTTATCCAAGAAGTACCGTTGCATTCTCCAAACATGACAGTGTAGTGTGAATTTACAGCTACATTCATGATTGGGCCATATTTTTTTGAACAGGTAACATTGACTGGACCCTGAACCTGTTCCATCACTGGACAGTGATATTATGAAATGTTGGCAAATTTCGCAATACCAGAGCTGCAAACATGGGTACCTTCAGGATACCATATTCGTTCAAGATAGTGCGCCATCCCACATCCACCGTTATTTCCAAAGATTGCTAAGGCAACACTTTACAAACGGGTCATCAGCAGTTGTTTCCAGAAATTTTTGCCACACCGATCGCCAGACCTCATCCCATGCAAATTCTGGTTGTGTGGTTTTTTGAAGAACCAGGTGTATCTCGAAGGATGTCAAACTATGGCAGATCTGAAGCACAGCATTAGATGTCATGTGCTGGCTATTCCAGTTGACATGTTACGTTCTGCTGTAGAAAATGCTGTTCTTCGAATCGAAACTGTTGTTGACCAAAATGGAGGAAACATTGAACAATTGTAGTGCTGTTCAAGTGATTTGTATTTCCACAGCCCCATATAGTGACAAATTTTGTAACTATTTTTTTTTTTTTTTTTCAATAAATGGCGAGCGCATTCTTTATTGTACCTGTTGTCCAAATTTCTCTTCAGTACGAGCCTTAGAACTCACTCCAGAGCCATCTACATAGGGATATTTTAATTTTAACAACTCTGTATATGATATCAAAATTATTCTTTGCATCCAATTCCTTTGTGACCATATCAGAGTATCCAATGAAATTTGTCACACAGAGGCTTCCCCTTAACAAACCCATGCTGTCTGAGAACTATAACTGCAGTCTTGTCTAGATGATCCTGCATCACTTCCTTCACCAATGACCCCATTATTTTCCCTGCAACAGAAATTAGACTAACAGGTCTGTAGTTATCTGTGTCACCTTTTTGATCCCACTTTGTGAATTGGGGACACATTTGCACATCTCCAGTCCATGGGTGCCTCCCCTGAGTCCAAGGAAGTTTTCATAATTATGGCTAAAGATTTACTTACTTCCTTTGCTGCCTCCTTTAATACAACTGGACAGATCCCATCCACCCTAGGTGCCTTCCTTAGTTTAACTTCAACAATTTCTCCTCCACTTTTCTCTCAGTTGTTACAAAATCGTTTAACTCCCTATTAGAGTCTAATAAACATCTCACCTTCTCCTCCTTGAATAACTCATCTTGTGGGCATGTAGATGCAAAATACTCATTCAGTTTATCAGCTACTTGAACAGGATCATCAATAGTCAAACCATCTATGCTAAGTGGACCAATCTGATTCATCCCTTTCCTTCTAGATTTTACAGAAGTAAAGAACTCTTTTCTGTTTTTCTTTGCATACTTGCCAAGGAGCTCTCGTAATCAGCCTTCACTTTCCTAACCTCCTTTGTGACTTGATTACAGATTAGCTTACATCTGTCGTAGGTTTCTGTGTCACCTGATAATTTACATGCACCCCATGCATTTTTCTTGTCTACCATGAGCCGCAGTAATTCATTACTTCCCGGGGACTCACATCTGGTGAGTATGGGCTTGGCACACCCAGGGTCCTGAGTTGGATATCATCATTCTTCTCTTTCTTGGTGATTCCCTTCTACTTTTGACTCTCTCTCTCTCTCTCTCTCTCTCTCTCTATTTATCCATAGCAGCAATTTGCCTCCAATGCCACACTGCTCCAATTTGCCTCCAATGCCACACTGCTCCAATTTCCACCAACATCAGCAGCAGACTTCCATGTGCAACAGTATCAAAGGCTTTTCTCAGATCCAAATATATGATATCAAAGTTATTCTTTGCATCCAGTTCCTTTGTGACTACATCATAGTATCCAATCAAATTAGTCAGACAAGACTTCCCCTTAACAAACTCATTCTGTGTCCGAGCTGTAACTGAAGTCTTGTCTAGATGATCCTGCAATGCTTCTTTAACCAGTGCCTCCATTAATTTTCCTGGAATAGAAGTTAAACTAACAGGTCTATAATTACCTGTGTCTCCCTTTGATCCCCCTTTGTAAATTGGGGTCACATTTGCACATCTCCAGTCCGTGGGTAATTCCCCTGAGTCTAGGGAAGCTCTCATAATTATGGCTAAGGGTTTGCTTACTTCCTTTGCTGCCTCATTTAATATAACTGGATAGATTCCATCCACCCGAGGTGCCTTTCTTGTGTTTATCTTCAACAATTTCTCCTCCACTCTCAGTTATTACAAGATTATCTAGCTTACTGCCAGAGTTGAATACACTTCTGGCATACCCCTCCCTGAATAACTGCTCATGCGTGAATGTCAATGCAAAATATTCATTTAGTTTGTTAGCTACCTGAGCAGGATCATCAACAGTTGAACCATCAATATCAAGTGGACCAATCTGATTCATTCCCTTCCTTCTAGAGTTTACATAAGTAAAGAACTCTTTGCTGTTTTTCTTTGCATCCTTTGCCAAAGATTTCTCGTAATCTGCCTTCGCCTGCCTAACCTCCTTTGTAACTTGGTTACAGACCAGCTTATATCTATCATAGGCTTCTGTGTCACATGTAAATTTATATGTATCCCATGCATTTTTCTTCTCTTCACATGTCTAATTAGTTCATCTGACATCCATTTAGGCCTAAATCTTGAACAATATTTCTTTGTTGGTATAAAAAGCCTAGTAGCTTCCCATTTTGAATTTGCTATTGGTAACATTATCAGTTGGTTCCACCTTATAGAATTTAAATACTGTCTCCGACCACAATTGTCACCTTTACGAAAGCAAAAACCCTTCCCTTTACCCTTGATGGTAGTTACCTCTTTGAGTAAATCCCATTTCAGCACACACTGTGATCACTGCCACCTAGTGGATCCTTTCTCTGCAGATTCTTGATGCATGAAGAATTATTACTGATAATCAGATCAAGAGTATTACTCCCTCAAGTTGCCTCCCGAACATGCTGCTGTAGAAAACAATCATCCAATAAATCCACAAAAGCCTTGCTAGTGTGAGTGACCAACCCACAAATTCCAGTCAATATCCGGGAAATTAAAATCCCCCATTATAAGACACTCTAATTTACTGGCCCACTTTTTATTTTTCTGCACAATTGCTCATTATACTCATCAGATTCATTAGGCCTATAACACACACCTACTCTAATTTTTTCTTTCCCAGTACTTTTGTTCACACCAAAGAGACCCAACATGCATTGTCCACCAACATCAATTGGATGCACTTCCTTAGATTTTGTGTGTTTCTTAACTAACGGCATAACTCCTCCTCCCTTCCTGTCCTGTCAATCCTTATACTCCTTGTACTCCCCAAATTCCAGTTGTGCACTGCTTATGTCTGTGTGACACCATGTCTCTGATATCCCAACAATATCTGCCTTTGATGTCTTGACTAGCACTTCTCAAGTTCATCAAATTTATTAACTATACTCCTAGTATTGGTGTACCTGCAAGTATACATGCACCTGTTTCTACTCTTAGTTACCCTAACACAGCCCATGTATTTACTTGTTCCACTTTCCAGCAGTCCTGGAAATTTCCATTGCCTTGCTTTCCAGGCTGCTGCTCAATTGCATTCCAATAGAAGTAGTGCAAGAATCACTTTTACCTCTGCCAGCAGCTACTGTTAATCTATTAGTCCGTGTATCCCCCCCCCCAAGCTAGTAGTTTTCCGAGCCACCTAACTCTGCCTCGATAGCGTCAGCAAATATTCTTGCACCCTTTCTATTTAAGTGTATTCCATCCCTGTAGAAGCAGTCTCTCCTGTTAAGAAGCACAGACCAGGCTGAGAAAAATTCTACCCCTTGATTGTACCACTCAACCTTGATTCTACCGCTCAATCTCTCCAAAGCAGAATTGAACGACAAGGCTCTCATCATATACTCCCTCCTATTGTGTCTGGGGCAGAATTGCAGACACTTTCAAATTCAACCCTAACTCGTGGCTTTTTTTCAGCATTGTTACTTAACATTTACACCGGCAGGATTACTTAACAAGTAATTCTGCCGGTCTCCTACTCTTAATATCATTAGTGAAAACGTGTACAACAATATCACCCTGTGTGCCTTTAAAGGATGATATCTGCCCTACAACATCATCAACCTTTGCCCCTGGCAGACATACCTTGGTCCTATTCCATCTATCCTTTTTGCACAATATGTTCCCCTTTACCCTGACAATAGAGTCACCTACAACAACTAGTTCCTTCAGGACCAGCGCATTCTGCCTTGGAGGTTGCCGCTGTGTTGCATGATGTTCAAGTGTAAGCTCTGGAATTTATGTGGGCAGCTGAGAGCTTGATGGGCCCTCAATTTAAATCTTTCGAGGGCATCCGACCTGTCCTTCAAGCTCTCATATAAGCCCATAACAATGCCAAGTTGACACCTGATTTCCTCGCACTAATGTTCCATTCTAGAAAGTGTGCAAACATTTCACAAGTTGCAAATTTCTTTAGGCTGTGATTTGTTGGGGAATCGCCCCCTTCGGTTCTCCCCTGATCCATGGCACTCCTACTACTTTGTCCATGTTGCTTTGATACTCTAGTCTGGATCATGATTTTCATTTAAATACAATTTAATTAATTTACTATACTATACAATACTATATTAAGCTAATACGGTAATACGTATTCCGCTATATAGTTTTACATTATACCTTAGTTATCAAGTTTAAGATATACATTATCAAGTTACACTATACCGTAATGAACACAATGCTAAATTAGTTATATCCTTAGCTAAATACAAAAGATATATGCCCGAAAAGGGATTAAAACCTTCAAAATATTTATTTATTACATTTAAAATCCTACTATTCTTCTACATTACAATATTCCTGCCAAAACACCAATATGATAGTGGTGTTTTACAATATGATAGACAGATTACGAGAAATCTTTGGCAAAGAATGCAAAGAAAAACAGCAAAGAGTTCTTTACTCTGTTAGCTAGTCACTAGCTAAATTTAAAAAAATATGCTAATAAAAATGCTACTATGTCTATTTAATCTATTTGTAAAACACAAATTAATATGTTAACTAATCAAAAAATACAACAGGTATATCCCCAAAAGGTGATTAAACCCTTCAGATACTTATTTATTACAATTTAAACCTCACTATTCTTCTGAGCTATTGGTTATGCTAAAATATTCCAGCCAAAAACACCGCTATGATAGCAGTAGGAGTAGCAAGTTGTAACTTAAAAATCACTAGCTAAATTTAAAAAATAAGCTAATGAATGCCACTAAGAATATTTAATCTATTTGTAAAACACGAATTAATATGCTAAATAATCAAAAATACGATAATTTCAATGGAAACTTATTAGCTTGCAGCAGCTACAGTAGTCTGTCTTCACCAAGCAACACCTGGCAGCCACAATCCAATGATGGTAGTTACATATTTTTCTCAAAGATGTAACTACCATCAGGAGTAAAGGGTTTATGCTTCCATAAAGGTAAATACAGTGGTTTCAGACAGTTTTAAATTCTGTACAGTGAGACCAACTGATGATGTTACCAACAGCAAATTCTAAATGAGAAACATTCAAAGAATTAACCTTGGAAGCTACTAGGCTTTTCATACCAAGCAAGAAATATTGTTCAAGGTTTAGGCCTAAATGGATGTCGGATGAACTAATGAAACATGTGGCAGAGAAGAAAATGTATGGGATACATATAAATTAACAGGTGATAGAAACGTGTAGTAGATATAAACTGGTCTGTAGTGAACTCACAAAGGAGGTTAGGCAGGCAAAGACAGACTATGAGAAATCTTTGGCAAAGAATGCAAAGAAAAACAGCAAAGAGTTCTTTACTCTGTAAACTCTACAAGGAAGGGGATGAATCAGATTGGTCCACTTGAGTCGATGGTTTAATTGTTGATGATCCTGTTCATGTACCAGACAAACTGAATGAGTATTTTGCATCTACATTTACACATGAGGAGTTGTTTAGGGAGGGGAATGCCAGAGGTTTATTAAACTCCTGCAGTGAGCTAAATGATTTTCTAACAACTGAGAGCAAAGTGGAGGAGAACATAAGTTAAACACAAGAAAGGCACTTGGGGTGGATGGGATCTATCCAGTTATATTAAAGAAGGCGGCAAAGGAAGTAAGCAAACCCTTAACCATAATTATGAAAGCTTCCTTGGACTCAAGGGAGGTACTCATTTACTGGAGATGAGCAAATGTGACTCCAATTCACAAAGGAGGATCAAAGGGTGATACAAGTAATTACAGACCTGTTAGTTTAACTTCTGTTCCGGGGAAATTAATGAAGGCACTGATTAAAGAAGGGGAAGCCTTGTCTGACCAATTTGATTGGATACTATGATGTGGTCACAAAGCAACTGGATGCAAAAAATAATTTTGATATCATATACTTGGATCTTAGGAAAGCTTTTAATACTGTTGCACATGGAAGACTACTGTACAAATTGGAGAAGTATGGCATTAAGGGCAAATTGCTGCTAGTGATAAAGCAATGGTTGAGTGGGAGAAGACGGAAAGTCACAACCAATGGACACTGCTCTTCGTGGACTAATGTTATTAGTGGAGGCCCTCGGTGTTCAGTGTTGGGTTCATTGCTGTTTTCTGTATTTATTAATGCTATTGATGAAAGTATATCAGAGTTAATGTCTAATTTTGCATACGATACAAAGTTGGAAGGGTTGTTAATGACAGTACGCTAATCCAACAGGATCTAGAAAAGTTGAGCAGATGAACTGAGAGGCAGCAACTAAAGTTTAACATTGACAAACGTAAAGTACTGCATTTCAGTAACAGTAACCCCAGAGTGACATATCAACTGTGTGGTAGTACACTCAGAGTGGTAGAAAATGAAAAGGACCTTGAGGGTAATTGTGCAGTCAGATATGAAATTTTGTGAGCAATGCAGACCATCTGCATTGCTCACAAAGCTCATGGTCAATGATATACAGGAATTTTTCTAGCAGTTATAATGAGGTGATTATCCCCTTATATGAGGCAATGGTCAGGCGACATCTTGAGTACTTTATACAGGTCTGAGGCCTCATTTTAGGAAAGATGTGGAGCTGCTGGAACGAGTACAGAGATGGGCAACAAGATTAGTGAATGGAACAAAGGGTTGCTGTTACGAAGAAAGGCTTAAGTTTTGCAAATTAGTGTCTGGAGACTAGGCATCTGCGAGGTGATATGATTGAGGTGTATAAGGCCTTGAATGGTTTTAGCAAAGCTTAATGCTGATGGGATTCTTACTCTTGCCCAGATTAATTGCCTGAGGGGAGATAAATTCAAATTGAGGAAAAATAGTTGTAGAATAGATGTGTGGAAATTTGCTTTTAACCAGTAGGTGGTTGATTTGTAGAACAAACTCCCATCTGTGATTGTTGAAGTGGACAGCTTAAAGAAATTAAAGGCAGAACTAGACAAACATTTGAAGCGAATCAATGGGTGAAATGGGAAGGGTTTTTTTTTTTATGATGCTATATAAGCTTGCTTTCTTGCATATCATATGCCTCTACTAATGCTAATGCATTAAAATTAATACATATCTATTATAAGTACTGAATATGATATGAAATGAGACCCAGATACCCCAAATTAACCACTTTTTTATACATGCTAACAGAGGGTTTTTTTTTTTTTTAATTGAGAAATTATTAGTTGATTACATCATGTTTATTTTATACTTAAGTTTTAACTTTTGTTCTTTTATGTGGGATATTATGCCAATTTAAAAAAAAAAAAAAAAAAAATCCAAAGCATGTGCATGACTTTAATTTCAATTGGAAATATTTTGCATGCTAAAGTCAGGTATGATACTTTAAAATGTTTACGCAATATAAGAGAATATCTACTTTTCTTCCTCTTTGTAAGATATCCTTTCAGGATCCTGTTTAAAGAAATTTCCAAGTAGTACATGATTTATTTTCCATGCAGTTAGTTTACAAATGAAATCGACTTATGTTTGCCAGCTAGTGAGGTTACACTGCTAACAAAGCTCTGATGTTCTTTTACATCTGTTTGAATTTTGCTGTTTGCAGATATTGGAACGCTGCCGGCCAAACACCTGATGGAAAACCTTATCAGTGTACAACTGACATGTTCTCTGTTTAGTAAGCATGATGGGAAGCTGCCAGTAGCAGAATAGCTGTTTGCCAGTGGCTATTTTTTGGACTCTTTCTTTACTTTCACCACTTTATCAACCAAATTAAAATGCACCCAGCAATGGCTTTATATACTGCATATGATGATGACGACACCTCAACATGTGTGCAGACACAAGGTACAGAGAAGGGAAAGAGATTAATATTGTAAATGCTGAAGAGGAGCAGACAAATATGTGTGTAAGATAGAAATATGGTCTACAGAGTGGAGGAAGAGGGAAGGGGAATAGATGGAGATAGGTGGCAGGGACATCTGCTGACTTCAAGGAACACATTTTGCAAACAACAACAATTTAAAACATTATCACTATTATTGCTTCTTGACAAATTAAAATTATATTTGTGTTAATTTACTTTTATTGCTATGACTCCTCAAATATATTCAACCAAATATAAAGTTGTGATATATTTTTAAGAAGTCAGATGCAATTCTTATTTAAAATATATGCATTGAAGTTT
This sequence comes from Mastigoproctus giganteus, assembly GCF_048544385.1. NCBI lineage: Eukaryota > Metazoa > Arthropoda > Arachnida > Uropygi > Thelyphonidae > Mastigoproctus > Mastigoproctus giganteus. The sequence goes on along the minus strand of NC_143583.1, from coordinate 176,138,939 downwards.
TGTCAATAAGTGGATGCTGACTTGTCTCGGTACATGTTCAGACTAGTTATGAAGAGAGTGGAGGAATTAGAAAGATTGAAAATCACTAAGTAATCTTTGCCTGTTGGAGAATTACCTGGAGATCAGCATTCTTTAAGGAATTGATGGTGAATATTCAAGAAATTGAAGCTGTTTGTGCAGGGTGGAATGCAATGTGCTACCATCAGTAGCACATTGCATTCCACCATAGTCAGTGGAAGAAGGTCATTAATATACAAGGGGGGGGGAGAGAGAGAGAGCTGAACCTTTGGGAGCATTACCATTAACGAGAAGCTAGAAGACAGAGAGGCATCTACTATCATCTTCAGAGAGCAATGAAAATAGAAAACAATACCCAATTGGAAAAAAAACAGCTGGCACTCCATAATGTGGGAGCTTGTTTAGAAGACCTTAGAAAAAGGGCAACTGCTTGAGATTCACCAAACATTTCAGTTGAATCTGTCCAAAGATGAGTTAACATTACCCAATATATAATCAGTTGCTTGATATTGACAGAATCACTTTTGGTGATCGTTGATCAGATGGATGATTTCAAGATAGTTTAAGAGTTGGTGGTTGATGATTTTTTTCCATTACTTTGGGAAATGTAGAGGTAAGTGCAACAGGGCAATAATTGATGAGAGTGATTTTTCACCCATTTTAGGCACTGGCTGGATGTGAGCAAATTTCCAAGAAAGAAAGAAAAATACCAGTGGAATAAGAAAGTGTAAAAAGGCAATACAGAACAGAAGCACAGGTTTTGGGATGGTGTTATTTGTTATTTGGTTTTTAGGAGCATTAGCAACTAAGGCCATATTGCTCCGGGATATGCGGTGGTCATTCCCTGACCTTTCCGCAAACTCCGTATTTGATGGTGACGGGCTCGAACCCCGGTCTAATCAAGAAACGGGTGCTACGCACTGCTGCTTCTTCCCACCTGGCTACGGAGGCGCCCAGGTTTTGGGAACAAGTGGAGAAGTTCCGTCAGGACCTGAAGCTTTATTGGCGTCAAGATTGTTCAAAATTCTTCTGATAAAGTTTTGACAGAAGACCACCAGAGGCATTACGTGGGGTGTACTGCATCTGTAGGAGGTAATTTACCAAGATTGCAAAACAAGATTTAGGGACAAAATAGGATAATAGAAAGTCAGCTTTATCTTTCACTGAGGAGGCATTAGGACCTTCAGATTTTAAGAGAGAACAAAAGTTGTGACCTAAGCTTTGTCAAGAGACCAGAATCTTGACTATCATTTAGGGCTTTTAGGCAAGAAGTGTTTTCTACTCTTTGCTATTCAAAGTGTAGTTTGGATTGGTTAATAACTGCTTTACAGTTTTTGCAATCTTTAATGTAAGCAGAAGCTGAAGCAGGAGGATTTTGTTTTTTTTTTGTGAAAACCCAACACACTAGAGGGAACAAGTGGAGGGATTAGAACTTATAGTACTGTGCATGGTTTGAAGGTTGAGAATATTTGTTGACATTAGACTTGAACTTCTGTAAATTGTAATTTTCAGGAAATATGAAAATTGTTCCAGAAAATGGAAGTTAAATGAATAAATGAGGAAAAAGAAAAGTTGGTTCTGTGAGTTTGAAGTTGAACAGCAAAAGGATGTTGACCGGTTGCAGTGCTTGTATCTACAGAAACATGGAAATATTTATAGAAAAGGTATGCAGCAGAAACAGAACATATGTGAGACAGAGAGTGGAGAAACTGTTACAGATGAGTCATTAATTAACCTAACTACTCCCTTTTGAATGTAATCTAATCTAGAAGCGTGAGGAAGATTTTGGGGGTACCACCACAGATATGGGAACAATACTCCATGGTAGGATGGATTTGCGATTTGTACATAGTGAACAGCTGTTTAGAAGAAAAGTAATGCTGACAGTGATAGAGAAAACTCAGTTTTTTAGATGCAGAGGAAGCAATATTTGTAATGTGTTTATACCAAGAGAGATTAAAAGTCAGGGTAATCCCCTCCCCAATAGAGATTCATGATCTTCCCTAGAAATCAGAGTCTTGTCGAAGATAAGCGTAGGAGCAGAAGAATCCTTTTTGCGAGGTATAAGACAAGACTGAGTTTTAGAAGGATTAAAATCAGCTAAGTTGTCTTTGTTCCACTGGAGAATTACCTGAAGATTGGCATTTAAGGAATTTGTAGTGGATATTTGAGAAGTTGAAGCTGTTTGAGCAGGGCACAGTTCCCCATTTTCTCAAGCTGGAAGGTGGAATGCAATGTGCTATCATCAGCAAAACTATGGATAAGATTTCTGGTTGATGGTGGAAGGTCATTAAAAGGAAAAGAATGGGAGAAAGAACTGTACCTTGAGGAACACCAGCATTAGTGAAGAAGTTAGAAGATAGATCATTATCTACCATCACCTTCAGTGAGCAGTCAGAGAAAACTGGATACCCAGTTACAAAAAACAGTTGACTTATTTAGAAGACCTTTATATCCAACATAATCAAAGGCCTTTGAAATGTCAAAAGCATCCGTTGAGTTTCACCATTGAATTTGTCCGTAGATAGATAACATAAGTCAGAATATCACCTGTGGATCGACACTGACTGAATCCATACTGGCAATTATTGATCAATTGGAAGTTTTGTAGATAGTTTGAGTTGACAGTTAATTGACTTCTCCATTATTTTAGAAAGAGTAGAAGTAATTACAATAGGACAATAATTGGATGGGAGGGATTTGTCACCCTTTTTAGGAACTGGATGGATATATCTGAGAAATTGAAGAAAGGTGACATAGAACAGGAGTAAGTTCAGGAGCACAGGTTTTGAGAACAACTAGAGAAATGCCATCAGCTACCTTCACAACAAGATATCAGGTATTGCACTACTTTTAATAAATGATGCTTCTCTGGTAGAAGAGACTATTGTTATTTTTTCTCGGCGGGCACCATCACCGAAATGCATTTCGGAGCTTGTTGGCTCACTTGTCAGTGCAGAGGAAGGGGCAGTGCACTGCATTATTAGGGCAGGTACCCTAATAATGCAGTGCCATCACAGTTGTGAAGTTAATTCCACAATATGAGAGATGCCAAATGGTGAAGATAATGATAATATTTTGAAGACTAAATGCAAAAGGCATAATAAGTTATGGGTTGAAATTAACTATATAATATCGGTGTAAATACACCATAGTTTACCCATAATTTAACTACTTAAGTAGTGTAACGGCATTGTTTGATTTTATCTCATATTGTGGCTACCTTCATGAGATACCAGGTATTGCACTACTTCAAATAAATAACACTTCTCTAGTAGAGGAGACTATTGTTATATATTCTCAGTGGGCACCACCACCCAGACACGTTTCGAAGCTTGTTAGCTCACTCATCGTTGGGTGGGCAGGTACCCTGATAATGTTTGTTGACATGCCATCACGATTGCGAAGCTAATTCCATAATATGAGAAATGCCAAATGGTGAAGATAATGATAATATTTTGAAGACTAAATGCACAAGGCATAATAAGTTATGGGTTGAAATTAACTATATAATATCGGTGTAAATACACAATAGTTTACCCATTAATTTAACTACATAAGTAGTGTAACAGGCGCTCGTTTGATTTTATCTCATATTGTTGCTACTTTCACAACGAAATACCAGGTATTGCACTAATTCAAATAAATAACGCTTCTCTAGTAGAATGGGTAAACTGTGGTGTATTTACTCTGATATTATATAGTTAATTTCAACCCATAACTTATTATGTCTTGTGCATTTAGTCTTCAAAATATTATCTTCACCACTTGGCATCTCTCATATTATGGAATTAGCTTCACAATTGTGATGGCATGTCGGCATTATCAGGGTACCTGCTCGCCCACCGATAAATGAGTCAACAAGCTCCAAAACACGTCTGGGTGGTGGTGGTGCCCACTGAGAATAAATAACAATAGTCTCCTCTACTAGAGCAGGGTTATTTATTCGAAGCAGTGCAATATCTGGTATCTCACTGTTGAAGGTAGACACAATATGAGATAAAATTAAATGATGCCATTACACTACTTATGTAGTTAAATTTATGGGTAAACTATGGTGTATTTACACCAATATTATATAGTTAATTTCAACCCATAACTTATTATGCTTTGCGCATTTAGTCTTCAAAACACAGCAAGTACCCAGCTCTTTGACTTAATGTAGCCTCAACAATGCCCACCTCATATACATTACTATCTCCAGCCAGTCACTATCTTTCAGAATAGAGCAGCAAGCTTAAACACAGCTGATCCACATGCCTCTTATAGTGTTACAAATAGGTCCAGTCCGATCAACTATCTAGTAGCCAGGCAACTATTTTAGAGACTGTAGCCTTGAAATGTAAATAAGATTGAATCTCACCATAATGTCCATCTTAACCTCAAAGGCATCAGCTGCATTGCATGATAGAAGAGATTGGAATTTCTTGAGACTAAACGTAAGTTTTTCCACTTCAAGCCTTCAATAAGCAACATGGTCTTGACATTCCAACTTAAACATGGGTGACATTCCTCTGTATGGCATAGATGCAACACTTTGACCACTGCTTACAATGGTTCACATCTGAGTGGTCACCTCTAGTTGTACTTTTAATCTTCCTGGCTTTGCACATGGGAGTGGGGAATATACCCAGGTTTACTACCATTATAGATTGAATTTCATCAAAATTTGGTCCATTTATCCAAAAATTAATGAGTATCAGTTCCAACAGCAGTTTAAACTCCCAGGTAGCAAGCCCTAGTTGTCATGCCCGAGAGAATGTCTGTGGCAAGCTTCAGAGACCAATGGATGATTGCTACAGTATTACAATGCTACAGCCTAATAGAACTCAGCTCTAAAGAAAATGAGAAACGTATTTGATCAAAAATTTGAAGGTTCAACAGAGTAAGTTCTAAGACTGAGTCACAATTTAAAGAAAGTGAGATGTTGCAATGAAAAACTTTTAATATTTTTCAAAGTGATGTTTGTGAGAAATGCAGAATGTAGCCTAGCACTGTTGCAATAGGAAACTGAGCCTTTACTCGGTGAAATCTTTTAACCAAACAATCCACAATTTTTGCATAGGGCTCCTTATTCAGTCTTACCTAGTGGAACAATTGTCAACAACCTATAACTAATTCCCTTGTTATTGAAGAAAGTGATAAACAACATCATTACTTTTATTTTTTATTCTTCAAAAAGAAAAAAAATTTCTCAAAAATTAAATGGCATTCCTTGTGCTAATGTGACAATATAGATAATAAATTAATTTACTAGAATCTAGTAGAGAGAGAGAGAGAGAGAGAGAGAGAGAGAGAGAGAGAGAGAGAGAGAGAGTTTGATTGAAAGACATTTCAGATTAAGAAGTCTGACAAGGGATATCAAAACAAATATGTGCACAACTTCTACTGTTAAAGTATAAGGAATCACAGAATGAGTGAATTCATATATTTTTTTCATATATGGTGGATTCTGCTTATTATGATCACTTTGAGACAGTTTACTTGATAACAAGATCCAAAGAAACAAAATTGCAGCTGTTCAGTGTCGTATATTGATGTAGTGTGGAAATTGGTACGTATAAAGGTGGAAGTGGACAAAAAAAAGAAACATTAAAATCAAGCGATATAAAATACTTTAATTTGATTGTGCATTATTTCTTTGAAAAGGTCATCAGTAAAAATTATACTGGTATAATGTTCCTGGAAATCCATACAAACCATTAAAAACAAAAAAATTATTAAAATCAAAAATTAGAAAAGGGCTAATGCTCTACTGTAGAATCATCAAATTGGTAGTAGTACAGTACAGTATTTTCTTTCAAGGAGTAATGACACCAACAACCATGCAAACCCTGACAACTGTACAAAACAATGCCAGAAGAACCACCCAATTTGTTAGGTTTTAGTTGTAATGGTTTAGGTACATATACAGTGCAATAGTATTGCACTGTATATTATGTCTGCAAAATTGCATGTATTCAGTAGTCTATTTCTCTGTTTTCGTAATGAAAAGCTGGAATTTCCAGGAGAAAAAAGCCATTTAATCCTTGCTTGAGACTGACTAACTCAGCCACAGAGTGAAAAAAGCCCGTAAAAATTCCTCACATGATTGTTAGGATTTGAACCCAAATGGTGCTAATGCACACTGTGCTACCGCGAGGGATACAAATTGAAATGTTGCTTAATCATTTCCACTGCACATGAATTAAACTGTAATAAGGCAAAAAAGCAATAACAAAAACCAAAGGGCTGATTTCAATAAACATTGTTTTTTTTTTCTGTGTGCTAGTATACATATGATGGGAGCTTGATGAAAATGATAATATTACATGAATGATAACATTATCCGTAATCACAATAAGTGGCATGCACTGTATTCATATTTTCAGTTGAAAAGCATTGGGGTTAGTTTCATCTCAATTTTTTACAGAATATTCATTTTGTCCCAAGAACATTTCAGCTCTGTTTAAAAAAAATAATAAAATAAAAAAAATCCAATAGAGCTTCGACGATTATAGATGAAATGGGACATCACTGATTGAACTGAGATCATATTTGTCCTTAATCTGAAATTAATTATGATATTTTTGGTAGATTTAATTAGTTTTTAGATATGGTGTATATACAGCAAGGTATATCTAATTCCTTAATATAGCATGGCCTTGTCAGTGTACTCTGCTTTAATATTACTCGAATCTCCAGTCAGAGCTGATAGAGTATAGATGGTAGCACAATTTCATTAGATAGCCCAGATACTTCAGAGAATGTTAGCAGTAGGTTTCATCTGATAGACTATCTGGTGGCTGACCTGCAGAAAATCATTTGGAAGCTGAACCCTCAAAATGTAAGGAATATTTAGTGTCACCTTAGTGCTTGTTATAACCTCAGAAGACAACCTGACTTGCACTGCATGATAGAAGAGATCGGAATAGAATTTAACACACTGCCAAACAGTAATTATTATGTTATTTTATTTTCCCTTGTTTGTTAATTACAGGTGTGTGTGTGTGTGTGTGTGTGTGTGTGTGTGTGTGTGTGTGTGTGTGTGTGTGTGTGTGTGTGTGTGTGTGTGTGTGTGTGTGTGTGTGTGTGTGTGTGTCCTCCAAAACAGTATCAGCACTTTCAATATTGCATTTTGATGATATAGTAATGTTTCATATTTGATCCATATGTAGTGATATTTCAATCATTTTTCTCAAGCACATTTCCTTCTGTTTTGCATTTAGATTGCAATACTTGATTCCACTTACAACTGATAAATTCATTCTTTCCAAGATTTGCACTTTTTATGATCCTAGCTTTTCCCTTTGTTTTGTTGGTTTACTCAATGAAATACATAGAGAAAAGATATGGAAATTATCATTTTTGATCCAAATCACATAAAGACAAAGTCTTAATTCCCAAGTCCTTAAATGGTCCAAGTAATTTTCTTAAAAAATCTCTCTCTTATATTGAAGTTATTGTGGAGATATTCATGTTTCAGTTTTTACTGACTGATTAATCATTGATTATCCTTTTTTATTTATTTATTATTATTATTTTTTCTGTTTAACTGTGTTACTGAAGTCGCATTGGTTCAAGCATAAGATTAAAGAAAGTAAGCTTATATAGCATCAGCAAAAAAAAAAAAAAAAAAAAAATGATCACTCCAAATTGTTTGTCTAGTTCAGCCTTAAATTTATTTAAGCTATCACCTTCCACAACAACAGAAATAAAGTCTGTTCCAGCAATCAAAACAACCCACTGTCTAAAGGCAAACTTCTGCACATCTATTCTACAACTGTCTTTCCTCAATTTGAATCTATGCCCCCTTAGGTTCTTAATCTGAGCAAGCTGAAGAATCATATCAGCATTGAGCCTGCTCAAACCATTAGAAACCTTATACACCTCAATCAGATCACCTCGCAGGTGCCTAGTCTCCAGATGCTACAATTTGCAGAACTTAAGCCCCTCTTGGTAAGAGCACCCCTTTGTTTCTCTCACCAATCTTGTTGCCCTTCTCTTTACTCATTCTAGTAATTCTACATCCTTCCTAAAATGAGACCTACAGACCTCTACACAGTACTCAAGGTGTGGCCTGACCATTGCCTTATACAAGGGGATAATCACCTTCTTGTCTCCGCTAGCAAACTTCCTATATATCATTAACAAAACTCGATGACCTGCTCTGGCAGCCCGTCTGCACTGCTCAGTGAACTTCATATCTGGTGGCACAATTACCCCTAGGTCTTTTTCATTCTCCACCTCCCTGAGTGTAGTACCACACAGTCAGTACGTTTCTCTTGGGTTACTGCTACCCATATGAAGTACTTCGCATTTGTCAATGTTACACTTTAGTTGCCACTTCTCAGCCCATCTGCCTAACTTTTTTAGATCCTGTTGCAGTAGCATACTGCTTTACTGTCATTAACAACCCTGCCAACCTTTGTAGCATCTGCAAACATCGACCTGAAGCCTTCAACCATCATTGATAAATACAGAAAACAATAATGGGCCCAGCACCGAACCCTGGGCGACTCCACTAATAACATTAGTCCATGTAGAGCAATGTCCATTTATTACCACTCTCTTCCATCTCAGATTCAACCATGCATTTTATCCATTGCAGCAACTTGCCCTTAATTCCATACTTTCACCAATGTGTAAAGCAGTCTTCCATGTGCAAAAGTATCAAAATCTTTCCTGAAATCCAAGTATATGATATCAAAATTATTTTTTGCATCCAGTTCCTTTGTGATCACATTGTAGTATCCAATCAAATTGGTCAGACAAGACTTCCCCTTAACAAACCCATGCTGTGTGTGAACTGTTACTGCAGTCTTGTCTAGGTGATCCTGCATCACTTCTTTAACCAGTGACTCCATTATTTTCCCTGGAACAGAAGTTAAACTAACAGGTCTGTAATTATTTATGTGACCCTTTGATTCCACTTTGTGAATTGGGGATACATTTGCACATCTCCAGTCCATGGGGACCTCCCCCAAATCTAAGGATGCTCTTATAATTATGGCTAAGGGTTTGCTTACTTCCCTTGCTGCCTCCTTCAACATAACTGGATAGATTCCATTCACCCCTAGGTGCCTTTTTTTGTGTAACTTCAACAATTTCTCCTCCACTTTGCTGTCTGTTATTACAAAATCATTTAGCTCCCTGTTAGAGTTTATTAAACTTCTGTCCTCCCCTTCCTTAAAGAATTCCTCATGTGTTAATGTAGATGCAAAATACTCATTCAATTTGTCAGCTATCTGAGCAGGATCATCAAGTGGACCAATCTGATTCATTCCCTTCCTTCTATAGTTTACATAAGTAAAGAAGTGATTGTTGTTTTTCTTTTTGTATCCTTTGCCAAGGATTTCTTGTAATCAGCCTTCGCTTGCCTAACCTCTTTTGTGACTTGATTACAGACTAGCTTATATCTGCCATAGGCTTCTGTGTCACTTCATAATTTATATGCATCCCATGCATATTTCTTCTCTGCCATGAGCCTCATTAATTCATCTAACATCCATTTAAGTCTAAATCTTGAATGGTAATGAAAAGCCTGGTAGCTTCCAAGGTTAATTCCTTGAAGGCTTCCCATTTAGAATTCGCTGTTTTAAACATCATCAGCTGATCCCACTATATAGAATTTAAAAATTGTCTGAGACCCTGTATTCACCTTTATGAATACAAAAACCCTTCCCTTTACCCTTGATGGTAGTTACATCTTTAAGTAAATCTCACATCAGTACACTGTGATCACTGTCATCTAATGGTTCCTTTATCTGTAAATTGTTAATGCATGGATAATCACTATTGATAATCAGATCAAGAGTATTACTCCCACTGGTTGCCCCTCGAAAATGTTGCTATAGAAAACAATCCTCCAATAAATCCACAAATGTCTTACTTGCATGCGAGTGACCAACTTGTAAGTTCCAATCAGTATCTGGAAAATTAAAATCCCCCATTATGAGATATTCTGATTTAATTTGCCCACTCTATTTCTCTGGCCGACCGGGCTAGCCGAGTGGGTAAAGTACCTGCCCGGCAGCCCAAAGGTCAAGGGGGTTCGATTCCCGCCTCGGGCTTGGATCAAAGTACTGCAAAAACCTTGGGAGGTGCAATATGGCCACAGAAGCCGATGCACCAACAACTACCAAATCAAAAAAAAAATCTATTTCTCTGCACAAATGTTCATTGTACTTATCAGAGTCATTTGGCCTATAACACACTCCTACTCTCATTTTCCCTTTCCCAGTACTTAAGTCACACCAAACTAACTCAACATTGCACTGTCTACTCGTGTCAAAGTAATTAAACAGACCCAAATTTTGCAGTTAATTCTCTGTAAAAATGCAGCAGCTAGAGAATATTTTTATTATGATAAGTTTTAGAAGTTCATTCTTTTTTTATGAATCTTTCAGAAAGTGTCTGTTTAGCCTGTTACGTAGCCACTGGCAATATAGTAATTTTCAGTTTGCCCAGCCTTAAAATGCTCCATGAAGTGGACTTCCTTCCGTTAGTAGATATGAGGTAAGCATACTGTTTCTATGTGACTACCAATCTTCCTTTTAAGGCAGACAGATTTATATTTTCATATAAGATACATATTGTGATAAATAGGACAACTTTAAACATCCTTTAGATGCACAGAATAGCCTACTGTAGTAGTGAGTGATAGAAGCACTGTTACCTATTTTTCATTTACAAATAAAAGCAAAATATCAGATTTAGATTTTTCTGAATATTTATTATGGTCCGTTAAATGTAATAATCTCTGAAACACTCTCAGAGATTACTTTAATTTTGACATAGCTTTATTACTAACATCTTATCTGTTTAAAATTAAACCCAATATACAGATTAAAGGTTTTGGGGGTACCGCCAGAGATGTGGGAACAATACTCCATGGGAGAATGGATTTCCAGATTTGTACAGAGTGAACATCTGTTTGGAAGAAAAGTAATGCCGACATCTATAGAGAAAACTCAGTTTTTTAGATGCAGAGGAAACAATATTTGTAATGTATTTATACACAGAGAGAGTAGAAGTCAGGGTAATCCCCAAAAGAAATATATCATCTTGCCTAGAAATCGGAGTGTCACCAAAGAATAAGCATAGGAGTAGAAGAATCCTTTTTGCGAGATATAAGACAAGACTAGGTTTTAGAAGGATTGAAATAACTAAGTTGTCTTTGCCCCACGGGAGAATTACCTGGAGATCGGCATTTAAGGAATTGGTAGCAGATATTCGAGAAGTTGAAGCTGATTGAGCAGGGCAAGGTTTCCCAAAATGGAAAGTGGAATGCAATGTACTATCATCAGAAAAACTATGGATAGGATTTCCAGTCAATGAAAGAAGGTCATTAATATACAAGAGGAAAAGAGTGGGGGAAAGAACTGAACCTTGGGGGACACCGGCATTAGTGGAGAAGTTAGAAGACGGAGAGCCATCTACCATCACCCTCAGTGAACGATCAGAGAGAAAACTGGATAACCAATTACAAAAAACAGTTGGCAACCCATAAGATGGAAGCTTGTTTAGAAGACCTTTATGCCAAACACGATCAAGAGCCTTTGATATGTCAAGAGCAACCACTTGTGTTTCACCGAACTTTTCCATTGAATTTGTCGATAAATATGTAACATAAGCCAGAATATCACCAGTGGATCGATACTGATGGAATCCATACTGGCGATTGTTGATCAGACAGAAGGTTTGTAGGTAATTTGAGTTGGCGGTGATTTCTCCATTACTTTAGAAAGAATAGAAGTAATTGCAATGGGACGATAATTTAATGGGAGTGATTTGTCACCCTTTTTAGGAACTGGCTGGATATAAGCAAATTTCCAAGCAGAAGGAGAAACACCTTTGGAATAAGAAAGTGAAAAAAGGTTTTAAAGAACAGGAGCAAGTTCAAGAGCACAGGTTTTGCGAACAAGTGGAGAAATACCATCGGGTCCTGGAGCTTTCTTAGCATCAAGATTCATTAAAATCCTTCTGACATCCTTTTGATGGTAGACCACAGGAGGCATTGAATGGAGCGTGTTAGGAATGGTGGGAGGTGTTTTACCAAGATCATTAATACATGAGCTCGAAGAAAAATGGGATGCTAGCAGGTCAGCTTTATCCTTGGCTGAAGTGACAACAGAACCATCTGGTTTGGACAGATGTGGGAGCAGAGATGGGCAAAAGTTGCGGCCAATAGCTTTGGCAAGAGACCAGAATGCCCATTAGGGCAAGAAGCAAGTTTTCTACTCTTAGCCTGTTCAAACTCTAGTTTGGACTGATTAATAACTGCTTTACAATTGTTGCGAGCTTTGGTGTAGGCAGAAAATGAAAATGAAGAATTAGAAACAAGCCAATTACGATATGCAACATTCTTCTCTTGGACAGCCTTAGCACATTTATTGGAAAACCAAGGTTTAGATAAAGGACAAGATTTTAAAGTGGAGTGTGGGATAAAGGATTCCATTCCTGCAAGAATAATTTCACTGACACGATCTGAGCAAATGTTGACATCAGAACTTTTGAAACAGTAATCCGACCAAGGAAAAGAAGAAAAGAAGTCTCGCAGGTCATCCGACTTTGAAATGGTTCAAGACAAACTTAAGCAATACAAAAGAATTCTGAGTCAAAAATACAAACACCTCAAAATGATTATTCAAGTCTTCCACAAATGGGCATATTTGCCCTTTCAACCAAGCAGACCCTACTGTTTCAAATATTTAATTAGATCCTCAAGTTTTGTATTTCTACCCACAGTAGATGCTAGTACTATATAGAACCAATCCCAATGATTAATAATGCAAAAAAAAAAAAAAAAAACCAAAAGATTTCAGGCCATTAACCAGAAGTTATTTTATTATTATTTTTTTTGATGTAAAATCAACGAATGGCAGATTATCCATTCCTGCTCCGAACTCTAGGAAAATATTAACTATTATTGATGCCATTCTGAATCCAAAACAACATACTAACTCATCAAGTCCTTAAGTTCAATTTCAGCACTACTGCAGAGACCTCAGGAATGGATCTTGTATCCCATTCTCTTTGCTGCCTTTCTTGATCCAGTCCTGACTTACAACCCAACTACTTGTCACATGCAGAAGATCTGAAATTATTCATCACCTCAAAAGAGCCAGGATACAGGATGCATACTTTTAACTAACAACTCAACTTCCAAGTGCAGCAATTCAGAGAATAGGAGGGAAGCACTGGATTGGATATAAACTTATTGAAAACTACTTGTATCACGTACACCAACAGTTCCCAACCTTTTTTGACTCGAAAACCACTTTCAACATAATATTTTTATCACGAACCACTAAGCCCAATATTCTCTGAAATCGTATAATTATCTCTTAATTTTTATTATAAAAATATTTCCAGTACTACATTTAAGTACCTGTACATAACAGTGGTCTTTGAGAATGAAAAAAATGTGGTATGGAAAACATATTTATTTAAATGATATACTGTAAGATAGTAAACTAATTATAAGGAATTGTGGGAGATGTGGTTTCTTTCGTTGGCAATTCTTTACTTTACATTTAATTTTATTTTACTTTATTCTATTTTTGTTTATTAGTTATAATTTTTATAACCCTTTTGCCACGGCCCACAAGACCACAGCCCTGACTGCTTTGTACAATCAGAAGGTCCAAGATCTTTGGATTATAATGTCATATACTACTTTTCTTTATTGGGGCAAAATGTATATATCAATAACTTATGAGCGATTACAAGGACACCAATAATGATCAACAAAACATCTATTATTAACACACAATTGTCTGACACATGACTGAAAGGTGTGATACATATCAGCACGTTTACACCCAATCCCTCCTACCAACATCCTGTCATGCATGCCCACTATGTAAGGGCACGTGACCCAAACAACAACTAAATATAAATTTTGAACCAAACCTCATAAATTAATATTAAACTATTTTGTAGTTTACAAAAATATACCTATGTAAATCTAAGCAGATGCTATTACAGAATTTTTAGTGCAAACCCCCTGGAACACTTTCACGAACCACTGGTTGAGAACCGCTAATGTACACAAACCAGAAGTTAAAATATTATATTAAAGTTATCGTGCATGGGTCTTGAGTGGAAAAGGTCAGCCTCCCACACAGATTTGGGCCTTACCTGAGATGATGCTCTCATGTGCTATACCACTTTGCTGACACCAGATCTAAAAAAGTGGCATCCATGTGGGCAGTAAGACAAGACAAAAGGCATTTTTGTATATAGGATAACATCAGCTTATAATTATAAGCTGATGTTATCCTATATACAAAAATGCCTTATATCAATGATTTAGTCATCTGCTCTATCTGCATATTGAAACAAGTTTATAGGTCTCAAATATTAGCTCCTAAGTTGGATGAACAGGGTAACTGGCATATCCTTACCATCTTGAGAGCAACACTATATGTGAACTTGGATATCAACCCCCTCAAAGCAGCAAATCACATCAAAGAACATTCATGTTCTTGCAGAACATCTCACAGGATAAATTGTGGTTAGTCTTGTTAACACTGTCCTAGTCTGAAATAGCTGGAAAAAATCGAATTGACCCGTATCTGTCACTCTGCTTGAACTTAACTTTACTTTAATACTACTCCTCTCCTCTGTAATTTAGAGATTTAGAGATCAGCAATGGTGTAACTTCTCAACCTTAAAAGAGTAAAGATTCATTCATGGTCTAGTGGAGTTAATAAAGTTTAAGTGATATCAGAAATTTCAAATTTAATGAACAATTTCTGTAAAAAAAAAAAAAAATTATTCTTCATATGATAAGGCTGATCTTGTGGTTCTTGACCATTGTTGCAAATAAAATTGGATACTCCATTATTTAAGGCAACTGTTATATATTATTATTTGCTTTTCTTTTAGGATTGCAAGAACATTTTATTTCAGCAAAAATGGACATGGCATGTACCTGTGTTCTCCATCAGAGCTACAAAAATTTACAATATCATCAACATTCTGGTAAATTTTTCATACTTTTTTTTTTTTTTTCATTCACTGTCCTAAAATAAGTTCTAGCAAAATATTTCACTGTATGTTGAATAGAATCATAAACTTGTAAATCTTACCAAAAATGAAATAATATCAAAAGGAGAAAGAGATTTGTTGTATATATTTATTTTTGAAAAGAATTTATTAATGTTTCTTAGACCAGGTTTATTGCTCAGAAGGGCTTATAAGCCACATTAGTAATAGAGGCATGTGATGCAAGAAAGCAAGTGTACATCAGCCAAAAAAAAATGATCCACACAACCATTCCAAACATTCTAAATGTTTTTCCAGTTCCTCCTTGAATTTATTTAAGCTAACAACTTCCACAACAACAGATGGAAGTTTGTTCCAGCAATTAATCACTAGCTCCCTAAAGGCAAATTTAGGCACATTTATTCTACAACTGTCTTTCCTCAATTTGAATTTATGACCCCTTAGGTTCGTAATCTGAGCAAGTGGAAGAATCCCATCAGAATTCGGCGTTCTCAACCCATTCAAGGCCTTATACACCTCAATCAGATCACCTCGCAGGTGCCTAGTCTCCAGCCGCTGCAATTTGCAGAATTTAAGCCTCTCTTGATAAGAGGATCCTTTCATTCCCCTCGCCAATCTTGTTGCCCTTTCTGTACATGCTCAAGCAAATCTACATCCTTCCTAAAATGAGGCCTCCAGACCTGTATGCATTACTCAAGGCGTGGCCTGACCATTGCCTTATACAAAGGGATAATCACCTCCTTTTCCCTGCTAGCAAAATTCCTGTGTATCATTGACAATTGACAAAACCCCATGACCTGCTCTTGCAGCTTGTCTGCATTGCTCAGAAAACTTCACATCTGACTGCACAATTACTCCCACGTCTTTTTCATTTTCTACCACCCTAAGTGTACTACTGCACAGTTGGTACGTACCTCTGGGGTTACTTCTACCCATATGCAGTGCTTTGCATTTGTCAATGTTAAACTTCAGTTGCCACTTCTCAGCCCATCTGACCAAATTTTCTAGATCCTATTGCAGTAGCACACTGCCATTACTGTCATTAACAACCCTGCCAACCTTTGTATCATCTGCAAACTTGGACACTAAAACTGATATACCTTCATCAATATCATTGATAAATATACAAAACAACATGGGGCCCAACACTGAACCCTGTGGAACTCTGCTAATAACATTAGTCCATGAAGAGCAGCATCCATTGATTACCACCCCTGTCTTCTCCCACTCAATCACCCTTTTATCCATTGTAGCAACTTACCCTTAATACCATTCTGCTCCAATTTGTACAGTAGTCTTCCATGTGCAACAGTGTCAAAAGCTTTCCTGAAATCCAAGTATATGATATCAAAATTAGTGCATACATACAGCCAATAGCAGCACAGAACTACCCAAGATTGACAAAATGATGCAATGAAGCAAACTTTACAGCATCGATCAAAAAAAATAATACCCACTTTATTTTCCCATTTCTCCTAATAATTTTTAAATTTATTCGGGATACCTATATACAAAAATTTATTACAGTCACTTACTCTCTATTTGATGAATGTGAATTTCAGTGCATGTAGTTCTATTGTATTTTGCAACCATCCATTTTTTGGTGTGTGTGTGTGTGTGTGTGTGTGTGTGTGTGTGTGTGTGTGTGTGTGTGTGTGTGTGTGTGTGTGTGTGTGTGTGTGTGTGTGTGTGTGTGTGTGTGTGTGAGTGAGTGAGTGAGTGAGTGAGTGAGTGAGTGAGTGAACTGAAAAGCAGTAAAAATGCCATCAGCATTTGGTTTTATTAACCCTGTTAAAGCCACATTGAATTAGCTCACCACACAAATTCCTATTTTACGCACTCTCTCTTAATAATAATATCCACTTGGGCCTCAACTAATCATATTGTTCTTCTCTGCACCCTTTACACCAGGTCCTGTCCTTTCTAAAATGAAGTCTCCATCCTGTATGAAGTATTCCAGATGTAGCCTACTTTTTGCTTCATACAATGAGATAATCCCCTCTTTATTCCTTTCTAGCAAAGTTCCTGTATATCATTGACAACTCCATGAGCTGATCTAACAGCCTGTCTGCACTGCTTAGAGAAAGTTGGGTATGAGATCTGAGCCAAAAGTTTCTGGATGTTATCTAAGAGCATGAGTACAATAGTTTTGCACCTCTAGCTCCCGTTGTATTGCTTTATAATGAGTCATACACTATTTAAGCATATGTGTGTTCTGTGATTATTGAAATGGCTGATGTGATGGAGCATTGATTTTGTCTCATTATGTCTTAAATTTTCAGAGACTTCAGAAATGCTAAAAATGGTTTTTCAGAATCAAGCATCAGTTGAAAATTCAGAGGATTTAGGTCAACCATCATTGTGTCACCAACAAAAAGATGAAAAATGCATTGAGCCATTTATGCAAACTAATAGTGTACCACTATTGATAAGGCTGATGGCTGGGATGCTACTCACACAAAACATGTCAATTCATTCTAAGGGAAGATTTAAACATGCATTTGGATCATTCCTAAGTGTGTGCCTTGTCTTTTCAGCCAGCAGAGGAAACTCATTTTTCTTTGTGCCTGGACTGCTGCATTACAATAAAAAGACAAAAGCAGCCCTTAGAACATAATAACACAGGAGATGAAAACTGGAGGTATAGTTATGACCCAGAAATAAAGCAAATGTCCTCCCAGTAGAAGAGCCCTCCATATCCATAAAAAAAGCAAAGCAGATCAGCTATAACATATGGAACATGTTAGTTATATTTTTGACATGAGAAGAATTGTTCACCAAGAATTCTCTCCCACATGACAAACTGTCAATCAACAGTACTATCTGGGCAGGAGGATTATTAGGGATTTGAGGGCAAATTTTAGGAGAAAATGTCTAGAAAGTGGTGCAATCAAGACTAATTTTTTAATATAACAATGCATTGGTTCAGACAGCTTTAGCATTAGAGGCATATGATGCAAGAAAGCAAGCATATACAGCATCAGCCAAAAAAAAAAAACCCACACTTACAATTTCACCATCCATTCGCTCCAAACGTTTATCAGTTATCCAGTTTTAACTTGAATTTATTTTAGTTATTAACTTCCACACTAACAGATGGAAGTCTGTTACAGCAATCAACCACCCACTGGCAAAAAGCAAACTTACACACATCTATTCTACAACTGTCTTTCCTCAATTTGAGTTTATTCTCCCTCAGATTCGTAATCTGAGCAAGAGGGAGAATTCCATCAGCATTCAGCTTGCTCAAATCATTCAAGGCTTTATACACTTTAATCAGATCACTTAGCAGGTGCCTAGTCTCCAGTTTCTGCAATTTGCAGAACTTAAACCTCTCCTGGTAAAAACAACCCTTTGTTTTCCTTGCCAATCTCATTGCCTTTCTCTGTACTTATTCCAGCAGCTCTACATCCTTCCTAAAATAAGGACTCCAGACCTGTATGCAAAGTGTGGCCAAACCATCTCCTTATACAAAGGGATAACACCTCCTTATTCCTGCTAGAAAAATTCCTATAAATCCTTGACAAGATCATATACCCTGATACATTCTTCATATTGTCTGCAAACTTGAACATTAAGCCTGATATACCTTCATCGATATCATTGATAAATATAGAAAATAAAAATGGATCCATCACAGAACTCTAGGGAAATCCACTATTAACATTAGTCCACGAATAGCATTGTCCATTGATTAAAACTTCCTGTCTTCTCCCACTCAACCATCCTTTTATCCATAGCAGCAACTTGCCCTTAATGCCATACTGCTCCAGTTTTTACAGCAGTCTTCCACGTGCAACAGTATCAAAAGCTTTCCTAAAATCCAAGTAAATGATATCAATATATATTTTTTTTAATCCAGTTCTTTTGTGACCACATCATAGTATCCAATCAAATTGGTTAGACAAGACTTCCCCTTAACAAACCCGTGCTGTGTCCGAACTTAAGCAGTGCCTCCATTAATTTCCCCAGAACAGAAGTTAAACTAACAGGTCTGTAATTATTTGTCACCCTTTGATCCTCCTTTGTGAATTGGGGTCACATTTGCACATCTCCAGTCCATAGGTACCTCCCCTGAGTCCAAGGAAGTGCTCATAATTATGGCTAAGGGTTTGCTTACTTCCTTTCCTGCCTCCTTTAATATAACTGGATAGATCCCATTCACCCCAGGTGCTTTTCTTACGTTTAACTTCAACAGTTTCTCTTCCACTTTGCTCTCAGTTATTACAAAATCATTAAGTATCCTGCTACAATTTGATAACCTTCTGCCATTTTCAAACCTTAATAATTCCTCACATGTGAATGTAGATGCAAAATACTCATTCAGTTTGTTTGCTATCTGAGCAGGATCATCAACAGTCGAACCATTGATGTCAAGTGGACCAATCAGATTCATCCCCTTCCTTTTAGAGTTTATATAAGTAAAGAAATCCTTGCTGTTTTTCTTAGCATCTTTTGCCAAGGATTTCTCGTAATCTGCCTTCGCCTACCGAACCTCCTTTGTGACCTGATTACAGATTAACTTATATCTGCCATAGGCTTCTGAGTCGCTTGATAATTTATATGCATCCCATGCATTTTTCTTATCTGTTACGAGTCTCATTAGTTCATTTGACAACCATTTAGGCCTAAACCTTGAACAATATTTCTTAATAGGTATGAAACTTTTAGTTGCATCCACGATTAATTCCTTGAATGCTTCCCACTTAGAATTTACTGTTGGTAACATCG
The DNA here is from genome assembly GCF_048544385.1 of Mastigoproctus giganteus. NCBI lineage: Eukaryota > Metazoa > Arthropoda > Arachnida > Uropygi > Thelyphonidae > Mastigoproctus > Mastigoproctus giganteus. Next base: position 176,119,196 of record NC_143583.1, on the reverse strand, counting down.
TCAGTTGATCCCACTGTACAGAATTTAAAAACTGTCGGAGACCACTGTACTCGCCTTTATGGAAGCAAAAACCGTTTCCTTTACCCATGATGGTAATTAAATCTTTAAGTAAATCCCACATCAGTACACTGTGATCACTGCCACCTAGTGGTTCCTTTATCTGCAAATTCTTAATACACGAATGATCAATGCTGATAACCAGATCAAGAGTATTACTCTCTACGGTTGCCTCTCGAACATGCTGCTGCAGAAAACAATCATCCAATAAATCCACAAAAGTCTGACTAGCGTGTGAGTGCCCAACCCACAAGTTCCCGTCAATATCTGGGAAGTTAAAATCCCCCATTATAAGACATTCCGATTTACTAGCCCACTCTATTTCTCTGTACAATTGTTCATTGTACTCATTCAAGTCATTAGGCCTATAACACACTCCTACTCTTATTTTTGCTTTCGCAGTGCTTATGTCACACCAAACTGACTTAACAGTGCACTGTTCATCTATACTTCTTTGGATGCACTTCTTTTGATTTTATGTTTTTCTTAATTAACAGCATAACACCTCCTCCCTTCCTATCCTGTCTATCCTTTCTGTACACATTGTACTCCCCAAATTCCAGTTCGGCATTCCTTATATCAGTGAGACACCATGTCTCTGATATCCCAACAATATCCGCCTTTGATGTCTTGACCAACACTTCACATTCATCAAATTTATTTACTATACTTCTAGCATTGGTATACATGCACCTATTCTTATTCTGAGTTACTCTAACACATCCCGTATACCCACCTGTTTCACGATGACTGCCACCCGTCCCTGAAACCACCAACACCCCTCACTCCAGATCACTACTTATTCTAATAAAAGTTGTGCAAGAATCACCTTCACCTCTGCCTACAGCTACTGTTAAACTATTAGTCCTTGTATCCCCCCCCAAGCTATCAGTTTTCCGACCCACCCAACACTGCCTCGATAGCATCAGCAAATATTCTTGCACCCTTTCTATTTAAGTGTATCCCATCCTTGTAGAAGCAGTCTCTCCTGTTAATAAGTACAGTCCAGGCTGAAAAAAATTCTATCCCTTGAGCCTTGCACAATCTTTCCAGGGCCGAATTGATCGACAAGGCTCTCATCATATACTCCCTCCTATCGTGTCTGGGCAGAATTGCAGACACTTTCAAATTCAACCCTAATTCACGGCTTTTTTTCATCAGTGACCTGTACTTGTTAAGTAATTCTGCCGGTCTCCTACTCTTGATATCATTAGTGCCAACGTGTACAACTATATCACCTTTTGTGCCCTTAAAAGATGATATCTGCTCTACAACGTCATCAACCTTTGCCCCTGGCAGACATACCCTGGTCCTGTTCCACCTATCCTTTTTACAAAGGATGTTTCCCGTTTCCCTGACAATAGAGTCACCAACAACTACTAGTTCCTGAGAGACCAGCGCATTCTGCCCTGGGGGTTGCCGCTGTATTGCGTGACGACCAAGTGCAAGCTCTGGCGTTGATATGGGCAGCTGAGAGCCTGATGGGCCCCTCAATTTAGATCTTTCGAGGGCATCCACCCCTGTCCTTCAAACTCTCATATAGGCCCATAACAACGCTGAGTTGTCACGTGATTTCCTTACACTCCTTACATCACGCACACAGAAAGACATCCCCCATGGCAATAACATGTTCCGTTCCAGATAGTTCGGCAAACATTTCACAAGTTGCACATTTTTTTTAGGCTGTGATGCAATGGAGAATCGTCCCTCCTCAGTTCACCGTCCAGACTTCGCTGAAATTGGGTCCACTTGACTTGAGGTCACCCTAATATCAATTCCATCAGCGTTTTAGACTCCCAGGTCACAAGCACAGCTTGTCTGGCATATCTGAGAGAATGTCTGTGACAACTTCAAGGACCAAGGATTAGTTATTAGATTAGCAGATTAAGCAAGGAGATCAAAAGTACTCACAGGTGATTTCAATCTGTGAGATTGGAGGTCATTAATCACCACATATAATGAGCAGCCAAAGTGGAAACTAACAGCCTAGTTTAAATCAGTTTTTTTTTTTTTTCTGAAATGCTGCAGATTTGCTGTTTGCAATTATTAAAATATGCTTAGTAATTTTCAAATAGATATTTACAGTATACCCAGTATAAAATTAAAATATAAGTACAAATTCAGTAGCTTTCGGAACATGTGTCCCTTTATCAACTGACAAATGTAATGTATTCAAATTTGTCAGTTGATAAAGGGACACGTGTTCCGAAAGCTACTGAATTTGTACTTATATTTTAATTTTATACTGGGTATACTGTAAATATCTATTTGAAAATTATTAAACTATGGACCCCAGTACTCCAGGCCCATTTGTCACTAAAATATGCTTAGCTTTTTAGCATTAGTAGAGGCACATGATGGAAGAAAGCAAGCTTATACAGCATCAGCCAAAAAAAAAAAAAAAAAAAACCCTTCCCATTTTATTGATCTATTCATTCCAAATGTTTGTCTAGTTCTGCCTTGAATTTATTTAAGCTATCAACTTCCACAACAACAGATGGAAGTTTGTTCCAGCAATGAACTACCTGCTGGCTAAAAGCAAACATCCACACATCTATTCTACAACTATCTTTCCTCAGTTTGAATCTATGCCTCCCGCAGGTTTGTAAACTGAGCAGGAAGAATCCCATCAACATTAAGCTTGCTCAATCCATTCAAGGCTTTATATACCTCAATCAGATTGCCTCGCAGGTGCTTAGTCTCCAGAAGCTGCAATTTGCAGAACTTAAGCCTCTCTCTTCACAAGAACACCCCCTTTGTTCCCTTCTCTAGTCTTCTCTGTACTCGTTCTAGCAACTCTACATCCTTTCTAAAATGAGGCTTCCAGACCTGTACGCAGTACTCAAGGTGTGGCCTGACCACTGCCTTATACAAGGGGATAATCGCCTCCTTATCCCTGCTATAAAAATTCCCGTATATCATTGACAAGACCTACTCTGGCAGCCTGTCTGCACTGCTCAGAAAACTTCATATCTGACTGCAAAATTACTCCTAGATCATTTTTATTATCAACCACCTTGAGTGTAGTACCACTGTGTGGTACTACACTCAAGATATGTCACTCTGGGATTACTATGGGTAGCAGTAACCCCAGATATGTTACTCTGGGGTTACTGATACCGATACGTAGTACATTACATTTGTCAATGTTAAACTTCAGTTGCCACGTCTCAGCCCATCTTCTCAACGTTTCTGGATCCTCTTGCAGTAGCGTACTGTCATTAGTGTCATTAACAACCCTGCCAACCTTCGTATCGTCTACAAACTTAGACAAAACCCCATGAGCTGTCCTAGCAGCCTTTCTGCAATGTTCAATATCTGACTGCTCAATTACCCCAGGTCTTTTTCATTTTCCACTACCAAGGTGTAGTACCACATAGTTAGTACATTACTCTGAGGTTACCACTACCCATATGGTACTTTGCATTTATCAACATTAAACTTCAATTTCCATATCTCAGCCAATTGGCCTAACTTTTCTAGATCCTTCCAGTGGCATACTGTTATTAACCACCTTTCCAACCTTTGTATCATCTGCAAACTTGGACATTAAGCTTGATATGCCTTCATCAATATCATTAATAAATATAGAAAACAACAATGGGCCCGACACCGAACCTGGGGGACTCCAATTAGTCCATGAAATGCAATGTCCATTGATTATCACTCTGTCTTCTCCCACTCAACCATCCCTTTATCCATAGCAGCATTTTGTCCTTAAAGCCATACTGCTCCAATTTGTACAGCAGTCTTCCATGTGCAACAGTATCAAAAGCTTTCCTAAGATCCAAGTATATGATATCAAAATTATTTTTTGCGTCCAGTTCCTTTGTGACCACATCATAGTATCCAATCAAATTGGTCAGACAAGACTTCCCCTTGACAAACCCATGCTGGTCTGAAGAATTGCTGCAGTCTTGTCTAGGTGATCCTGCAATGCATCTGTAACCAGTTACTCCATTATTTTCCCTGGAATAGAAGTCAAAATAACAGGTCTGTAATTACTTGTCACCCTTTGATCCCCCTTTGTGAATTGGAGATACATTTGCGCATCTCCAGTCCATGGGGACTTACCCGAGTCCAAGGATGCTCTCATAATTATGGCTAAGGGTTTGTTTTTCTTTGCATCCTTTGCCAAAGATTTTCCATGATTTGCCTAACCTTCAATTGCCTAACCTTCTTTGTGACTTGATTACAGACTAGCTTGTATCTGTCATTGAATTCTGTGTTGCCTGAGAAATTTCTAACCTTTTAAAATGTTTCCCTTTTTTTTCCTTTTTTTTTTTATTTATACTGACAATTTTTTTTCTTTAGTGAAAATTTGCAAGACATGTTGGGAACACTGTTCCTGACTAAAGACATGCCAGAGCCTCCCAAACAGAGCTTCTTTAAAGGACTCTTCAGTGGCGGACCAAGTCTTTTAGATAGAGAAGAACTGTGTAAGTTTTCATATAAGCTTCTGTACTGTTTTTAATACTTTAGTTTGATTTCAAAGCCTGCATAAATAATTAAAATAAATTTATTTTATCCTTTAATAAGTAAATAAATAAATAAATAAATATGATAGCATTACCTAATAAGCCCTGCTTTAATAAAAGCAAACCTATCATTTCAAGATGCCACAGAATATCATCGGTCAATAAACCACTGCCATTCTCCCACAGTGGCCCAACTATTCATTACAGTTCTGTATACATAGCAAGTTCAGCTTTGCTGGTCAGATTGCAGTATTATTTCTTAGTTTTTAAGAAACTAATTAACCCCTTAAACTCAAATAAATATAAGACAAACGCCTAATGCTACAGAACTTAAAACAAATTTGTGCATTATGCATTGGACTGGAAAAGCACTGATATCTCCCCAATCTACAAAGGAGGTGCTAAAGAGGAATAACTATAGGCCAGTGAGTTTTACCTCTGTGGCAAGAAAGATCATCGTCAATGTGGTCCTGAATCACAGAAGGATGCAGTTCAGAACTACCTTGACAAAAATGGTATCCTCTTTAGATTCCAACACAAGCAGTGGCGGATTACCCATTAAGCCAATGAGACATGTGCCTAGGGCCCCAGGCTTTGGGGGCCCCCCAAGCCAAGACATTTTCCTATAGTGTTCTAAAATTGATTAATGTTTTCAGTAAACATCATAAAAATCTTGATTAATTTAAGCAAAAATTTAAGGAAAAAAATTTAAAAGTACAAAATTTCATTTATTTGTCACCTAACTTTTATTTATTTTTTATTCTTTTTTTTTTTTTATTATTATTATTATTTTTTGGGGGGCCTCCAAATATAATTTGCCTAGGGGCCCCAACTATCCTTAATCTGCCACTGAACACAAGTGTTGGTGAAGGGGAGGTCTGGCCAATCTGATAAATTACTATGATGAAGTTATTGAACAGTTGATAGAAGAAATAATTAAGAAACTAGACTTTAGTAAAGTTTTGATACCATCCCTCATGAACGGTATCTATATACAGTTTATGAGGGAGTAAGCCCTCATGAACTGTATATAGATACCATTCATGATATGATTCCTAAAAATTATTTTGTAGGAACTAAACTACTGTGTTATATGAGGTAACCCTTGTATAACACAGTAGTTTGGTTCCTACAAAATCTCATGCAGTACGAAACCTGTTATACGGGACTAAGAACCAGTACAAAAAGGGGGGTTACATTCCAAAAGCTAACAAAAATACATCATTGTTTTTTATAACTATTGGAAAATTAATTTTTATAATAGTAGTGACTTAAATGGTAGTAACTGAACAAACGTCTCACCTTACAAACTGTGATACATACACTGTGCTGCCACTTTATTAGGTACACTTACCTAGTAGCGTGTTGAGCCTCCTTTAGCCTTCAAAACAGCCTGAATTCGTCTAGGCATGAATTGAACAAGATGCTGAAAACGTTGTGCAGAAATGGAATACCATGCAAACATGTGTCGCGCAGTTCCTTGAGATTCGATGGAGATGGGTGTAGACCTGCAGCAAACAGCCCTTTCCAGCTCATCCCAAAGGTGTTCAATAGGATTGAGATTCAGGGACTGAGCGGACCACTGCAGCAAAGAAAAGTCATTGTCATGTTCCTGGAACCATTCCATAGTGATTCGGGCTTTGTACATCGGCACATTATTCCGGTTGAAAGTAACCATCTGACTGAGGATAAACTGTCAACATGAATGGATGCACTTGGTCAGCAACGATGTTTAGGTACCATGTGGCATTCAGATGTGAATCTATGGATATCGATGGACCCAGCGTGTGGCAAGAAAACATTCCCCACACCATAACACTTCCCCCACCACCTTGCACAGACATGATGGGTCCATGGATTCATGTTGTTTTCGCCAAATTCTGAGCCTTCCATCAACATGATGCACCAGGAACTTTGACTCGTCAGACCAAGCAACTGTTTTCCAATGCTCCATAGTCCAGTGCTGGTGTTGCTGTGCTCACAGGAGGTGTGCTTTCTTGTTATTCATTGATAACAAAGGTACACAATGTGGCCGTCAGCTGTTGTAGCCCATCTGCAACAAAGTGCAACTAGTGGTCCGTTGCAATATTTTGTTCTGCACACCAAGGTTGTATTCTGATGTGATGTGCAACATTTTGGCCTGTCTGTTTGCTGCACAATTCTAGCCATCCTCCTGTGACCTCTCTCATCAACAAGCAATTTTAGTCCACAGGAGTGTCGTTGAGAAAATGTTTTCTGTTCGTTGCACCATTCTCAATACACCCTTGAAACTGTAGTGCATGAAAAGTTCAGAACTGCCGTTTCAGAGATGCTTTGTCTTGCACCTACTACCATGCCACGTTCAAAGTCTGTTAGATCACTCCTTTTCCCCACTTGCTATGGTTTGTATGCTTAACTGATACTAGAAAGGTTGCATTTATAACCACTACTGTGGTCATGTGACTGCAACATTGTGGGACAAACCATTTGTGTGTACAGCAGGGGTGTACCTAATAAAGTGGCAGCACAGTGTATATGTCAGATAATGTACATCATTTAATTTTCTTCCTCTTCATCGCTGCTAAGCATAATCAAACGAGAACATTTTCTCTGTTGCAGAATATCTTCGCCTTCTGAATTTCTTCTGCAGCATCTAGATTTCGTGTACCTTCTGCTCTTTAAAAAATCAGTAATCTGGGTTTGTTTGCTTTTGCTTGATAGATCTTTGTAAATTTCTTGGTATGGAATTAAACATTTTTGAAGCTCCCTTTTGAACTTTGTGCTCCTTTCAGTAGAATGATCTGCATTCAAAAATTAAGATTCTAATTTCTCAGCTAAGTGTAAGCTTTTTAGTGTAAAATGTGGACTTCAGAATTTTCAACTGCGCTATCATTTTCTGAATGAATTGATTTAGTTTAACTCCGATGCCATTTCCACCAAATCTGCTTTGCCAGCCTCTTTTTCTACCAATAATTCATGAACATCTTCAGTAGTCATATCATCAAAACATTCCCCTCCTACTGAGGGGAATGTTTTGATGATATGACTACTGAAGATGTTCGATTTTCTGCTGGTTCAACCATATTTCCTGAATGAACTGACTCTGGTCATACATTTTTCCAACACTTATTTAATGTTGATGGTTTTACTACTTTGAGCGATACAGCTGTGATTCCGATACAGTCCACAATTGAAAAATGTTTCCATGCCTCCATCACTTCAATAGATTCGGAATCAATTTTTTACAAAATCCATTGTAATGATTTTCTGATGTAATGAGTTTTAAAGGGGGATATAATGTCTTGATTTAATGGCTGAATTAAAGAAGTTGTATTAGGTTTTAGGAACATTACTTCAACGTTTGGATGACTTAAACCTTTTGGATGGCCTGGTGCATTATCCAATAGTAATAAAACTTTGACATCTAGATTTTTCCCCTTTAAATACTTTTCCACAGCTTTAAATACTTTAAATACTTTTCCACAGCTTTAAATACTTTAAATACTTTTCCACAGCTAGCACAAAACAATTTAGAAACCATTCGTTAAACAAATCGGTAGTTACCCAAGCTTTTTTATTTGCTTTCCAATATACCGGTAATGCATTTTTATTTACATCTTTCATTACACGAGGATTAGAGGATCCATGTAATCTCTTGCACATAAGTAATGTTATGCAATCTTTTGATGCCTTAAAACCTGGTACAGTTTTCTCGGTCTTTTTTTTTTCCACCAAAGACCAGTCTCATCGGCATTGAAAACTTGATGTGATGTGTATCTGCACTCTTCAGTAATTTTTTGAAATTCCTCTGCATACTTCTTGGCAGCTTCATTATCAGCTGATGCACATTCCCCTTGAATTCTTGTTATGTAACAAGAAACGGTTTTTAAATTGCTCAAACCAGCCTTTAATAGCAACAAACTCCAGGTTAACAGAAGATTCTCCATTTTCTTTTAAATGATTATAAATTTTTAGCACCTTTTGTTTAATTACATTTCTGTCTAATGGGATTTGTTTTTTACTGCTATTGTCAATCCAAATACTGAGCACTTTTTTTCTCAATTATTGGTGCTCGGGGACGAGCTTTGCGGAAATGCGGAAATCAAAGATCCTGTAGCAGCAGCAGTTCTAATCTTCTGTTCATTTTTCTTTATGGTCCGAATTGTTGCTTTATTTAATTTAAACTTTTTATAATGTATGATACCTTTTCTCCTTTTTTAAGACAATCCAAAAATTTGTATCTTTGATTCTGAAGAAATAAAGTTTCTTTTGAGCAGTGCTTTTTTTGCTTTCCTTAGACATAATTGAGGGCTGGAATTTAATTCACAACAAAGAAATTATTCAAATATGGTTCTTAAGAACAAAGTTTAGTAATACATACCCGGAAAAATTTATAAACGATCAAATAAAAACCAAAATAACCTTACAAAAAACCTTAAAAGTCACGAACTGCATGATTCGAAATCACAATTTTTTATGGTCTCAAACAAGCACAAGTTCAATAGCACAAAACCTAACCCAGAGATCTCACAACAAAATACAGTGGACCCCCCACTTTACGATTGGTTCACTGTAATCAAATAGCCTCAGTATATCTACCCCCTAATCAAGAATTCCGATTTAAGGATTTCGAAGAGCTGATCACTCAACTACCACCTCCATTCTGCATCTTAGGTGACCTAAATGGACATCACCCACTATGGGGCGATCACAAAATAGACCAGAAGGGTAAGCAAATAGAAAAATTAATTGTCGAGAACAACCTAATGATTTTAAATGACGGCACACACACATATTTCCACCTTCCATCAAAAAGCAGTTCTGCAATAGACTTATCAATCTGTTCCCCAACACTGTTCCCTATGACTAAATGGAGCGTGCACGAGACTCCATTGAGCAGTGACCACTACCCCATTATTTTGAAAATCATGGAAAAAACGCCATGCCAAGCCAGTAGGCACCCCAGATGGAAAATATATGATGCAGATTGGGAAACATTCAGGATACTAGCCAAGCTAGACCGCAACATTATTAAAAGAGAATCAGTACAAACATCAGTAGCCTATGTTACTGATAGTATGCTTCAAGCTGCGGAAAAGACAATACCTAAAACATCTTCTAACATCAGAATATATCCAAAACCATGGTGGAACAAAGAGTGCCAGGAAGCTAAAAAAGAAAGAAATAGAGCCTGGAACCTTTTTCGCAAAAATCCAACAACAGAAAATCTGATACAATTCAAGAGAACCAGAGCCAAGGTCAGGAAAGTGCAAAAAATAAGCAAAAAAGCTGCTTGGATGAAATTTGCATCCACTATAACTATTTCCACACCAACTACACTTATCTGGAAAAAGATCAGAAGGATGACCAACAATTCTCAATTAAACCACTCTCCATTGCTAAATTGGAAGGGACAGTTGGTTACAAACACCTTAGATATAGTCAACGTGCTTGCTGAAAATTTTTCAAATACATCTGCTAATTGTACATACCCCACAGCTTTTAAAACGTACAAGAAAGAGGCCGAAAAAATAAAATTAAACTTTTCAACCAATCAGTGTGAACAATACAACTTGCCACTCACGGCAGCAGAACTAAAACAAACTCTGCTACAGGTGAAACACAGCGCAGTCGGTCCTGATGAAATCCATTATGCAATGGTACAACAATTAGATGAACAGTCCCAATTAGCCCTGTTAGATCTATACAACAAAATATACCTTGAAAATTCCTTCCCAAACAAATGGCACCACTCAATAATACTAGCTTTCCCAAAACAGGGAAAAGATCTCTCAGACCCACAGAACTACCGTCCCATAGCTTTGACCAGCTGCTTAGGCAAGATCTTAGAGAAAATAGTCAACAATAGACTAACATGGCACCTAGAAAATAATAATCTTCTCAATCCAGAACAATTTGGCTTTAGAAAAAATCGCTGTACCTTGGATGTACTTATACAACTGGAAAATCAAGTAAGAAATGCTTTTCTCAGGAAACAACACCAAGTCATGGTTAATTTTGATATCCAAAAGGCATATGATACCACGTGGCGATACGGTATACTTAAAAGATTACATCAACTTGGCCTTAGAGGACATCTACCCCTCTACATATACAATTTCCTTAAGAATCGGACCTTCCAAGTTCGAATGAACAATACACTTTCCAATGTATTTTATCAAGAAGAAGGGGTCCCTCAAGGATCTGTACTTAGTGCAACACTTTTTGCAGTCCACTTCAGCACAATAATAGAACAAATCCCAAACAATATCTTTACAACAGTTTATGCTGATGATTTCAGCATTTCTTATCAAGCGCAGCATATGAGAACAATAGAACGGCAATTGCAAGTAGCCATTAACAGAGTCATAAAATGGACAGAAAGAAATGGATATAGAATATCGGTACAAAAGACTGCATGCATACATTTCTGCAGAAAAAGGAATCTCCATCCTGACCCAGAACTTAGGCTGAAAGAACAGATCATCCCAGTTGAAAATAGTGTCCGTTTCTTAGGATTAGTTTTTGACAAAAAACTGACTTTCCTAGAGCATATCAGTCACATACGAGTCCACTGTTTGAAGAAAATGAACATCTTGAAGGTCCTATCCGCTATATCCTGGGGAGCAGACAGGACAATCCTACTACGCTTATATCGCCTTCTCATTCGGTCTAAGCTAGACTATGGTGCCCCAGTCTATGACTCGGCAAGACCTAGTGCTCTGAGATGGCTCGACCTGGTACATCACTGCGCACTACGTTTAGCCCTTGGAGCTTTCCGCACCTCACCTGTGCAGAGTCTGTACGCCGAAGCTCAAGAACCTCCTCTGCAAATCAGAAGACAAAATCAATTACTCTCTTATGCAGCTAAAATAAAATCCTTACCAGACCACCCTCTACAGAAAACTCTTTTTGCTTCTGAATGGGAACAACATTATCAGCAACAACAAAGAATCAATAAACCTGCGAATGTGAGATTAAAAACCCTTCTTCTCAGTAGAGAGCTTAACCTAGATAACATAAATCCGCTACCGAAGCAGTCTACTCCACCATGGACAATCAGACAACCTTTATGTGACTCCTCCTTCCACATTTCGAGCAAACAAATCCTTTCTCATATAAATCATCAACAGCTGCATGCTGCTTATAAGGCACAATTTTCAGATCATAGCTTTCTATATACAGATGGATCCAAAACTGATTCTCATGTGGGAGCGGCAGTTTACTTTTCTGACATCACATTGGCCCAAAAACTTCCAAAAGACTGTAGCATTTATACCGCAGAACTGCAAGCCATTATGTTAGCACTAGACGAAATCGACCATTCCAGTTTTCAAAACAGCATAATTTTTACTGACTCCCGTAGTTCCATGATGGCAATACAAAATATCAGTTCTAACAAACATCCTCTACAACAGCAGATTCAATACAAAATATCAAGACTCCTTGAACAACAACGTAACATTAGATTTTGCTGGATCCCAAGCCATGTCGGAATACATGGAAACGAACAAGCAGACAGAGCTGCCAAAGAAGCTAACAACAATACTTCTGCATCAGAATATATCCCTTTCTCAGACTATAAACAAGTTATTGATCACAGTGGGATACATCACTGGCAGCAGCAATGGCAAGTACTTACCACTAACAAATTGCATCAGATTAAAAGATTACTCCAACCATGGAAATCCAGCATTCAGAAAAATAGACGCGATGAAGTGATACTTGCTAGGTTAAGGATAGGACACACGTATTTCAGTCACTCTTATCTTTTGCGAGGAGAGGATCCCCCTCTATGCCCTATCTGTCACATACAACAAACAGTAGAACATGTACTGATTACTTGTCCAGCTTTTGCAGATGAACGCCGAAACTCCTTCAAAGAGCTAAACAAACATCACTCCCTCCCTCACTCTCAAAACCATACTGGAAGATAGGAAAAATATAGCAGATGTTTTTCAGTTCCTTAAGAAAATAAATTACTACAATCAAATATAAGACTAAATATTATTTCTAAAGCAAGCTATAGTCATTCTCTGTTACTCTTGGAAATCATTAGCAGCAATATACGAATTAAAACAAAACCATTATATAAAATAAAATTTTACAGGCGCATTTTAGCCGCAGTAGCTCTTGCGCCAAGAATTCTTAAAACAAACAAACAAACTGTAATCAAATCATGTTATGATGGGCATTTCTAATAAGCGAAAATAGGAGGAATATTATCCACAGGTGCAATATAAAGCACAAATTTAACTTTATTACTGTACCAATTAACAAAGTTAAATATGTGAAAATCGGAAGAATATTTTCTTTCCAGTTAGCAAAATAAAAATAAATTTACACTTACGAGATGCTACAGGGATTACCTTTATTTTTTGCTATAGGATGGCTTCTTTCAACCAACTCTCCTAGTCCAACGTGTTAGGAATTCATTTGTAACAACGATATAATTATAAGATTAATTAAATATCTTCCCCATTGTCAGAACAGCAATGGGACAACCCCATGGTATCAATATTGGACACCCAACTCAACCCAGAGCTCCAACCATCACCGGGGGGGGGGGTGATCCCTGCCAGTAAGGAAAACATTACGTCCAACATCATTAAAATTAAATTTAAGATTAAAATTAAATTTGATGTAAAAAACATTTAACTGCATATAGAGCAATATTCTCTTCATTCCTTAAGATGGACTAAGGCTTTTTGAAACAGGTTCACAGGAATAAGGGCAAGCCAAAAAAAAAGTTAACCAGAAAAATTTGTCTTATGTAGTACTTTTTTGTTCTTCACGCATGTGCATAAATGACCAATCATTGGATAGTAGGAATGGTCTACAAATATTATTTGAATTTATACATAACTTCATCTCGAGGGTTTCCATAATAAATAATGTATAGTAGTTGTTGGATATACAGGCATACCTCGATTAACGAATAGGATGCGTTCCACGAAATTACTTCATTAAGCGAAACTTCGTTTTCAGAGGTAAAAATACTATGGCCAGAATAGGGATACGTTCCTACGTAAAGAAAATGAAAAGCTTTTTTTCGAACAAAGAAAAGTTTTATTAAATAAACAGTCAACTTACATACAAAGTGAAATCACATTTTAAAATATGAGGTTAAAGTTGATTGTTTATGCTTTTTTTCTCTTTCATTTAACAATTGCCTATACAGAGTTATTGCATTTAACACTGATCGCTTAACTATAACACTTCTTCCTAAGTCAGGATCATTTTCACTAAAAAAATTTAAAACGTTTTCAATATCATTTAAGCACCTTTTTAAATCTTTGGTTGTTAACACTTTTTCGGCAGGTACTTCTTTAACTTCGCCTTCATTATCTTTGTCTTCGTTGCTAACAAGGCTTTCTAAATCTTCCACTGAAAAACCATCATCTTCTGCATACAATAAATTTCTAACATCCTCTTCATCGACATTTTCGAAACCTATTTGATTGAGCCATCTGGATAACTTCATTTCTAATTCTTGGATGTTATTTTCTTCTTCTAGTACAACTTCTGGCCATATTTTGCGCCAAACTCCATTTAAGCATTTCTTAGTGACTTCTTTCCAAGAACTATCAATGCTTTCTATTGCGTTTTTAATGGTGTAGTTTTTCCAAAAAGTTTTAACTGTCATTTCCTCTTTATCCTCTAGTTCAGTTAAATTGCTTAAAGTTCGACGCAGATAATAAGCTTTAAATGATGCTATTACTCCCTGATCCAATGGTTGAATCAGGGAAGTTGTGTTTGCTGAAAGAAACACAACGTTGACAGGAATGCATGTGTCCAACGTGTTAAGATCAGTAGGATGTCCCGGAGCATTGTCTAACAACAAAAGAGCTTTTTCTTCAAAGTTGTTTTTTTGACAATACTGTTTTACTCCAGGACAAAAGTGGTTAACAAACCAATCAGTAAATAACTCCTTGGTAACCCACGCTTTTCTATTTGCTTTCCATATTATACAGGTAAATTCATTTTTATGTTACCTTTTAACGCCCTCGGATTTTCTGAATGGTAAACTAATAGCAATTTTATTTATAATCGCCAGAGGCATTTGATCCAAAGAGTAACGTTAAACGGTCTTTGGCTGCTTTGAACTAAGCAGCTGATTTTTCTTCAATAGAAATGAAGCTTTTTGTTGGTAGCCGTTTCCAGAACAAACCGCTTTCGTCAACATTGAACACCAAATTTGGTGGAAAATTTTCACGTTTAATTATTTCCTTTAGTTTTTCTGGAAACTTATTTGCAGCTTCAACATCTGCACTTGCAGCTTCTCCTGTTAATTTTACACTATGAATCCTGACCCGTTTTTTAAATTTCTCGAACCAACCACGAGAAGCCCCAAAGGTTTCCGTAATTTCTTCAGTTTGTTTAGATTTCAGGTGATTAAACAAAAATGGAATATTTTTTTATGTTAAATGGGGCTTGAAATTGCGGACTTCGTTATATCGAGGCTTCGTTATCAGAGGTAACGTTAACCGAGGTATGCCTGTATATTATTTTTGCTTCATTAAAACCGAATACATGTTGTTCAATGATTGCATGAAACAACAGTTCTGATGCATCTGATCCACCCTCCCGAACTGAAGCTTCGTGTTGTTTTGCTCAACTCTGAACCACCCCCATGGTAGGACCTACCTAAACCACATCGCAGTTTTTACATGTTATGCTGTATACGAGATCATGTTGTAATTGAAAGATTGTGTTTAAAGGTCGATTTCTAAAAAATGTATATACAGTGGTGCCTCGCAATTCGACTATAATCCGTCGCTGAATTAGAGTCGAATTGCGAATTTGTCGAATTGCAGGTCAATATTTTCCATATAAGTTTATGGAAAATTGATTAATTCGTTGTCGGTGAGAAATATACAGTATTATTGACTTTACTATATTCTACCATATAACAAACGAAATTACAAAATACATAATGAGTACATACATTTCATTGAGCCTTAAATGTTGGAAGGATGTTTTATTTATCTTGTTCTACCCTTTCTCTTCTCCTCTTGGCTTGAATGGGGATGAGGAATTGATCAAGGGCGGCCCTCTTTTTCAAGATAGCCTTGAAGTGATGCATAGTAGTGTTGTTAAACAAGCCTGTCATTCTAGTTACAACAGCAGTGTTGCGGTGCCATTTTAAACAAGCAGACTGCACCTTCTCCCAATGGAATAAAATTTCTTTAATGGCAGCTGTTGGCATTGGCCCTTTTTCCCTGTCTTCTTCTTCTTCAAGTGAAATTTCCTTTTCTCTCTCTTTTGCTTCCTGTTCGCTGAGTGTTTTGAGTTCTTCCACAGTTGGTTCGTCATCGTGATCCTCCACAAGCTCTTCCACATCAGCCTCATCAACTTCTCCTATGTCGAGTTTCTCTTCCGTCGAAATGATTTCTCGCATGGCTTGCAGTTGCTTCTGATTCTTCAGCGGCTTGGACTGCATTGTTGTCATCCCGAAAAAAGGAAGGAGCGAGTTTCATCCATGATGCATGAAGGATCCTCTGTGTCACTCCCTCCCAGGCAGTTTTAATAAAGGAAATGGCGTGAAGAATATTGAACTCAGTCTTCCAGAACTCCTTCAGTGTCTTATCAGATGAATGAGTCATGTCAAAAAGGTGTGAAAACAAAGCCTTGGTGTAAAGTTTTTTAAAACAGGCAGTTACTTCTTGATCCATGGGTTGGATCAGTGATGTGGTGTTTGGAGGCAAAAACTGGACTTTGATGAAATCAAAGTCAATTTCAAGAATGTTTGCCAAGTCTTGGGGGTGGGCACTAGCATTGTCAAGAATCAGCAGTGCTTTCAAAGGTAAATTGTTGTCAATGAGGAATTTTTTTACGCTCATGGCAAACTCCTCAAAAATCCAATCTTTGAAGACTTTCTGGTCTACCCAGGCTTTTGCATTGGATCTCCACATCACTGGCAGTTTGGACTTGATGATTTTCTTCCCAAAGCAGTGAGGATTTTTAGAGTGGTAAACAAGAAGTGGCTTTACTTTAAAGTCTCCGCTTGCATTTGCTGCCAATAACAAGGTAAGCCTATCTTTCATAGGCTTATGTCCTGGGAGCATCACTTCTTCTTGCATGATGTTATGTTCGATTTGGTAAGCACTTCCAAAATAACCCAGTTTCATCCCCGTTAAAAATTTGCTGCAGCAAGTAGCCTTCCTTCATGATTAAATCTTCAAATTTTTTCACAAACTCTTCTGCAGCCTTTTTATCTGCACTAGCTGCTTCCCCATGTCTGAGAACACTATGGATACCTGTTCTACCTTTCAATCTGTGAAACCACCCACGACTTGCCTTGAATTCATCAGTTTGATCTGAAATACGTCCTGGAATTTTCTTCTGCAATTCTTCAAAAATTAACCTAGCCTTCTCACAGATCATTGCCTGAGTTACTAGATCTCCTTTCATCTGTCTTTCTCTAATCCAAGTAAGAAGCAGCTTTTCCATTTCTTCATTGATTAAAGATCTGTTTCTGTCAGAAATTTTCATTGCTCCAGCGAACACCCTAGCACCTATAATCTTGTCTCTTTGTTGCCACGGTTGACCTAGGGACGCCATACTCTTGAGCTACATCTGTAATTGTTCTACCTTTCTGCACTTTTTCTATAATTTCTTTCTTATTTTCTATGCTCAACCAAGTGTGTTTCTTTCCTGAATTATTCTGCTGTTCACTTCTCTTTGGACCCATTATCAAATTTCACTCAAAAAATAAATAACTGTCAAAGCACAAAATTTTTTACTTTATGAGAAATGCAGAATTATAAATTAGCACAAACAACTCGAGCAAACGTGAACTCAGACTATGATTATTAACTAATGTTGTCTCATAACTGAGGAAGAACTGAATCTTTGAGGGCGGCTAACGTAGCTGAACGATTGAGGGATCTATTCCCGCTTTATCTATCATTGGTTAAATGTTACTCCCGCTCTTTAATACCATTGGTTAAAATGTATGAAGCAGCCGTCATTATTTAGTGCTATTTAGTAACGTTAAACGCAGTTACGTAGTCCAGCAAAGAATTCTATTGTGCAATATCATGTAGCATTTTCACCGGCCTGCAAAATCCGACTGTTGAATAGTGGAACGTCGAATTGCGGTACGCCGAATTGCGAGGCACCACCTGTAATTTATTCATAGGTTTGGCTATAATTTTCACGTCAGTACCTTTGCATATTTGATTATTATTTTTGTCCATGTCAAATTTACATACGTTATGTGTTTCCCGGTTTTTATTTATTTTTTTTTCCATGCTAAGGTTTTAACTGTTATAACATCTTTCAATTGCAACATGATCGCGTATACAGCATCGCATGTAAAAACTGTGATGCTGTTTATGTAGGTTCTACCATGGGGGTGGTTTAGAGTTGAGCAAAACAACACGAAGCTTCAGTTCAGGCGGGTCGATCAAATGCATTGGAACTGTTGTTTCATGCAATCATTGAACAACATGTATTCGGTTTTAATGAAGCAAAAATAATAAATATCCAACATAACTACTATAAATTGGTTATTGCGGAAACCCTCGAGAAGAAGTTATGTATAAATTAAAATAATATTCGTAGACCATTCCTACTACAATGATTGGTCATTTATGTGCATGCATAAAGAATAAAAAGGTACTACATAAGACAAATTTTTCTGGTTAACTTTTTTTTGGTTTGCTCTTATTCCTGTGAACATGTAGTTTCGAAAAGCTTTGGTCCAATTTAAGGAATGAAGAGAATATTGCCCTATATGCAGTTAAGCTTTTTTACATCAAATTTAATTTTAATGATGTTTTCCTTACTGGCGGGGGGAGGGGGGTTAAATGCTCTATTATTCCTAATTCTATTATCATAAGATAAAGAATATAGGAATAATAGATCATTTAATAGCTCCCTATTGTCAAATTTACACTTACGTACATAGCATAATTGATATTTCTGCTCTGATTTTTTTTTTTTTTTTTTCTGGTTGTAAAATTTAAAACAGTAAAAATGATAAGCAATCAATAACAAAGAACACGGCAAGCACAAGTTGCAACAAACACAATATGTGAAAGTGAGATACGGAGTAATAAGTTTCCAAAAATTTATTTATGTTTTTTATATGATTGAATATTTCGTGGAAGGGGAAACACATAATAATGTGAAAACCTACAAAATTCCAGCTATCGGAACTATCGCAAATGCAATAAGATTGAGTTTACTACTCAATTATAATTGATTGCACTAACAGAAAAGCCCAATAAACCAGAAACTGCAAATTGTTTTATGGTAGTGATGACCTTCAGAAATGTGCTTTAGAAAAATATCACGTAGGTGATAACAACTACAAAGTCAACAGCGGGGATTCACAAAAAGGAATGGAAACATTGAAAAATTACATCTAATATAACAGCAGGGCTTTCCCAGCCTAAAAGCTCAAAAATACCATGTTATGTGATGTTTCCCACAATTCTCGAACCATGTTAGAGTGAAACCGTGTTGTAGAAGTACTGTGTTATATGGGGGGTTGCCTGTAAACTGGAGCCAATGATCTGAAATACCAAAATCATCTGTTCACCAAATTTAAACTGAAGCATTACAAAAATGGAAGGTCACTGCTTGATGGGTCCCACATTTACTATCAGATGAACAAGTTGTTGTTGTTGTTATTTGGTTTTTAGGAGCATTAGCAACTAAGGCCATATTGCTCCGGGGTGGTCATTCCCTGACCTTTCCACATCCTCCATATTTGGTGGTAACAGGCTCGAACCCTGGCCTAATCAAGAAGCGTGTGCTACGCACTGCTGCTCCTGCCCACCTGGCTGCGGAGGCGCCAGATGAACAAGTAAAACAAAAAAAATTGCAATGCAGTTACTTGTAGTTTGCTGACAAGGTTTAGAGGTTTTAAAACTCATTGTTGCCATTAATGAGACATGGACACATAACTTTGAACCTGAGGCACCTCCATAGCCAGGTGGGAAGGAGCAGCAGCGCGTAGCACACGCTTCTTGATTAGACTGGGGTTCAAGCCCGTCATCACCAAATACGGAGGATGCGGAGAGGTCAGGGAATGACCACCACATATCCCGGAGCAATATGGCCTTAGTTGCTAATGCTCCTGAAAACCAAATAACTAACAAACAAACAAACAAAACTTTGAACCTGAAGTTACGATCAGCTCAGTGGAAGCATCCAGCTTCACCATCCCCTTCTAAATGTCACTGCCACAATCAAATGGGAAAGAAATGGGTATTGTGGCCTACAATCATTGAGAGCATTATTGCTGCTGATCATAATTTCGTCAGATCAGTGACAAATGTTTTAGCAATTGCCTGTCTTCTCTATATATCATTTGAGCAGTTACCATTTTTATTTATTCTTGATCCAAATAACCGAATTCATCAATTTCTTCAATATCTTTCCCATTAACCTTCACTTTGCTGGAACCAAGATCCAATCACCATAATTTTAGTTACTCACATTCAGAAACAATCCTTTTTTCTTACTTGCTTTACATACTCTCCTCAGTTTCTTTCAGATGATCCTTGGAATTGCAAATTAGTATAGTATCATCTGCATAACGAAGATTGTTTATCTTCAGTCCTCCAATTTTGATGCCAGTGTCTAAATCTTCCAACACTTCATGCATATGATATCTTCGGCATAAAGATTAAAAAGATGAGGTGACAAAATGCAGCCCTGCTTGACACCTTTACCGATTTTTAAAAAAGTCTGTGTTTCCCATGTTGGTTCTTACAGTTCCTTCCTGTTCCTAGTATAGTAGCTTAATCAGCTGATGAATTATGTGGATTGGGAATCCTATATTAATCATCATTTCCCGTGGTTTCTCATATTGAACACAATCAAATGCTTTTGAATAATCTATAAAATGCAAAATGACTGGAACTTTGAATTCTGATCTGATCTCTAGTTCCTCTGCCCAGAATAGAAAGCAGGTTTCAGAAATGAGACCTGCTTGCTCTTCTGGAATTTCTTCTTCAAGTTTTCTTGAAATTTTGTTTAGTACGATTTTAAGAAGAATTTTGCTAGCATGAGAAATTAGGTTGATAGTCCTGTAATTTGAACAAACTTTCAGATCTCCTTTTTTTGGTAAGGGAATGAAAATTGATTTCTTCCGATCTGATAGCCACTGACCCGTTTCCCGTATCTTTACACTCATTTTATGAAAAAACTCGGTGCCATTTACACCTGTAGCTTTAATCAATTCCAGTGGGATTTCATCAATTTCCACCCATCAGTTCTCTGATGGCTTTGTCGACTTTTTCCTTCAGTAGAACTGGTTCATGATCACACTCTTGAAAATGGAGTGGCAGATCATTAGTGTCAGCAGGTGCTATGAAGAGCTGCTCATGATATTCTTTTCACCTTCCTTTAATTGTGTTCTCTGTTAAAATTTCGCCCTTGGAGTCCTTAATTACATTACGTTTGGGACAGAACTTTTGTCTTAAGGACGTAATAATAATCTTCTTAGTGTTGTTTCGTTTGTTGTGTGTTCAATTTCTTTGCACTTTCGATTGATATAATCCTGTCCTGGTTTAAACAGTGCTTGATGATTTTGTTCAATTTCTGATACTCTTCCTTTCCTTGTACACCCTGAGGTTTTGCAATTTTTCTCTGTTCAATAAATTTAAGATTGGTTTCTGTAATCCATGGCTTACTAATCTTTTTCCTTTCTCTAATGTATCTATTTGCCAAATCCTTAATAATGCTTTTTATATTTTCCCACATTTCCTCAGGCAGCATTTCTTCATCCAGTTCTAATAGAGCTTGAAAACGATTGCTTGTTTCAATTATACAGGGTGTCTCAAAAATATTGGTACAAACGTTTAGGGAAGGTAGGTAACATCTAAAGGAATGTGAATCGCATAGGAACCCATAACCGGAAACATCACAGGAAAGTAGTAGCAGAGGCACAAGAAGCAGAAATGACCCAAGACAGTAATTAGTGGCAAACATTTATTTGACATAATATTAACAATGGAGTACGAGATGGATGCATTTCATGATGTTACAAGAGATACTCGAAGTTTCCACCATGAGATGCGATGCATGTGTGACACCGACGCAGCATGGATTGGCGAAGATGGCCGAACACACCTGGAGTTTCTTTGACAGTAGCAGCAGTGCAGATGAGTCTCGCCACGAGATCCATTTCCGTCTCCACAGGCAATTCATACACGATAGATTTGAGGAGCCCCCACAGAAATAAATCAAGGCTCGATAAATCAGGTGAGCGTGGGGGCCAGGCAACGGGTCCACCACGGCCAATCCATCAATGCCCAAAATGCCTGTTCAAATGGTCACGAACACACCTTCCATAATGGGCAGGCGCCCCGTCACGTTGAAACCAAATGTTCCGTGTCACATTTGCTGGAACATCGTCAAGTAACCCTGGTAGAACTTGTTCAAGAAAGATCCAATATTTAGTGGAGTTCATGCGGGATGGTAACAGGTGTGGGCCGACTAAGCAGTCACTGATCATACCTGCCCACACATTTATTGCAAAGTGATGTTGTGCCGCATGGGAGTGCACACCATGTGGGTTGTCGTGAGCCCACACATGAGCATTGTGCTGATTGAATAAGCTTCATCCGTGAACGAAACATAGGCTGGAAAATTCAAGTCTTGAACACTTTCTTGGAGAAACCACTGCAAAAGCCACACGTGCAGGATGATCTTGGGGGAGCAATAACTGAACCCTTTGGAGGTGAAAGGGGTGTAAGGAATCGTTGTGCCAGACACGTTGTACACTGCAACGAGACACTCCTAAGGCAGAGGCAACGGCACGTGTGCTTGTATCAGGATTATTCTGGACGGCATTCATCACACTTTCTTCCATGCGGGAGTTCGCGTCGAATGCGGTCTTCCTGCACTACTCCCGTTACCTCTAAATGACCCATAATCGCACAAATTTTGAAGCACACGCGCAAACAAACGGTGGTCAGGTACATGTCTGTCTGGGAAGCGTTCTCCATAAATTTGTTGAGTGGCTCGTCCATTGCCGTCTGCTAATCCATACACTAGGTGCATGTCTGCCGGCGCCTCCGTAGCCAGGTGGGAAGGAGCAGCAGTGCGTGTGTAGCACACGTTTCTTGATTAGACCGGGGTTCGAGCCCGTCACCACCAAATACGGAGGATGCGGAAAGGTCAGGGAATGACCACTACATATCCCGGAGCAATATGGCCTTCGTTGCTAATGCTCCTAAAAACCAAATAACAACAACATCAGCATGTCTGCCAGCTCGCAGTTCGTATATCGATGCATGCTCTTCATATGGCGACGCCATCTACCGACCTACGGTGACGTTTCCAGTTATGGGTTCCTATGCGATTCACATTCCTTTAGATGTTACCTACCTCCCCTAAACATTTGTACCAATATTTTTGAGACACCCTGTATAATCATTGAGAATATTTTCTACATCCAGTCATCTAGGGAAACCGGTATTCATGATATTTATCAGCTTCAGCTTGAAACTGATGTGAAATAGCTGATGATCACTGCCACAATCTGTACCAGGAAGTGTCTTTGTTGTAATAACACTGTAATGCCATCTTTGCTGAACAAGGATGTAATCAATTTGATTCCTTGTTTTATGATCAGGAAATTTCCATGTGTAGAGTCTTCCCGGGTGTTGCTGAAATCAGGGGGTACATGTGACAGGACTGTTCAGATGACAAAATACAATTACTCTTTCTCCCCGTTCATTTCTAGTGCCAAGACCAAACCATCCACATTACGGACTAGAAGGAACTGTCTTGCCTACTTTTGCATTAAAATCATCCATGAATATCAAAACATCCTTTTTTGGGACCAGGTCAAGAGTTGCTTGGAGGTTTTCATAATAAACATTCATATCTTCATCAGTGGCTGTTGATATTTATGTATAGCTAATATATATATATATATATATATATATATATATATATATATATATTAATAGTTATATATATTAATAGTTATATTAGTGATAAAAGGAAAGCAAGAAATAAAGCAAAGCAAGAATGTTAAAAGACAATAACTAATATTTATGGGTTAATGCAGTTGCAAGCAATCATGCAATACACCCACAATGTCTATAGAATATCATTAGAAAAAGTAAATCAATCCAATAATAAGAATACCATCAAGGACTTAAGAAAACGCAAAAAAAAAAAAAAAAAAAAAAAAAAAAATTATTATTATCGCTTTTTACCGACAATCTAGATGACTTCAACTGGGGCCAACCACCCAGAATGAAGGCAAAAAACGACAAGAAGTTCTCTGTTTCTGTGATGATCAATATATGCTAAGTAATTTAAATCTAAACCAAATATAAACCAGTATAGGCCGAACATAAATCGAATATAAATAAATCGAATGAAGATAATTAATTAAGAAAAATTTTGAAATATTAGAATCAAAGGTAAGAAATATAAGTAAAATATAAATGTAAGCATATATTAATCATCGTTGACCCGACAGAGAACGTAATTTAAGGATTAAAACAAGATTAAATATATAATACATACTACATTTGACCGTATCTAGGACATAATGTAATAGTCGTCAAAATAATATGTGGTGCCCCCTATGTGATGGATACGGTAAAAATAAATAATTAAATTAAATTAACGCAAAGAGAAACATGCAGATAGTAAGAAGAAAAACTAAAGGAGTAGGAAAAATAGAACCTGAACTCCACAAAGGCGAAAAATAGTGGTATAGATAAGAAATAGTTTCTCCTACGTCCTCGGATTGCCCTAATAATTTCGGAGAAATAAAAATAAAGAGTGTAGGACAGCTTAAAGGCATTACAAGATATAAGTTGTGGCTCGGGTATGCCCGGGATCGCAAACCCGTTCCTATTGTAGGACCCTGAGCTGAATTTGCATGTTATCTCAGCGTGAATTTAAGTAAATTTAAATGAAATTAACTATATGTATTAAAAAAAAAAAAAAAAAAAAAAATGATACACTGTAATTTGCAAGCCGGTGGGTACAAGTTTTCTACGCCGTAAGACACCAAGAATGCAAAGTGTATCCTATTTACATATATACGTGGCACTAAATATAACGATTTTATTGAAAATTATATTGAAACGATAGGTTCAGAAAACAAATTTTTGAAATTAATTATGCTAATTGCTTTCCTGAAGTGATATTTCAGGTAAGCGATAGGGAAATTATTATTAATCAACTTGCCGTACAACGCTGTTAAGCCTGTTGAACAATTTTTATTACTATTGCAGATATAAGCAATCCTTAAACATTGCGATAAAATTATATTAGCATGCACTGATTTTGATACATTTGATTTCCAGTTTGTAAGGCTGACTACGTTAAAATTAAATGCATCTCTTTTATTATATACGTTTACGTCTATTTTATTATTATGTAATATTTCTATATGAAGATCCAAGTAATTTGCTATAGTATCGGAACTATTAGTTTTTTCCAACACAAGCTCCCCTGGATATAATCCACTGTAATCCTGGACAAAATGTGGACAATTAAAAACACATATATCATCTACGTATCTGTATATAAGTAGGTTATCTTGAAATTCTCTTTCTGTATAATACAGATAAGCAAGTATAATACAGATAATTTTCTGTATAATACAGATGCATAATCTGTATAATACAGATTATGCATCAAGCATAATCGCAAACCTTTATCTGTATTATACAGAAAGAGAATTTCAAGATAACCTACTTATATACAGATACGTAGATGATATATGTGTTTTTAATTGTCCACATTTTGTCCAGGATTACAGTGGATTATATCCAGGGGAGCTTGTGTTGGAAAAAACTAATAGTTCCGATACTATAGCAAATTACTTGGATCTTCATATAGAAATATTACATAATAATAAAATAGACGTAAACGTATATAATAAAAGAGATGCATTTAATTTTAACGTAGTCAGCCTTACAAACTGGAAATCAAATGTATCAAAATCAGTGCATGCTAATATAATTTTATCGCAATGTTTAAGGATTGCTTATATCTGCAATAGTAATAAAAATTGTTCAACAGGCTTAACAGCGTTGTACGGCAAGTTGATTAATAATAATTTCCCTATCGCTTACCTGAAATATCACTTCAGGAAAGCAATTAGCATAATTAATTTCAAAAATTTGTTTTCTGAACCTATCGTTTCAATATAATTTTCAATAAAATCGTTATATTTAGTGCCACGTATATATGTAAATAGGATACACTTTGCATTCTTGGTGTCTTACGGCGTAGAAAACTTGTACCCACCGGCTTGCAAATTACAGTGTATCATTTTTTTTTTTT
The DNA here is from genome assembly GCF_048544385.1 of Mastigoproctus giganteus. Taxonomy (NCBI): domain Eukaryota; kingdom Metazoa; phylum Arthropoda; class Arachnida; order Uropygi; family Thelyphonidae; genus Mastigoproctus; species Mastigoproctus giganteus. The sequence continues at coordinate 176,093,400 of NC_143583.1, read as the reverse complement.
TTTTTTTTTTTAATACATATAGTTAATTTCATTTAAATTTACTTAAATTCACGCTGAGATAACATGCAAATTCAGCTCAGGGTCCTACAATAGGAACGGGTTTGCGATCCCGGGCATACCCGAGCCACAACTTATATCTTGTAATGCCTTTAAGCTGTCCTACACTCTTTATTTTTATTTCTCCGAAATTATTAGGGCAATCCGAGGACGTAGGAGAAACTATTTCTTATCTATACCACTATTTTTCGCCTTTGTGGAGTTCAGGTTCTATTTTTCCTACTCCTTTAGTTTTTCTTCTTACTATCTGCATGTTTCTCTTTGCGTTAATTTAATTTAATTATTTATTTTTACCGTATCCATCACATAGGGGGCACCACATATTATTTTGACGACTATTACATTATGTCCTAGATACGGTCAAATGTAGTATGTATTATATATTTAATCTTGTTTTAATCCTTAAATTACGTTCTCTGTCGGGTCAACGATGATTAATATATGCTTACATTTATATTTTACTTATATTTCTTACCTTTGATTCTAATATTTCAAAATTTTTCTTAATTAATTATCTTCATTCGATTTATTTATATTCGATTTATGTTCGGCCTATACTGGTTTATATTTGGTTTAGATTTAAATTACTTAGCATATATTGATCATCACAGAAACAGAGAACTTCTTGTCGTTTTTTGCCTTCATTCTGGGTGGTTGGCCCCAGTTGAAGTCATCTAGATTGTCGGTAAAAAGCGATAATAATAATTTTTTTTTTTTTTTTTTTTTTTTTTGCGTTTTCTTAAGTCCTTGATGGTATTCTTATTATTGGATTGATTTACTTTTTCTAATGATATTCTATTTTATATATATATTTTTTTTTTTTTTTGCCCCATAGGAAAAAACAAGGAATTGACATTCATTCTTGCAGAATGGTGCTCATTTATAACTGTCTTCTATCAATTCAGTTCCTTTTTGATTCATTTAATAACTTAATTCTCATACCACATTTTACTTGTGAAAACTTTTTAAGAAAGTATAAATAAATAAATTCTATTAATTAAGTTAAATAAATAAAGCAATGGCCAGATTAACCCCGGGGGCTCACATCTGGTGAGTATGGGCTTGGCACACCCAGGGTCCTGAGCTGGATATCATCCTTCTTCTCTTTCTTGGTGATCCCTTCTACTTTTCTCTCTCTCTCTCTTTCTCTCTCTCAGGGTAACTCGGGAGCTTTTTTTTTTTCCTGGTGCAGCATAAGCCTCAGGCTTCCTTGCATCATACGGCTATTAATAATAATAATAATAATAATAATAATAGATGTTTAAAATCAAATAAACCTAAAAGTAATATTTTAATTTATGCTGTAAATTAAAACATTTATTATGTAGTATTTCATAAATCTCTTATATATTCTCATTTCATAGTTGGAGAAGCTAGTGGTAAGGCTTCCAAAACTGTTGCCCGTCATATCCCAGGTAACAGTAACATAGATAATGTGAGGGCACAGACTGGGACTTTGGCAGGTGAACTGGCTAAAGCACGACAGGTTGGTGCTATTTCATATTTTTATTGCTTTGCTGATAACAAATCTAAATATATATCTTTGACCATTTCTTACTGAATTCTACATCAGTAAACACTCAAAAATATAATTATATTATATATACTGGATGATTGTTTTCTGCAGCAACACGATAGAGAGGCAACCAGAGAAAGTAATACGTTTGATCTGGTTATCAGCAATCATTATTTGTTTAAGAATTTGCAGATAAAGGAACCACTAGGTGGTAGTGATCACAGTGTACTGATGTGGGATTTACTTAAAGAGGTAACTACTATCAGGTGTAAAGGGAAGAGTTTTTGCTTTCGTAAAGGTGACTACAGTGGTCTCAGACAGTTTTTAAATTCTATACAGTGGGACCAACTGATGATGTTACTATCAACAAATTCTAATTGGGAAGCATTCAAGGAAGTAATCGTGGAAGCTACTAGGCTTTTCATACTGATTAAGTAATACTGTTCAAGGTAGGCCTGATTGGATGTCAGATGAACTAATCAGACTCTTGGCAGAGAATAAAAATGCATGGGATGCATATAAATTATCAGGTGACACAGAAGCCTATGGTAGATATAAGCTAGTCTGTAATCAAGTTATAAAGGAGGCTAGGCAAGTGAAGGCATATTACAATAAATTTTTGGAAAAGGATGCTAAGAAAAACAGCAAGGACTTCTTTACTTATATAAACTCTAGAAAGAAGGGGATTAGCATTAGCAAAAGCACATGATGCAAGAAAGCAAGCTTATATAGAATCAGCCAAAAAAAAAAAAAAAACCTTATTTCACCCAACCACTCGCTCCAAATGTTTGTCAAGTTCTGCCTTGAATTTATTTAAGCTATCAACTTCTACGACAGATGGAAGTTTGTTCCAGTAATCAACACCCGCTGGCTAAAGGCAGACTTCTGCACATCTATCCTACAACCGTCTTTCCTCAATTTGAATTTATGCCCTCTCAGGCGATTATTCTGAGTAAGAGGAAGAATCCCATCAGCACTGAGCATGCTCAAGCCATTCAAGCCTTTATTCACCTCAATCAGATCACCTCTCAGGTGCCTGGTCTCCAGACACTGTAATTTGCAAAACGTAATCCTTTCTTCGTAAGAGCAACCCTTTGTTCCATTCACTAATCTTGTTGCTCTTCTGTGTACTCGATCCAGCAGCTCTACATCCTTCTTAAAATGAGGCCTGACCATTGCCTTATACAAGGGGATAATCACCTCCTTATCCCTGCTGGAAAAATTCCTGTATATCATTGACAAGACACCATGAACTACTCTTGCAGATCGTCTGCACTGCTCAGAAAACTTCATATATGCCTGCACAAATTACCCCGAGGTCCTTTTCATTCTCTACCACTATCAGTGTAGTACCACAGATTTGATACGTTACTCTGGGGTTACTGCTTCCCATATGCAGCACTTTACATTTGTCAAAATTAAACTTCATTTGCCACCTCTCAGCCCAACCTTTCCAGATCCTGCTGCAGCAGCGTACTGTCATCATTCATTAACAACCCTGCCAACCTTCGTATCGTCTGCAAACTTGGACATTAAGCCCGATATATCATCATCAGTATCATTTATAAATACAAAAACAACAACGGACCCAACAATGAACCCAGAGGGACTCCACTAATAACATTAGTCCATGAAGAAAAGTGTCCATTGATTAACACTCTCTGTCTTCTCCCACTCAACCATCCCTTTATCCATAGTAGCAATTTGCCTCCAATGCCACACTGCTCCAATTTGTGCAGCAGTCTTCCATGTGCAACAGTATCAAAGGCCTTTCTAAGATCCAAATATATGATATCAAAATTATTCTTTGCATCCAGTTCCTTTGTGACTACATCATAGTATCCAATCAAATTGGTCAGATGAGACTTCCCGTTAACAAACCTGTGCTGTGTCAGAGCTATAACTGAAGTCTTGTCTAGATGATAGTGCAATGCTTCTTTAACCAGTGCCTCCATTAATTTACCTGGAACAGAAGTTAAACTAACAGGTGTGTAATTTCCTATCTCCCTTTGATCCTCCTTTGTGGATTTGGGTCACATTTACACATCTCCAGTCCATGGGTACCTCCCCTGAGTCCAAGGAAGCTCTCATAATTATGGCTAAGGGTTTGCTTACTTCCTTTGCCGCCTCCTTTAATATATCTGGATAGATTCCATCCACCCCAGGTGCCTTTCTTATGTGTATCTTCAACAATTTCTCCTCCACTTTACTCTCAGTTATTATAAGATTATCTAGCTTACTGCCAGAGTTTAATAAGCCTCTGGCATTCCCCTCCATGAATAACTCCTCATATGTGAATGTAGATGCAAAATATTCGTTGAGTTTGTTAGCTACCTGAGCAGGATCATCAATAGTTGAACCATCCATATGAAGTGGACCAATCTGATTCATCCCCTTCCTTCTAGAGTTTACATAAGTAAAGAACTCTTTGCATCCTTTGCCAAAGATTTCTCATAATGTGCCTTTGCCTGCCTAACTTCCTTTGTGACTTGGTTACAGACCAGCTTATATCTATCATAGGCTTCTGTGTCACCAGTTATTTTATATGTATCCCATGCATTTTGTTTCTCTGTCACATGTCTAATTAGTTCATCTGACATCCATTTAGGCCTAAATCTTGAACAATATTTCTTAGTTGGTATGAAAAGTCTAGTAGCTTCCAAGATTAATTCTTTGAATGCTTCCCATTTTGAATTTGCTGTTGGTAACATCAACAGTCGGTCCCATCATATAGAATTTAAATACTGTCTCAGACCACCAGAGTCACCTTTACGAAAGCAAAAACCCTTCCCTTTACCATTGATGGTAGTTAACTCTTTGAGTAAATCCCACTTCAGCACACTGTGATCACTGCCACCTAGTGGTTCCTTTATCTGCAGATGCTTAATGCATGAAGAATCACCACTGATAATCATATCAAGAATATTACTCCCTCTAGTTGCCTCCCGAACATGCTGCTGTACAAAACAATCATCCAATAAATCCATAAAAGCCTTGCTAGTGTATGAGTGACCAACCCACAAATTCCAGTCAATCTCTGGGAAATTAAAATCCCCCATTATAAGACACTCTGATTTACTCTATTTCTCACTCTATTTCTCTGCACAATTGCTCATTAAACTCATTAGATTCATTAGGCCTATAACACACACGTACTCTCATTTTTCTTTTCCCACTGCTTATGTCACACCAATCAGACTCAACGTTGCATTGTCCATCAAAATCAATTGGATGCACTTCCTTAGATTTTACGTGTTTCTTAACTAACAGCGTAACCCCTCCTCCTCCTTTCCTGTCCTGTCTATCCTTTCTGTACACATTGTACTCCCCAAATTCCAGTTCTGCACTGCTTATGTCTGTGTGACACCATGTCTCTGATATCCCAACAATATCTTCCTTTGATGTGTTGACTAGCACTTCAAGCTCATCGAATTTATTAACTATACTCCTAGCATTGGTGTACATGCAAGTATACATGCACCTGTTTCTACTCTTAGTTACCCTAACAAAGCCCATATATTTACTTGTTCCACTATGACTCCCAGCAGTCCTGGAAATTCCCATTGCCTTGCTTTCCAGGCTGCTGCTCAATTGCATTAATATCGAACCATTAATATCAATTGGTCCAATTGATATTAATGGTTGGACTGTTGATGATCCTGCTCAGATAGCTGACAATCTGAATGATTATTTTGTGTCTACGTTCACGCATGAGGAGTTATTAAGGGAGAAGAATGACAGAAGTTTATCAAACTGTAACACGGTGCTTAATGATTTTGTTAATACTAACTGAGAGCAAAGTGGAGGAGAAATTGTTGAAGTTAAACATAAGAAAGGCACCTGGGGATGAATGGGATCTATCCAGTTATATTAAAGGAGGTAAGAAAGGAAGTAAGCAAACCCTTAGCCATAATTATGAGAGCAGCCTTGGACTCAGAGGAAGTCCCTACAGACTGGAGATGTGCAAATGTATCCCTAATTCACAAAGGGGGATCTAAGCTTGACACGGGTAATTACTGACCAGTTGGTTTAACTTCTGTTCTGGGGAAAATATTAGAGTCACTAGTTACAGATGCATTGCAGACAAGACTGCAGTAAAAATTCAGATACAGCATGGGTTTGTTAAGGGAAAGTCTTGTCTCACAAATTTGATCGGACACTGATATGGTTACAAATGAACTGGATGCAAAAATTAATTTTGATATCATATACTTGGATTTCAGAAATCCTTTGACACTGTTGCACATGGAAGACTACTGTACAAATTGGAGCAGTATGGCATTAAGGGCAAGTTGCTACAATGGATAAAAGGGAGGTTGAGTGGGAGAAGACAGTGAGTGGTAATCAACGGACGCTGCTTTTCGTGGACTAATGTTATTAGTGGAGTCCCCTAGGGTTCTGTGTTGGGTCCACTATTGTTTTGTTTATTTCTCAATGGTATTGATGAAGATATATCAAGCTTAATGTCGAAATTTGCAGATGATACAAAGGTCGGCAGAGTTGTTAGTGACAGTAATGGCAGTGTGCTACTGCAACAGGATCTAGAAAATTTGGTCAGATGGGCTAAGAAGTGGTAACTGAAGTTTAACCTTGACAAATGCAAAGTACTGCATATGGGTAGAAGTAACCCCAGAGAAACATACCAACTTTGTGGTACTACACTTAGGGCGGTAGAAAATGAAAAAAAATCTGAGAGTAATTGTGCAGTCAGATATGAAGTTTTCTGAGCAATGCAGACAGGCTGCCAGAGCAGGTAATGGAGTCAGTGATATACAGGAATTTTGCTAGTAGGGAAAAGGAGGTGATTAACCTTTTGGCAATGGTCGGGCCACTCCTTGAGTACTGTCTACAAGTCTGGAGGCCTCATTTTAGGAAGGATGTAGAGTTACTTGAGCGAGTACAGAGAAGGGCTACAAGATTGGTGAGGGGAACAAAGGGGTTCTGCAAATTGCAGCATCTATAGACTTGGCACCTGTGAGATGATCTGATTGAGGAGTATAAGGCCTTGAATGGGTTGTGCAGGCTCAATTCTGATGAGATTCTTCCTCTTGCTCAGATTACAAACCTAAGGGGACAAATTCAAATTGAGGAAAGACAGTTATAGAATAGATGTGCGGAAATTTGCCTTTAGCCTTTAGTAGTTTATTGCTGAAACAAACTTCCATCTATTATTGTGGAACTTGATAGCTTTAATAAATTCAAGGAAGAACTGGGCAAACATTGAGAGGGAATGGATGTGTGAAATGATTATTTATTTTTTTTTTTTTGGCTGATGCTACAGAAGCTTGCTTTCTTGCATGACATACCCCTACGACTACTAGTGCTGCAACCTGTATTTTTTTCTAAGTACAGCTTGTGTGTAATTATTCCATACAAGTTTTTCATAAGCAGACAAATCCTGAGTTATATTTGTATTTCAGGTGTGATTCCTTTGTACACCAGGTCTCTTGATTATAACCCGATTAAATGCTGTTCTATGCAAGATTATCACAGTTGTGAAATTAACAGGCTAGTAGCACAGCTTATTAATCACAGTTATCCCCTCTCCTTAACGAATAAGGAAATACAATATTAATTCACAATACTAATACTACAATATTACTTCACAGCCAACTGTGCCGTAATAAAAAAAAAATTCATTTTATGTGTATTGTATATTGCATCTTGGCAATCCAAATTTAATACAATTTTCTGTAATATCAGTGTTTTATTAGTTTTTAGATAGAATTACCTAACCATTTTCAGTTAACTGATCTTGCTCTGCAAATTCTGTTATATTGAATAGACAGACATTGTTTATAATTTTTGTATGCACATAATGTGATTTGTTATACCACGATGTCACCCGTTGTACATTATTTGAGTGAGTAAAACTTTACAAGAATTACATTAATGCCAAATGCACAGGGGCATCCTCCTTGATAAAGGTCTCAAAAAAGCCATGTCCAGCCTCTGGAAGGATTTTGTGTATTTATGGTGGGCTAAGGGTTATAAAATTTTTATTTTGTTCCCAAGCAAAGGAATACTTAGTATGACTCTGTCTTTAGAAGTGAGATTAGTGTTAAAATGATTCAAGTTGGATGACCATGCAACGAGTATCAGGCTCATCATTTTAGTTACTCCAAGATTCATGTCAATAGTTAAATAATGCAAGATCATCTTGATAGAAGTGAAGCAATAACACGATGATAGCATTGATTTGTTAATAGTAGTTATGCCTGACCAATGGGATTAGCTAGCATAACGGTGTCACAAAGGAACTGGATGAAAAGAATAATTTTAACATCATATACTTAATTTCAGTATTTGATAGTATATAACAGAGCTGTAGTGCTCAATGCGTTCTACGATATTAATATGTAGAAGAAGAATAAGAGAAATTTACCTCAATATGATACGTAGAACACTTCCATATTAGTATTAGTATTAGTAACGGCCGTATGGTGCAAGAAAGCCTATGGCTTATGCTGCACCAGCCAAAAAAAAAAAAAAAAAAAATCCGAACAAAACAATGATAAAAACAAAAATTAAATAAATAAATAAATAATAATAATTAATAAATAAATAAAAATAATAAAATGAAATTAAAAATTAAATAAAAAGGAAATTAATCCTATCATCCTATGCGCTTCCCTTACCCGAAAGTACTATCCAGATGACCTTTGAATTTCCCCAAACTGTCGGCCTCTACCACCCATGAAGGCAACTTATTCCAGTAATTTATAACTCGCTGGCTAAAATAAAACTTCCTGCAGTCCAATCTAAACATTTCCCCGCGTAACTTGAATTTATGTCCCCTAGTTCTAGCATCATTTATAATCTTGAAAATTTTGTCCTCATTCATTTTACTGATGCCTCTCAGAGCCTTAAACACCTCAATCAAATCTCCTCTAAGGTGTCTAGTTTCCAAACTCTGCAACCCACATATTCGAAGTCTTTCTTCATAAGGACGCCCTTTTGCCGATCTCACCAGGCGAGTTACCCTTCTTTGCACCCTTTCAAGAAGCTCGATGTCTTTCTTTAGGTGCGGTCTCCATACTTGAACACAGTATTCCAAGTGTGGTCTAACATAGGCCTTATATAATGGGATTATCACGTCCCTATCTCTACTTGCAAAAGTTCGATAGATCATCGATAGGACACCATGGACCTTCCTTGCAACCTGTTTACAATGCTCAGAGAATTTCATGTCTGACCGTATCGTAACACCCAAGTCCCTTTCCTCCAGTACTGGGTTTAGTTGAACTCCACCAAGTGAATAAGTTATTTTGGGATTACTGTTTCCCAGGTGTAATACCTTACACTTTGTTGGATTAAAGCACAGCTGCCATTTTTCTGACCATTCTTGAAGTCTATCTAGGTCTCTCTGAAGAAGCTCAGCTTGACAGTGATCATTAACTACTCTACCAATTTTAACATCATCTGCAAATTTAGACATCACGCCCTCTATCCCTTCATCAATGTCGTTTATGAAAATTAAAAACAACAGTGGGCCTAATACTGATCGTTGGGGAACCCCACTTCTTACATCAACCCAATCTGAGGAATAGCCATTTATCACAACCCTCTGCCTCCTGCCCTGAAGCCATCCTTCTATCCATCTAAGGATTTTCCCAGTGATTCCAACCTGTTCCAGCTTATAAAGCAACCGCTCATGTGGGACTGAGTCAAAAGCTTTGCTGAAATCTAAATAAACAATGTCGAAATTATTCCCTAAATCCAGCTCGTGAGTGACCCTTTCGAAATAGCGAACCAGATTTGTTAAACATGATTTTCCCTTTACAAAACCATGCTGAGTATCCTTGAGAATTTCAATTCGATCCAAATGATCCTGAATTCCACCCTTGATCAATGCCTCCATGATTTTCCCTACTACTGAAGTCAGACTGACAGGTCGATAATTTCCCACTTCACTTTTAGAGCCACCCTTATGTATGGGAGATACATTTGCACTTTTCCAATCCAAGGGAATCTCCCCAGAGTCTAGTGATGCTCGCATAACCAGCCTCAGTGGTTCAATGCACTCGCTTGCCGCCTCTCTCAAGATTATAGGGTATATTCCATCAACTCCAGGAGCCTTACTAGTCTGTAGGCTTGAAAGTTTTTTCATTAAATAATCTTGCGAAATTTCAGTATCATTAATTACATATTTTTTAACTTCGCTCCCACAATTTCCCATTGCCACAAAAGGCTTTTCATTTGTAAATATCGATGCAAAATAACTGTTGAGTTAATCTGCAACGGCAGCTGGTGTATTTATTACTATCCCCTTTCCCTTACGTAAAGGTCCGATCTGGTTTGTCCTGCTCTTCTTGGCATTTATATATGTGAAGAATTCTTTATCCCCCCTCTTTGCTCTGTTTGCTAGTGATTTCTCATAAACTGCCTTTGCCTGTCGAACCTTTTCTGTGGCTCTATTACACATCACCTTGTAGCTGTTATAGGCTTCAGTACTTTTTATTGCTCTGTAACGTTTCCATGCCACCTTTTTCTGCTCAAGTAATGTGGCAACTTCACTATTCATCCAACTTGGAACCCTTCTCGTGGAGTATTTTTTTAATGGTATATACGCATTCAAGGCATCTGTGATTAATTTTTTAAAGCGTACCACAGTTCAATTGTATTCATTCTCTGCGCGATATCGACCCAGTTAATAGAGGCCATGTAGTACCTTAAGGCATCGTAATTTCCTTTTCTGAAATTAAAACCCATTCCTTTGCCTTTTACTTCTGCTACCTCTCTCGTCATCATCCACCGTAGAACTCCGTGATCACTTCCTGCTACTGGTTCCTCTACTGTCAGCCCTGTTATGTCATCTGATTCATGTGTGATGATGAGGTCTAGGATATTCTTTTCTCTAGTACTTTCCCTGACATGTTGATACAAATAATAGTCATCTAGTTGATTTAAAAATTTTGTTCCCCATGTCGAGTTTCCTTCCCATTTACTCCAATCAATTAGAGGCAAATTGAAATCACCCATAATAAGGCATTGACGCATACTTGCCCATTCCATTTGCATGTAGAGGCTTTTGTCATAGTCTTCACAATCACCTGGTCTGTAGATTACGCCTACTCGCATTGTACCTTTGTTTCCAACTATCTCACACCATACAGACTCTATACTAGCATGTGAAATGTCTGAATCTGGGAAAGCTATCGTCACACTCAGGCTGCTTCTGATAAGAAGCATTACCCCACCACCCCTTCTATCTACTCTATCCTTCCTAAATACATTATACAAGCCGTACTGAAACTCATCATCCCCAATTTCCGGGTGGCACCACGTCTCCGTAAACCCTATTATGTCCGCGTTACTTGTTTTAACCAGCAGTTCGAATTCGCTCATTTTATTGACGACACTTCTAACGTTAATGTATAAACAATTAAGATTTACTGTTCTTGTATATTTAACAACCCTAACACAACCCTTGAAGTTTTTTAGGCTCTCTTCCCTGATATTAGCTACCTGCTCACGTGAAACGTCTTTGCCCCCAGAACATCTAGATAATACGTCCAGTTGGGGTAACAGATAAGAACTCTTAAGGTATGTGCAAGAGTTACATTGACCAATATTATCAGATAAACGCGTGTCAGTATTACCCACATCCCCCCTAACTAGCAGTTTCCCTGAGCCTTTAAGGTATCCTCAATAATACTGGCAAAAACTTTTGCACCACCTTTGTTTAAGTGTATCCCGTCTCTACAAAACAAATTCCTTCTACCTACAAGTGTGGGCCATGCTGATAGAAATTTACCCCCTAAAGCCTTGCAGATTCCTTCAAGTCTTGAGTTAATCCACAAGGCTCTTAACATATAATCCCTCCTATCGTGTCTGGGCAGAATTGCAGACACATAGACATTATGGCCTAGCTCGCGACATTTCCTCAGCATGGTCCTGTATTTTTCCAACAAATCGTCAGATCGTGTACATTTAATATCGTTTGTCCCCACATGAATAATAATATTTTCTTTACCCCCTTTAAAATCTGACAGTCTGTTGGTGACATCATCAATAGTTGCTCCCGGCAGACATACTCTCCAGAAATTAAAAGGAATAAAAGATTAACACAAAATGATTACAGTAAAAAATCAATTGAACACAATTCAAAAACTAACTAAAATTCAAAAAACAATATAAAAAAATTAAATAAAAAATCAATTAAAGTTAAACATAAATTTTAAAAATGATTTTCCTTCCTGAAGCAGACAATACTTTTCGACCATGTATCATGATCACAGGAATGGAAATTACGAAGTGTGTGAGCTTGAATCTTAAATAGAGAGATTATTTGTCCTCATGCGTGCATGTGAAATGCCGCAATTATTAGTCTTCGCGCGTGCTCACAAAAGATCACAAATCAGAGAGTAGATGTAGACAATGAATGTTAATAGAATTTTCATGTAATTTACTTTCGACAGTTTCTACAATTAATAGTCTATGATTACGTTGGGCACTAAGTATTTTAGCCTCGTTAAATAAAAATGTATGTTTTTCGTTAACAGCATGAAAGGCCAGTTCTGACACTTCATTTTTTTTTTAAATTGTTTTTGAATTTTAGTTAATTTTTGAATTGTGTTTAGTTGATTTTTTACTGTAATCATTTTGCGTTAATCTTTCATTTGTTTTAATTTCTGGAGAGTATCATACGGAAGTGTTCTAAGTATCATATTGAGGTAAATTTCTCTTATTCTTCTACAAATATTAATTTCAGTATATACTGATGTTTGATACTATACCACATTTACAATTGTATAAATTGGAGCAATGTGGTACTAGGAGTAAGCTAATATTATGGGTAAAGGGATGGTTAAGTGGTAAGAGATGAAAAGTGATTATAAATGGATACTGATCCTCATGGACTAATGTGATGGGTAAGGGATTGGTGTTGGGTCCTTACTGTTTTTAATATTTGTTAATAATACTGATGTAAGTATTATAACTTTTCTGATGATACAAAAGTAGACACAGTGGTTAATGACAGTAATCAAGGTATGCTACTTCAAGATTTGGATAAACTAAGTGGATGGGCTGAAAAGGCGACAATTGGTCCTTGAGGTTGTTATAGACATTCTCTCAGATATGCCAGACAAGCTGTACTTGCTTCCTGGGTCTTTAAAACGCTGATGGTACTGATATTCGGGTGACACTCAAGTCAAGTGGACCCAATTTCGGCAAATTCCGGAAGGTCTGTGACAGCCAAATCCTCTGCTTGCACCTTCACGATGATGGGACTGTAGTAATCCTGGGTATAACCTCCATGCACAAGTACATGGTGGGTGACCACCCAGGTGTGAACCAACATAAGCAGGAGTTGAGTTGTGGCACCCACTCCACATAGAGGAATGCCGCCCCTCTATGTTACCAGGCAGTACTAGGTGGTAGATGACTCTCATCAACAGGTGAAATACCACCACTTTGCTTATTGGAGGCTTGAAGTGGTGGAACCCATGTTTAGTCTCTAGAGCTAAGTTCTGGTCAACCCTTCCCTATCTCTTCCATCATGCAGTATGATTGATGACTTTTGAGGTTATGATGAACGTCGTGGCGAGATCCAGTTTTCCTAACATTTCGAGGGTACAGCTCTAAAACGGTGTTCGCAGGCCGGCCGCTAGTTAGTACACCGGACTGAACCTATTGGTAACTCTCTAGGAGGCTTCCGGATCAGCTAGTGTATAATCTTGCTACCTCTACTCTGCCAGATAGTGACTGGAGAGAGTCCGAGTAGTGTGTATGCGAGGAGCATTGTCGACGCAACGTTATGTCAAGGATCTGGGTATATTCTTACCATGTGTACGCCATATCCATAAATTTGATTACTTCATACAGCATGTCCCACCCACTTTTTCTTACTATTGAATACACCATGAATTGTCAAACTAATAGAGCAAGCTTATCTGCGAAAAGATCTAAACCTCCCAAGGGCTTCCTAATTCATTTCACACATATATAAGCGGTCTCAATTCCAATCTCAACGATGTCCATTTCCACTTGCAGTCTGCCAAACCCCATGTACTTTTTTCTGACAGAATCTCAGTTATCGGTTGATTCAACTACTGCTCATCGCAGATGCCCAAATTATTCGCTGTATGATTCCTTTCGCCTCAAAGGTGGTACTTGTGCATATGTCCATTCTGATATTCCCTGTCAGAGACTTGGCAATTTGGAATCTCCTCTCTTTGATCTTCTCTGGCTTAAAATCTCTCTACCTCATTGTGTCAAATTCATCTGTTGTCTCTACCGTTCTCCCAACTCCAGTAATCACTTGGAGCTCTTTGACTTCCTCTTTTTGCAACTTGACTTTCTCCAGTCCAACTTTCCTAACAGTGAGGTAATTTTCCTTGGTGATTTTAATGTTCACAACTCCAGCTGGCTTCCGTTTTCTAGTCACACCGATCCAGCAGGTCGAGATGCTGAGGCTTTTGCAATTACTAATGACCTAGCACAGATTGTTCATTTACCTACAAGAATACCAGACAATCCTAACCATACAGTCAACATGCTTGATCTTTTTCTCACAAACAACCCTTCTGAGTACACTGTTGAAGTGAGAGGTCCTTTAGGCACTTCAGATCACAACTTGGTGATTGTCTCTTCTCCAATGGAACCTTTATCTCATGGCTATTCCCAACCTCGTGTTGTTTGGCATTACAAGAATGCAAAATGGCATGACCTGCGAGACTTTTCTTCTTTTCCTTGGTCGGAATTACTGTTTTAAAACTTCTGATGTCAACGTTTGCTCAGATCGTGTCAGTGAAATTATTCTTGCAGGAATGGAATCCTCTATCCCACACTCCACTTTAAAATCTCGTCCTTTATCTAAACCTTGGTTTTCCAATAAATGTGCTAAGGCTGTTCAAGAGAAGAATGTTGCGTATCGTAATTGGCTTGTTTCTAATTCTTCAGTTTCATTTTCTGCCTACACCAAAGCTCGCAACAATTGTAAAGCAGTTATTAATCAGTCCAAACTAGATTTTGAACAGGCTAAGAGAAGAAAACTTGCTTCTTGCCCTAATGGGAGTTGAGCATTCTGGTCTCTTGTCAAAGTCTGCAACTTTTGCTCATCTCTGCTCCCACCTCTGTGAAAACCAGATGGTTCTATTGTCACTTCAGCCAAGGATAAAGCTGACTTGCTAGCATCCCGTTTTTCTTTCCCAACTCATGTATTAATGATCTTGGAAAAACACCTCCCACCATTCCCAGTACACTCCATTCAATGCCTCCTGTGGTCTTTCATCAAAAGAATGTCATAAGGATTTTGATGAATCTTGATGCTAAGAAAGCTCCAGGTCCTGATGGTATTTCTCCACTTGTTCTCAAAACCTGTGCTCCTGAACTTACTTCTTTGCCGCCTTTTTTCACTTTCTTATTCCAAAGGTGTTTTTCCTTCTGCTTGGAAATTTGCTCATATCCAGCCAGTTCCTAAAAAGGGTGAAAAATCCCTCCCATCCAATTATCGTCCCATTGCAGTTACTTCTACTCTTTCTAAAGTAATGGAGAAATCAATTAACCGCCAACTCTTAAACTACCTAGAAACCTTCCGTCTGATCAACGATTGCCATTATGGATTCCGTCTGTGTCGATCGACTGGTGATATTCTGGCTTATGTTACCCATTTATGGGCTAATTCAATGGAAAGGTTTGGTGAAACACAAGTAGTTGCTCTTGACATCTCAAAGGCTTTCGATCGTGTTCGGCATAAAGGTCTTCTAAACAAGCTTCCATCTTATGGTTTGCCAACTGTTTTTAGTAATTGGTTATCCAGTTTTCTCTCTGATTGCTCACTGAGGGTGATGGTAGATGGCTCTCTGTCTTCTAACTTCTCCACTAATGCCGGTGTCCCCCAAGGTTCAGTTCTTTCCCCCACTCTTTTCCTCTTGTATATTAATGACCTTCTTCCATTGACTGGAAATCCTATCCATAGTTTTGCCGATGATAGCACATTGCATTCAACTTTCCATTTTGAGGAAACTTGTCCTCCTCAATCAGCTTCAACTTCTCAAAAATCTGCTACCAATTCCTTAAATGCCGATCTTCAGGTAATTCTCCGAGGGGCAAAGACAACTTAGTTGATTTCAACCCTTCTAAAACTCAGTCTTGTCTTATATCTCATAAAAAGGATTCTTCTGCTCCTATGCTTGTCTTTAGTGACACTCCGATTTCTAGGCAAAATGATATATCTCTTTTGGGGATTACCCTGACTTCTAATCTCTCTCTCTCTTGGCACAAGCACATTACAAATATTGCTTCCTCTGCATCAAAAAAACTTGGTTTTCTCTTTCGCTCTCGGCGTTACTTTTCTTCCAAACAGCTGCTCACTGTATAAATCGCAAATCCGCCCTGCCATGGAATATTGTTCCCACATCTGGGATGGTGCCCCCAAAACCTCTCTCAGGCTTCTTGATTCCATTCAGAAGAGGGCAGTTAGGTTAATTAATGATTCATCTGTAACAGAGTCTCTCCACTCGCTTTCTCATAGACATACTGTTTCTGCTGCATGCCTCTTCTACAGATACTTCCATGGGCACTGTTCTTCTGAATTGGCTTCTATAATTCCCGCTCTCTCTCTTTCAAAACAGTCGAACACATGCCGCCACCAGCCAACATCCATTTACTGTCCAACTTCAAACTCACAGAACCAACTTCTCATCTTCCTCGTTTATTCATTCAACTTCCGTATTTTGAACAACCTTCCTTCATACATATTTCCTGAAAATTAGTCTACAGAAGTTCAAGTCCAATGTCAACAAATATCTTCTTTCGCCTTCTCAACCTCCAACCCAAGCACGGTACTAAGTACTATAGGTTCTAATACCTCTCGTGTTTGGGGTTCACATAAAAAAAAAAAAAAAAAACTGAGGTTTAACATTAATAAATTAGTATTAGTAAAGGTCATATGGTACAAGGAAGCCTAAGGCTTATGCTACATCAGTCAAAAAAAATATATTAATAAAATAAAATAAATACTTAATAAATAATAAAAGAGACGACCTATGCATTTCCCTCCTCCCATTGGTAACTATCCAACTGACCTTTGAATTTCTCTAAACTATCAAACTATCGAAACTACTTGACTATGCATGTAGATAACTTATTCCAGTAAGTTATAACTCGCTGGCTAACATAAAACTTCCTGCAATCCAGTCTAGACATCAACAGTATTCAGAAGTTCTTTTGTAATAGATTCAGTTCTAAGGGCAAAAAGGGTTGCACTCAGTACAGTCCCATGTGGAACTCCTTCTTCCTGCAAGAATGTCTTAGAAAGGGAGTCAAAATATTGGACTTGAAAAGAACGATTCTATAAAAAGTTCTTAATAAATATAGGTAGGTTGCCTCGTAGACTGACACAGTCATCTTACACATGCATTTCTGCTGAGGGCAGATGACTGTCCTATGTGTGAGAATTGTGACACCTATTTAAGTATACATCACATTTTAACCGAGTGTCCACGTTTTAGACATGAACGTGACTTTTATTTTACCGAATTTAGTCATCTGGCTGAGCCTTATACACTCAGTCAGATTTTATCTGACAATGACAACGTGTCTGCTGTTTTTAGCTTTTTAAAATCTGTAAGCCTTTTTACCCGTATTTAAAATTGAATTGTTATTCCTTTGCTGATATATTTTTTACTTTTATACCTTTAATATCTATGCTATATCTCGACATGGTGGCCTAACTAATTAGGTCACTGAATATTTTAATTTTTTTTTATACATGACCTGGATTTGGCACATTATAGCCTTAGTTGCTAATGCGCCAATAAACCCCAAACCAACCAACCAACCAGCCTCGTAGACCAAGAGCATGCTGGTCTCTGAGAATGCTGTGTCACCTAGTAGTATCAAATGCCTTCTCTATATCTATGGAGATCATAACAAGGTGTTCATTTCTCACAAAGGAATTGCGGACTCGGCCTTGATCATGGGATCTAAGGCTGTTTTGGTGAAAACCATGCTGACTATTAGATGTTGGTCTTGAGTGATCCAAACGAGTCGTCTGTGGATCATTTTCTCAAGGATTTTACCCAGGCAACTGGAAAGGGAAATTGGGCGGTAACTATAAGGGCTGCCAAGATCTTTCCAGGTTTCAAAAAGGCCAGAATGGCCTTTTTTAATCATGATTCTTTTAGCTGCAATAACATATTGATCCTGAAGTTCTTGAGTTATTTCATCCTCTGTCACGTGGTGCCAAGATGTAGGATAAATGTTTTCCAGAAATAGTCGATTATAAAATAAAAGCAGCAATTGTAAATGTTTGTCATCAAGATGCTGTAACATGATGTAATATATTCCATCGGGCCCTGCTGCACTGTTGCATGCTGTTCTAATGGCTTTTAAAATTCCAAATACTGAAGAGGCTGGTTATATGGTAAGATTAGAGAAGTGCAAAAGTTGATGGGTCACTGTTCAGTGATGTTCTTGATTTTCTGGAATTCTGGATGCCGTTCAGACTTGAGCAAAGGTTTTGCCTAAGGCATTTGCTATATCCAGAAGAGCAGAGAGACCTTGCCTATTCCAGAAAAGGATTGTGGAAGGGATGGTCGGAAACTTTCCAGAAAGCTGTCTGATTTTCTTCCATATTAATTTGGAGTCAGTGTTTCTATTTACAATGGATGCAAACCAAGTCCAGGAATCCTTCTTGGCTTGTTTTTGAATGAGACACACTCCTGACCTTAGTTTCTTATAGTTAATGAGATTAACTGTTGTTGGTGATCATCAAAATAAATTCCACGCTTTATTTTTTCTCTCTTTGCTTTCGTTCATTCTTCATTCCACCAGTAGTTAAAATGGCGTCGGGCCATAGGGTTTGTTAATGGAATAGTTTTTAGCTGCTGATAACAAGTGGGATGTGATATATTCCATTATTTCATCAGTGGGCTGTAGTTGTATAATTTCCTCATCCAGAGTGATAGCTGACTGAAATTTTACCCTGTTGGCACGAGAGAATTTCCATTTCTTGCAGGGTTCGGCTAATGGTGTTTGTGCAGTGAGAATATTACAAATAATTGGGAAATGATCGCTGCCCATGGGATCATTAACAGTACTGGGGAGCATATTCAGAGATCAATTGTAAAAGTTTGTCCAGTTGGCAATTGTATTGAGTAGGTTCACCTGTATTAAAAATGGTAATGTTTTGCCTATCCATAAAGGTTTCAATCAGTTGGTCATGTCTATCTAATTTAGAATACCCCCATAAGGGGTGGTGGCCATTGAAATCCCCCAACAGACAGACAGGGGAAGGTAACTGCATTAGAAGGTTTTCCAGATCTTGGTAAGAGAAGGTATGATTTGGTGGACAATAGATTGAAACTAGTGTTATCGCAATCTGAGTAATGAAACGTGCAGCAACAGCTTCAATTTCTGTTTGAAGAACAATTTGCTTGTTCGGGAACTGTGAGTTGATCGAGATGGCTACAACACCTTGGGCAGCATTCGATGTATTGCAATATTTTCGATATGTAAAGTAGTTCTTAATGGAAGTGGAAATTCGTGAAGTTAAATAGGTTTCCTGTAAGCAGAAACCAACTGGAGTGTAGCAACGGATTAGGTCATGAATATTATCTATATTGCTATGAAGTCCTCTACAATTCCACTGTAAAATATAAGGCATTATTACTTGAGATGAGTACAAGGAGCTGTATCTGACTGCTTTTTCAGTATGAGTTTTATGCCGTTCAGACTTCTGTTTGTCTTTTTTTGGAAATGTAGGCTGACCAGTGCCATATCTTCTTCGACATATATTTCTAAAATCGGATCTTCTTGGTTGGATGAGTAATCAGTATCCAAGAAGCAAAAAGGATGTTTGTTGAACAAAGAAATTCCTGCTCGGTTCGAGTTTTATTTGTGCGATGGTATCCTGTCCTACCTTACCCTTTCCTTGAGTGGTAGGATTTGCTAATGTTCTTCAAGGTCACTAACCACTACACCCATAGCTTGAGTCACATGACTTACTTATCTCCTCCAACACAAGGCCCCGGATTCCAGGCGAATTCGAGGTCAAGCGTTCATATTGCAAAATAAACGGTGATTTTCCCAGTGATAAGTTCTTTTTAAGTTATATCGTTTACTATTAGCAGTTAATTTATAAACCAGTTCTTCACTTGAAAAGCCTCAAGTAGGAACAAAGAGAGGAAAATCACTTTTCTTCTTTATTACATATCATCGTTGATGTTAGAAAATCCTATGTAACCCAAAATGTGTTCTTGACATTTTGTTATCACTGGATTCAGAATTTTTTTTTGCTGCATAACATGGTGATTACCTGCTGTGTGGAAAAATGTCTGAAAATTTTAGAGGAGGTATTCACCATGTTATGCAGCAAAAAAATTCTGAATCCAGTGATAACAAAATGTCAAGAACACATTTTGGGTCACTTAGGAGGTTTTCTAATATCAACGATAATATATTTCTTTATTTACTAATCAACTAACTTTTCTATCCGCTTGGCCTCCTTGCGGCACTGCTCCTGCCTTTCCATGGTGGGGCTGGAAACCTGTGAGGGAAAGTCAACCCTCCAGGGCAAAAAGGAGCTAACCATGGATTACGACAATTATCCTGCACTTGAGCAGCCTAGGCGCTCAAGTGCAGGATATAGTACTGCCAGCAATGCCGATCATGAATCTAACTGTGACAACAAAATCAAAAAGAATGCATAAGAACAACAGGAATGCCCATCATTCCTTATTTTACACTCTCTGTCAGATAAATCTATGAGCACTTTATCACCATTTCTCATACAGAAATACTTAGAAAATGTGGCGAGCTCTCCCAAAATGATGAGAAGACTGAGATCTGGAGACCTATTGGTTGAAACAGCGAGTTGTAAACATTCTGAGACTCTGTTGAATCTAGCAACATTTGGAGGACTACCTGTACAGATCACTCCACATGCAACATTAAACACCTCCAAGGGAGTAATTGCAGAATGGGATCAACATAGCAGAAGCTGAACTGGTCCAGGAACTCAAACATCAAAAAGTTATACAAGCCAAATGCATCACAATCAGGAGAGATGGAGATCTAATTCCCACCCACAACATCATTCTGACATTTGGAACACCAATATTACCATGTAGTGTCAAAGCTGGCTATCTCAACTGCCGAGTACTACCTTATATTCCAAATCCTATAAGATGCTACAAGTGTCAAAAATTTAATCACTCGCAAATGGCTTGTAGAGGATGATCCAGTCTGTCCAAACTGTGGTTCCAAAAAACATTCGCAAATAGACTGCGATGCTAAAACATCGCACTGTCCTAATTGCAAAGGGGCACATCCAGCCTATTCAAAATCATGTGATCTCTGGAAAACAGGAAAAAACCCAGAAGTACAGGGTAGAACGAAAAGTTTCATACCAAGAGGCTAAAAAACAAATTATGCTTAATGCGCCTGAAAACACATATGCAGCATCAATGCAGAAATATCAAACAATGGCTACACAAACTGAAGTATTAGTTCCCCCAACCATAACGATTGCAGATCTATACTGTCATCGTCGATGAAACCGACTCCCAAGGAGCAAAAGGTAGTAGATAGAGCCAACAACACCCTGGTCACAGTTCCACCAGCCACACCTTATAGATCATCATATATTACAAAATTAAAAACACTCCACTCCCAATAGGAAGACAAACAATACCACTTTAGTAAACATGGATACTGATAATAATGCAGACCCAAATGAACATATCCTAGACCTTCACGCTGAAGATGACATGGATACTGGACACCTAAACTTTCCAAGAAGAGAGAAAGTGAAGCTCGATCGCCATAAACAGCCTGGGAATAAAAAAAAAGTCAGAAACATCTTCATGCAACAAAATTAAATAATGCATCATATACAATGGAACTGTAGAGGAATTCGCAGTAATGTTGATGATATCTACGAGCTAATCAATTGTTATCATCCTACTGGCATCTGTTTACAAGAGACAAATGTAACACCACATGTATCTCTCTCAATTAAAAATTATACTCTTTTTAGGAAAGATAGAACTGTTACAAATACTGCTCATGGAGGGGTAGCCATACTTCTAGATTAAAGAGTACCTTGCAGCCAAATTATCTTACAAACCTCCATTGAAGCTGTTGTGGTGCGTATAATGATTGGTATTACTGTCTCACTTGTCTCTCTCTACCTTCCACCCAGTCAACCCTATACCATTCATGAACTTGAAGATCTTATTCTGCAGTTGTCAACCCCTATCTGTTTATTGAGCGACTTCAATGGACACCATCCATTGTGGGGTTCTCCCAACGCAGATAGATAAGGACAACTCATTGAACTACTTGCCGACAGACAACACCTAACTATACTAAATACTGGCTCACCAACTTACATCCATCTCTCTACAGGTACAACCTCTGCAATAGATCTCTCCGTTCCTCTTTCCTAGTATTGAGTGGATGGCCTTTGACAATCCCCTCAGCAGTGATCACTTCCCAGTAATATATAAAATTCAAACAGTACATTCCATAATTTCAGAAAACCTCATAAAATGGAAATTCCAAAGCAGATTGGGCAAAGTTCACTTCACATGTGTCCTTTGATGACCAGATCATCGAAACCTCTCCAATTGACACAGTTACCGATCACATTACAAGGCAAATACTGGCTGTTGCATCTACTTTTATTCCACAATCACAGAGAATCATCCATAGAACCATAAATTATTGGTGGAGTGAAGAGTGTAAGTGCACAAAAAAAGAAAAAACTGAGCAGTGGAATTTGTTTCACAAACATCCTACCATAGTCAATCTTATAAACTACAAGAGCCAAGACCCATCACATTAGGAAGAAAGCTAAAAGAGACCCTTGGATTCAATTTGCAAGCTTGATTAATAAAAAATACCGACACAAGAATAATATGGAGAAAAATAAAACAGCTAAATGGCATATTTCCCCCATTATCCTCCCCACTTCTCAACTGGAATGGGCAGGAGCTTTCTGTTCCCACAGAAATAGTGAATACCTTAGGGACTGTATTTTCACAGTTGTCTGCTTCGACAGCATATGATCCATCATTCCAAAAGATCAAAGTATTAGCCGAAAAATCCCAATTGAACTTCAGATCTAGATGTTCTTCAACCCTACAATCAGCCGCTTGAACTTCAAGAATCCATATCTACCTCAAAAAACAGTGCTGCAGGCCCCAATGGAATATATTATATAATGCTCCATCACTTAGATTAAAAATCAGTCTCTTCACTGCTCACCTTTTTCAGTCGCATCTTCCTTGAACATTCTTTCCCCAGTTCCTGTCATCACTCCTATATAATAGCAATTCCCAAACCTGGGAAAGATCAGTCTATTCCTCAAAACTATAGACCCATTTCTCTCACCGGTTGCTTAAGTAAAACTGGAAAAAATAATTCACCGTCGGTTCATATGGTATCTTGACTCCAAAAACCTAATCTCTGATAATCAATTTGGTTTCAGAAAAAATCAATCAGCCCTGGATCTCATGGTCAAAGTAGAAATAAACATCAGAAATGCATTCATCCAAAATGAGCATCTCGTCATACCTTGATATAGAGAAAGCCTTCAACACCACATGGCGTTTTGGTATCCTGAGAGATCTGCATTCCCTTTACTTGAAACATATGTACAAGGAGTCCCACAGGGCTCTGTGCTTAGTGCCACCTTATTCGCAATAAGAATAAATCACATAACTAAAAATATTCCCAGCACTGTGAGTTCATACCTCTATGCCGATGATCTCACCGTTTCATGCAGCTCACAAAACATGATCTTCATTGAGCAGCAGCTCCAAATTTCAATTAATAACATTCAGCTGTGGATGGCACAGAATGGGTATCGACTCTTGTGTTCAAAATCTAAAGTAATTCACTTTTGTAACAAAAGCAAAATACATCCAGATCCAGAGCTACACTTAAAAAATAATCCTATCTTAGTTGCGAACAGCATTCGTCTCCTTGGTCTGATATTCGATAGAAAATAGAACTTCATGGAATAAGTCAAATATTTATGGGCATCATGCCAGAAAAAAATTAACATACTCAGAATTATTTCTTCAGCATCATGGCATGCAGATAGGTACCATTACTTCATTTGTATAGACCTCTAATCAAATCTCGCCTTGATTACTGTGCCCCAGTGTGATTCTGATAGGGAGAGTGTGCTACCATGGCTTGCCCCTATTCAACATTCTACCGAGGATAGCTATAGGCACTTATAGAACTTTGCCAATTCAAAATCTTTTCATTGAAGCTCATGAACTTCCTCTAAGCCTCAGGAGAAAGATGTTACTTCTCAACTATACGACTAAAGTCCAAAGTCTACCTACCCATCTGATCAGACCGATAATTAATGACCCTCGGTTCACAATGTACTATAGAAATAAACCCAGGGCAGTTCAGCCTACTGCAATCAGATTTCAGGCATTATTACAACCTTGGAATATACATTTTGACAAAGTTCTTCAAGATCCATACAGTCTGGATCCCCCATGGTCTTATATAAAACTATCCTGTGACAGTTATTTCCTAAACTGGGGAAAGCACTCTGTTGCAAATGTCAACATACAACTCCAATTTGCCCACACACAAAATTATCTGCATTTTGAAAAAATATATACCGATGGGTCAAAATCTGAGAGTGCAGCAGGTGCCGCAGCCGTCTTCCCTCATAAAACCTTTTCCGTATCGCTTCCCAATGAATGCAGCAGCTATACAGCTGAATTATACACCATCAAATGATATGATATATACAGACTCCCAGAGTATGCTTTATAGCTTTACAGAACATTTCTTCACAAACACATCATTTAATAAAATTCATAAAATCCAGACTGATGCATATCCAAGAACTCCAGCGAGTAGTCATTTTCTGCTGAATCCCAGGCCATGCTAGGATACCAGGAAACGAATGTGTGGACTATGCCGCTAAACATCCATCCAACAAAGAATCATCACAGTATTATGTTCCAAATCTTTCCGACAGAAGTAATCATCACAGTGTTATGTTCATAGGCATCCCCCAAGGCAGAATGTGCTGGTCCCAAAGGAACTAGTTGTAGGTGACTCTATTGACAGGGAAACAGGGAACATATTATGCAAAAAGGATAGAAGGAACAGGACCAGGGTTTGTCTGCCAGGCGCAAAGGGTGATATTGTTGTACACGTTGGCACTAATGATATTAAGAGTAGGAGACCGGCAGAATTACTTAACAAGTACAAGACAATGCTGAAAAAGAGCCGAGTTAGGGTTGAATTTGAAAGTGTCTGCAATTCTGCCCAGACACAATGGGAGGGAGTATATGATGAGAGCCTTATCGATCAATTCGGCCCTGGAGGGATTGTCCAAGGCTCGAGGGGTAGAATTTTTCTCAGCCTGGTCTGTGCTTGTTTAACAGGAGAGACTGTTAAACAAGCACAGACCAGACAAGCACACACAAACAAATATAGACTGGAATTTGTGGGTTGGTCACTCACACACTAGCAAGGCTTTTGAGGATTTATTGGATGATTGTTTTCTACAGCAGCATTTCGGGAGGCAACTAGAGGGAGAAATACTCTTGATCTGATTATCAGTAATGATTCTTCGTGCATCACGAATCTGCAGATAAGGGAATCACTAGGTGGCAGTGATCACAGTGTGCTGAACTGGGGTTTACTCAAAGAGATAACTTCCATCAAGGGTAAAGGGAAAGGTTTTTGCTTTCGTAAAGGTGACTACAGTGGTCTGAGACAGTATTTAAATTCTATACGGTTGAACCAACTGATGATGTTACAAACAGCAAATTCAAAATGTGAAGCATTCAAAGAATTAATCTTGGAAGCTACTAGGCTTTTCATACCAACAAAGAAACATTGTTCAAGATTTAGGCCTAAATGGATGTCAGATGAACTAATTAGACATGTGACAGAAGAAAAATGCATGGGATACATATAAATTAACATGTGACACAGAAGCCTATGATAGATATCAGCTGGTCTCTAACCAAGTTACAAAGGAGGTTAGGCAGGCGAAGGCAGATTACGAGAAATCTTTGGCAAAGGATGCAAAGAAAAACAGCAAAGAGTTCTTTACTTATGTAAACTCTAGAAGGAAGGGGATGAATCAGATTGGTCCACTTGATATCTATGGTTCAACTGTTGATGATCCTGCTCAGGTAACTAACAAACTAAATAAATATTTTGCATCGATATTCGTGCATGAGCAGTTATTCAGGGAGGGGAATGCCAGAGGTGTATTTAACTCTGGCAACAAGCTAGATAATCTTGTAATAACTGAGAGTAAAGTGGAGGAGAAATTGTTGAAGATAAACACAAGAAAAGCACCTGGTGGATGGAATCTATCCAGTTATATTAAAGGAGGCGGCAAAGGAAGTAAGCAAACCCTTAGCCATAATTATGAGTGCTTCTCTGGACTCGGGGTGGTAAACATGGACTGGAGATGTACAAATGTGACCCCAATCCACAAAGGAGGATCAAATCAGGAGACAGGTAATTACAGACCCGTTAGTTTAACTTCTGTTCCATTGAAATTAATGGAAGCACTGGTTAAAGAAGACTTGCAGGATCATCTAGACAAGACTTCAGTTATAGCTCGGACACAGCATGGGTTTGCTAAGGGGAAGTCTTGTCTGACCAATTTGATTGGATACTATGAGGTAGTCACAAAGGAACTGCTTGCAAAGAATAACTTTCATATCATATATTTGGATCTTAGAAAAGCCTTTGGTACTGTTGCACAAATTGGAGCAGTGTGGCATTGGAGGCAAATTGCTGCTATGGATAAACGGATGGTTCAGTGGGAGAAGACAGAGAGTGGTAATCATTGTACACTGCTCTTCACGGACTAATGTTATTAGTGGAGTCCCTCAGGGTTCAGTGTTGGGTCCATTGTTGTTTTCTGTATTTATAAATGATATTGATGATGGTATATAAGGGTTCATAGGTAATGTCCAAGTTTGCAGACGATATGAAGGTTGGCAGGGTTGTTAATGACACTAATGACAGTACACTGCTGCAACAGGATCTAGAAAATTTGGGCTGATAGGTGGTAAATGAAGTTTAAATTGACGAAAGTAAAGTACTACATATGGGAAGCAGTAATCCCAGAGTAACATATTAACTCTGTGGTACCACACTGACAGTGGTAGAGAATGAAAAGGAACTGGGGGTAATTGTGCAGGCAGATATGAAGTTTTCTGAGCAGTGCAGATGGTCTGCAAGAGTAGCTCATGGTGTCTTGTCAGAGATATACAGGAATTTTTCTAGGAGGTGATTATCCCATTGTATAAGGCAATGGTCAGACCACACCTTGATTACTGTATACAGGTCTGGAGGCCTCATTTTAAGAAGGATGTAGAGCTGTTGGAATGGGGAACATGCTTTGTAAAAAGGATAGGTGGAACAGGACCAGGGTATGTCTGCCAGGGGCAAAGGTTGATGACGTTGTAGAGCAGATATCATCTTTTAAGGGCACAAAAGGTGATATAGTTGTACTCGTTGGGACTAATGATATTAAGAGTAGGAGACCGGCAGAATTACTTAACAAGTACAGGTCACTGTTGAAAAAAAGCCGTGAAATAGGGTTGAATTTGAAAGTGTCTGCAATTCTGCCCAGACATGATAGGAGGGAGTATATGATGACAGCCTTGTCGATCAATTCGGCCCTGGAAAGATTGTGCAAGGCTCAAGGGGTAGAATTTTTTTCACTGGACTGTACTTGTTAACAGGAGAGATTGCTTCTACAGGGATGGGATACACTTAAATAGAAAGGGTGCAAGAATATTTGCTGATGCTATCGAGGCAGTGTTAGGTGGGTCGGAAAACTGCTAGCTTGGGGGGAGACAAAGACGAAGAGATTAACAGTAGCCACTGGCAGAGGTGAAAGAGATTCTTGCACTGCTTCTATTGGAATGAGCAGAAGCCTGAAAAACAAGATGCTGGATATTTCAGAGACTGCTGGGAGTCATTGCGGTACAAGTAAACACATGGGTTGTGTTAGGGTAGCTAAGAATAGAAATAGGTGCATGTATACTTGCGTGTACACCAATGCTAGGAGTTTAGTAAATAAATTTGAGGTATTGCTCAAAACATCAAAGGCAGATATTGTTGGGATTTCAGAGACGTGGTGTCACGCAGATATAAGGAATGCAGAACTGGAATTTGAGGAGTACAATGTCTACAGAAAGGATAGACTGGATAGGAAGGGAGGAGGGGTTATGCTATTAGTTAAGAAATACATAAAATCCAAGGAAGTGAAGCCAGTGGACATCGCTGGACAGTGCAGTGTCAAGTCAGTTTGGTGTGACATAAGCATTGGGAGATCAAAATTGAGAGTAGGTGTGTGCTATAGGCCTAATGACTCTGATGAATATTATTATTATTATTATTATTATTATTAATATCCATATGATGCAAGGAAGCCTGAGGCTTATGCTGCACCAGGGGGAAAAAAAAAAAAAAAAAAAAAAAAAAAACAGTTCCCAGCAACCGAGAGAGAGAGAGAGAGAGAGAGAGAGAGAGAGAGAGAGAGAGAGAGAGAGAGAGAGAGAGAGAGAGTGTGTGTGTGTGTGTGTGTGTGTGTGTGTGTGTGTGTGTGTGTGTCAAAATTAGACGGGAATCACCAAGAAAGAGAAGAATGATGATATCCAGCTCAGGACCCTGGGTGTGCCAAGCCCATACTCACTAGATGTGAGCCCCCGGGGTTATAATAAGAAACTGTACAGGGAAATAGAGTGGGCCAGTAAATCAGAGAGTCTTATAATGGGAGATTTTAATTTCCCAGATATTGACTGAAATTTGGGGGCTGGTCACTCACACACTAGGAAGGCTTTTGTGGATTTATTGGATGATTGTTTTCTACATCAGCATGTTCGGGAGGCAACTAGAGGGAGGAATACTCTTGATTTGATTATCAGTAGTGATTCTTCATGCATCAAAAATCTGCAGATAAAGGAACCACTAGGTAGGTGGCAGTTATCACAGTGTGCTGAAGTGGAATTTACTCAAAGAGGTAACTACCATCAGGGGGAAGGGTTTTTGCTATCATAAAAGCTACTACGATGGTTTGAAACAGTATTTAAATTCTATACAGTGGGACCAACTGAAGATGTTACTAACAGCAAATTCAAAATGGGAAGCATTCAAAGAACTTATCTTGGTAGCTACTAGGCTTTACATACCAAATAAGAAATATTGTTCACAGATTAGTCCTAAATGGATGTCAGATGAACTAATGAGACATATGGCAGAGAAGAAAAATGCATGAGATACATGTAAATTAACATGTGCAGAAGCCTATGATAGATATAAGCTGGTCTGTAACCAAGTTACAAAGGAGGTTAGGCAGGCGAAGACAGATTACGAGAAATCTTTGGCAAGGGATGCAAAGAAAAACAGCAAAGAGTTCTTTATTTATGTAAACTCTAGAAGGAAGGGGATGAATCAGAATGATCCACTTGATATCAATGTGTCAACTGTTGGTGATCCTGCTCAGGTAGCTAACAAACTAAATGAATATTTTGCATCGACATTCACACATGAGGAGTTATTTTGCGAGGGGAAAGCCAGAGGTGTATTCAACTCTAGTAGTAAGCTAGAGAATCTTGTAATAACTGAGAGTAAAGTGGAGGAGAAATTGTTGAAGATAAACACAAGAAAGGCACCCGGGGTGGATGGGATCTATCCAGTTATATTAAAGGAGGCAGCAGAGGAAGTAAGCAAACCCTTAGCCATAATTATCAGAGCTTCCTTGGACTCAGGGGAGGTACCCACGGACTGGAGATGTGCAAATGTGACCCCAATTCACAAAGGAGGATCAAAGGCTGACACAAGTAATTATAGACCTGTGAGTTTAACTTCTGTTCCAGGAAAATTAATGGAGGCACTAGTTAAAGAAGCACTGCAGGATCATTTAGACAAGACTTCAGTTATAGCTCGGACACAGCATGATTTTAAGGGCAAGTCTTGCCTGACCAATTTGATTGGATACTATGGTGCAGTCACAAAGGAACTGGATGCAGGGAATAAGTTTGATATTATATACTTGGATCTTAGAAAGGCTTTTGATACTGTTGCACATGGAAGACTGCTGCGCAAATTGGAGCAGTGTGACATTGGAGGCAAATTGCTGCTGTGGATAAAGGCGTGGCTGAGGGGGGAGAAGACAGAGAGTGGTAATCAATGGACACTGCTCGTTGTGGAGTCCCTCAGGGCTCAGTGTTGGGTCCATTATTGTTTTCTGTATTTATAAATGATATTGATGATTGTATATCAAGCTTAATGTCCAAGTTTGCAGACGATACAAAGGTAGGCAGGGTTGTCAAGGACACTACTGACACCATGTTGCTGCAACAGGATCTGGAAAGGTTGAGCAGATGGGCTGAGAGGTGGCAAATGAAGTTTAACATTGACAAATGTAAAGTACTACACATGGGAAACAGCAACCCCAGAGCAACGTATCAACTCTGTCGTACTACACTGACAGTGCTAGAGAATGAAAGGGATCTGGGGGTGGTTGTGCAGGCAGATATGAAGTTCTCTGAGCAGTGCAGACGGGCTGCAAGAGTAGCTCATGGTGTATTGTCAATGATATATAGGAATTTTTCTAGCAGGGATAAGGAGGTGATTATTCCCTTGTATAAGGCAATGGTCAGGCCACACCTAGAGTACTGTATACAGGTCTGGAGGCCTCATTTCAAGAAGGATGTAGAGCTGCTGGAACGAGTACAGAGAAGGGCAACAAGATTAGTGAATGGAACAAAGGGGTGCTCTTACGAAGGAAGGATTAAGTTTTGCAAATTACAGTGTCTGGAGACTAGACACCAACGAGGTGATCTGATAGAAGTGTTAAAGCCTTGAATGGTTTGAGCATGCCCAATGCTGATGGGATTCTTCCTCTTGCTCAGAATAATCACCTGAGAGGGCATAAATTCAAATTGAGGAAAGACAGATGTAGGATAGACGTGCGAAAATTTGCCTTTAGCCAGCAGGTGGTTGGTTGGTGGAACAGACATCCATCCCTTGTCATCGAAGTTGATAGCCTAAATAAGTTTAAGGCTCAGCTGGACAGGTATTTTGAACGAACAAGAGGGGTGAAGTGGAAGTGGTTTTTTTTTTTTTTTTTTTGGCTGATGCTGCATAAGCTTGCTTTCTTGCATCAAATGCCTCTGCTAATGCTAATGAGTACAGAGAAGGGCAACAAGATTAGTGAATGGAACAAAGGGTTGCTCTTACGAAGAAAGGCTTAAGTTTTGCAAATTAGTATATCTGGAGACTAGGCACCCGCAAGGTGATCTGATTGAGGTGTATAAAGCTTTGAATGGTTTGAGCATGTTCAATGCCGATGGGATTCTTCCTCTTGCTCAGAATAATCGCCTGAGAGGGCATAAATTCAAACTGAGGAAAGACGGTTGTAGGATAGATGTGCGAAGTTTGCCTTTAGCCAGCAGGTGGTTGATTGCCAGAACAAACTTCCATCTGTCGTAGAAGTTGATAGCTTAAAGAGATTCAAGGCAGAACTTGACAAACATTTGGAGCGAGTGGATGGGGTTTTTTTTTTTTTTTCCATATCTTGACTACAAAGGTAATATATGAAGAATATGTAAGGAACAGTGGACAATTCAATGGCAAGCCCAAACGCATAATAAATTCCTCCAAATAAAACCTTAACGGCATTTATGGTCCTCAAGCTTCTATGTAAACAGAAGGGAGGAAGTAATCTTAACCAGAGCGAGAATTGGCCATAGCCAACTTGCCCACATTTATCTCATCACAGGTAAAGTGTAAAGTTTGTTTGATGTCAAGCGGCACCAGGGGTTTCCCCCATCCCCGCATTGCTTGCATTGTGATGGGTGTGCCAGTTTACTGGAAATGCCAGAGATTCAAAAGTGTATGGATATTGTACATGTGTAGTGTCGTGTACCATTGTTCATCTGGTCATTTAGCCGCTGGACCCCTACTGAGGCCCAATGTTGCCCCACTTTAGCGCCGTGGAGGCAGACCAGGAAACAACAGTCGACTAAGATTTACTCTGGCAGGTCCTGCCACCTAATTTCCCGAGATTTCAGTGGCTAGGACCTTAAAGAAAAGAAAAAAAAAATATATATATATATATACATAATACAAGTCCCACTTGGGGATCACCTGTCCTGGATGAAAAGGGACAGCAGGTAGAAGATATCCTAATTGATCTAGGTCTGATCATATTAAATAACAAGCAAAATACCTACTTATCAAGAACTACTGGCACGGAATCTGCCCTTGATCTCACAGCAGTCAGCTATCATATCTCAAGCCTTTGCAGCTGGAGAATCTTGAATAGTGCCATGAGTGATCATCACCCCATTATAACCACACTTAAATTTCAAGCGGAGGAAGTTGACCAGAAAAAGAGATCATGGAACTTCAGAAAAGCAGATTGGACAGGTTTTACACAGTTACTGGACAAACTATGCTTAAATGAGCCTCGAACTGAATGTCTTGAAGAAAAGACTTCAAACTTTACAAAGAACATCACAATTGCGGCCAAGAGGTTCATACCCAGAGGTAAAAGGAAAAAACAGTGGGTCCCTTATTGGAAAGATCTCAACATTGATTCTTTGATTAAAGAAAGGGACCATTTAAATGAACTAGTAAAGACCAACAACACAAGCCTAAACAGAAACAGGCTTGCCGAAGCTACAAGAAAGGTAGAGGAAGAGATAGCAAAGGGTAAGAGTAAAAAATGGGCAGAATTTTGCAACAGCTTAGACCCAAGGAAAGATGCAAAGTATTGGAAAGTCGTCGGAGCCCTAAATAAATGCTCTTCTAGTACAACAGATCAGAATTCAAACATCATTAACTCTTCTGGTTCTGATGCAGATACAAACAAAGCGGCAGCAAATATGCTAGCAACACACTACTCCAACATCAGTAAATTATCCTTCAATAGGGAAGACAAGAAATTGAATAGAAGAGTTAGAAGACTTCTGACAGAGGCAAGAGGATACAAAAATGATGATATCTTTACTCAGGCTATAACTTGCCAAGAGCTTAAGACAGCGATCAGGAACATTGATGCAAGAAAATCTCCAGGCAGTGATCTAATTTTTGGGGAGATGGTCAAGCGCTTTGGAGAAACCGCTACAAAATGCTTACTGGAAATAATAAACATAACTTGGCAAAAGGGAAAACTCCCCAAGGCATGGAAAACCTCAATCATTGTCCCCTTACTTAAGCCGGGGAAATCGCCCACCGAGTGTAAACATTACAGACCCATTGCACTCACTAGTATTCTCTGCAAAATCACGGAACGTATAATACATTCTAGAATTATGAATGAACTCATAAAAACGAAAATATTAAATTTCTACCAAACAGCTTACAAGAAACAACATGCCACAGAAGATCAACTCTTTTATCTATGTCAGTCAATCATAGACGGCTTGCAAGAAAACCCTTCAAAAAAGACTATTGCTGTCTTCCTCGACATGACATCGGCCTTTGACACAGTCTGGAGAAAGAAATTAATTGAAATAGCATACAAACATGGTATAAAGGGTAACGCCCTAATATGGATTGCAGACTTTCTAAGAGACAGAAAGATCAGAGTAAGATATAATGGGGCCTACTCCAGGGACAGAAGAACATGGCAGGGAGTCCCGCAAGGCTCTGTTCTCAGTCCCCTGCTCTTCCTGCTATACACTAATAACGTCCATCAACATATAGACGAAGACACCAAGATTGCATGCTATGCAGATGACATAGCAATATGGCATACCAGCAGAGACATGGCAAAATCAGAAATATCCATAAACAGATCACTAAAAGGAATTGTGGACTGGGCAAGAGAACTGAAATTACAGATAAATCCCCATAAAACTAACCACACAGTTTTTACCACAGACAGAAGCCGCAGAAAGAACTTTAAACCAGCTATCGCTATAGACGGCGTGCCCACTTCAAAAATGGATAACCCAAAATATCTGGGTATAACCCTCGACACAGAACTACGTTTCACCAAACACATTGAAAACAGCTCCAACAGAGCACTGAAGAAGTTAAACATCCTAAAAAGCTTATGTGGTACGAACTGGGGAGCAAATCCGAAAACACTTAAAACAACTTATACCTCACTTATCAGGGCTAATTTGGAATATGCAGCACCAATATGGGCACATGCTTCTGAGTCTGCACTTGGAAAACTGGACAGGATCCAAGCAAGAGCAGCCAAAATAATCATCGGCACTGTTTCGTCTACAAACAACACCAAAGCAGAGCGGGAATGCGGCCTTCAGACACTCAATCAAAGAAGAAGATATCACACAATTAAATTCACTAATAAGGCTAACAGCAGAGACATTGATCATATCTCCCGTAGGACCTTTATAAATTGGAACTGCAGGTCAAGGCTCAAAAAGTCATCCACCATGAAATACGATAAGGAAATCAGAGAGTCTTGATCTTGAACTCACAAAATATGACATACTTCAAGAGCCTACCTTACCATCTTGCATCCCCCAAAATACCACAATAAATTTGGATCTCGTGGAACACTGTACAAAAAAAGAAATCGAGACCATTGTCAAAGCTATAGGAATCAAAACAATTGAGACTTATTCGAGGCGTGACTTAGTACAGATGTATACCGATGGATCCTCTGACGAGACTATCCTCAAGGGCGGAGCAGGCATACATACCACCCTGACAAATACTACAAAAATGCAACAAAGCATAGGTGCAGGCAGCATCGCCTCTAACTTTACATGTGAGCTAAGGGCAATCCTTGAGGCCCTAAATAGTTATATTTCACTAAGAGACATAGACAGTGCCAGAGGGCTTGTAATCTGCGACTCAAGAGCGGCCCTGCTGGCAATAAAACATGGACGCACAGGACTCACACAGGACATTCACCGACACTTGGAGACAGTTCATCAATTGGGAAAGAGCTGCACACTACAGTGGATGCCTGCGCATGTGGGTATAGAAGGAAATGAGGCGGCCGATAAACTGGCAAAAGAGGCAAGAAACTTAAATCACAACACCTCAAAAACCATAACTCTAGATGATGCTAATGCCATCGCCAGACACAGACTCAGACAGAAACATATAGAAACTGATCACCAAATCTGCGAGATAAATGCAAATAGGAACATCACTAAGACCATTGCTAGACTGAGAACTCGACACATGGCAGGTATGAAAATTAGTGCGGATGGTACCAGAACTTATAAACTTTGCAGAAACTGCCCGAGAGAACAGCTTACTCCGGAACACATCTTCAGCTGTCCTGCAATTCAGGCGACTTTGCAAAGCATGGACGAATCCCCTTTTCAGGGAGAACTTTACAACGAAAAGATCGTGGACTTAGCTAAAGCAGTGATATCAGCGCATGGTTCAATTTGACTTCAAATGGACAAGACACCAACCAACCAACCAACCAACCAACATAATACACACAGGTGTATATATATATATATATACACCCGTGTGTGGCATGTATAAATACATATACACGCCACACACAAATACATACACATACACACACCCTCTATGCGTTT
This sequence comes from Mastigoproctus giganteus, assembly GCF_048544385.1. Classification (NCBI taxonomy): domain Eukaryota; kingdom Metazoa; phylum Arthropoda; class Arachnida; order Uropygi; family Thelyphonidae; genus Mastigoproctus; species Mastigoproctus giganteus. The sequence goes on along the minus strand of NC_143583.1, from coordinate 176,058,309 downwards.
GCGTGGCAGGGAGGCGCTACGAATGAGAGGCTGAAAGTAGTGGGCGAAGGTGATTTTAGATTGTGTGGGCCTTGCGTGCAGGTAGAGTGGGGGAGTAGATTGAAGACTTGGGGGGAAAGGCAGAGACATGGAGCCGATAGAGAAGACAGCTCCAGTTTACAGTGGGGCAAGCCCATGCCCCACCAGAGAGTAAGAATGGGGGTGGCACGTGGGGGGGATACGGTGGAACCGTCACCTCCCCCACCCGCCGGGAAGGGGTGGAATAGTTGAGCCAGGCAAGGGAGCTGGCTCAGGTCACCAATACGGCGTGCATGCAGAGACTGCGATTTGTTCATGTGGCATTTGGTATAGACTAGTAGGATTGAGCAGCTTGTAAGATTTAACTCCTCTTCTCTGATGTCCGTGTGAGTCAAGTTTGGTCGCTCTTTGGAAATGGGACCCGTCCAGTTAAATCAGATTTTAGCATCCATGGGATAATGCGTAGAGGGCTGCTCGCCGCTTTTGGTGTATACTCCGTCTGTAGGTCATGAGTGAGTATTCAAGAAGCAAATCCTGGTCCATTTGATGCTGGAGATGTAGGTTCAATAAGTCTGTCAATTCAGTGCAATTAATGCAGCATTTGTTGAGTAGTCACTCAAGGGACCCATGTCCCGTCCATGGATATTTGGAAGAGTAGGATTTATTGTCCATTGGGGCGGATTCCGTTGTTGTTTGGGAGAATGGATCTGTCAACCAGAATGCAAGTCCAGGTCGTATATTGTGCACGAAGGCTGTGCTTGCTCTTTTGTTTGGAGGTTGCCCTTGGGAGCCATGTCCCGTCTGTGAGTCAATTTGCAGAGAAAGGAAGTGAGTGTGGTTGAGGTGAGTTTCAGTTCTGCCATGATGTCCAGCGTTATCCACTGGGGTAGAATTGGGAAGTTCTCCCCCCATACTCCTCCTGTGACACGTGTTCCGTTTGGTTATAGTTGGTGATGAGTTGGGATATTTAATGGTCCTACCCCAGTAATCTGGTATGGATGGAATTATAAAAGTTTCCACTTGATCATGGAGCTTTCAGATTTGGAGTGCGTGGAGTACTACATTTGTCCTTGTTGTTCGTGATTTGGTGGCAGTGGAAGGGTTAGTCGTCTAGTGTATAGGCTCTGAGCAAATTCAGTTAAGGCTTTGTAGGTTGTCCCATCCTCCAGCAGGTGGTGCTCCTGGTCTTTAGGGTTGCAGCGCACTTGTGTGATCAGCTGGGCACGTAGATCATCATATAGTTCACACTCATGCATCAGGTGATCCCAGGTCTCGGGGGAGCCACAGGCACATGCAGGATTGTTTGCGATTCCAAGGAGATGAAGCTTGTGACGGATTGCTCCGTGTCCTGTAAGGAGGTAGGTGACATGCAGTTCGGGGCAAAACCATGTCGGAAATATAGGGTACACTTGCTCCAGATTTGGAAGGAACTTTCGCAGGACTTCTCCCTTATCAGAGTCTGTCCAGCGCTGTTGCCAGATTGATCGGAGGTAGATTTGAAGCTTGTTCTTCTCGGCTTTCCAATTGCTTGTCGGATCTGTTGTATGGTCCAGATATGTTGTAACCTTTCCCCGTCCAAGCTGCTGCAGCATGCCTGTTCGGGTAGCCTCGAGGTCGAGGGGCAGAGCCCCTGTAATCACTTGCAGTGCGTGGGTCAACACTGTTTTGCATGCACGGGTGAGGGTCAATAAGATCGGTCTATGTATAATTTCAAGCCGTCGGCGATTTACCACAGTTGAGGCCTTGTGGTACCATGCGCCAGAGGCATATGTGATTGCCGGGATGATTGCTGCTTTATAGAGGGTCGCCAGAGTATGCCTTTTCAGCCCCCAGTCTCGGCGTGTAACTCTGGCGAGCATGGCTGCATAATTTTTTATCTTATTCTGCACATACTTTAGGTGTGGAGTGAACGACCGGTTCCTATCCAGGATAACTCCCAAGTATTTCAGTTCAGTAACTAGCTTGATAGTTCTGTCTTGTATTCTAATCTGTGGTGGTCTGGTTGGGGTTAGGTAACCCTTCAGTAGGATGGATTGAGTTTTGGTGGGCGAGATTGTGAGACGGTGCCTTTCCGTCCATTCTCGGAGTTTGGTTAGCGCTGTGTTTGCAAGAATTGCCATTTGGGCTCTTGAGTCTGCGGCTAGCACCAGGGAAATGTCATCGGCATACGCCAGTGCTTGTACGTCCCCTAGGTCGAGGTGGAGAAACTCGTCCAAGACAAAGTTCCACAGGAGGAGACCCAATACAGAGCCCTGCGGACATCCCCGGTGTACTTGGCGCTCGACCCTGCAGTATGGCGCCTGAACCAAGACCCTTCTTCCGCTCAGGTAGCTTTTTATGCAGCTGTACAGATTTATCGGCAGATGAGCTGCCCTGAGTCTTGCGAGGAAGCTCGGGTACCAAAGGGCATCGAACGCCCCCGCAAAGTCGATAGAATGAGAAGTAGATATTTCTGTGAACAGTTTTCTGCCATGTTCAGGATGCGCTCCAGTGGGTCCAGGGTGGATTTTCCTGACTTGAAGCCATATTGTCCGTTTGCAGGAAAATTTGCTGTAGAGTAGTGTATTTCGATTCTCTGTTTGAGCAGTTGTTCTAGCACTTTACTGAGCACAGAGAGGAGTGCAATTGGTCGGTAGGATTCTGGTAAATGTGGCTGTTTAGTTGGATTTTTGAGAATTAGTTTCATGCTAGCAACTTTCCAATCTGAGGGGAATGCGCCAGAGTGAAGACAGTGGTTGTACAGTTCCAAGAGCAGGTCCTGGGTAAATTCGGCCACCTTCTTGACCAGTTCTGGCTCAAGCATGTTGAGTCCAGGGGTTCTTTTGTTTCTAATTTTGTTTATGGAAATTTGGAGTTCTAGGTGAGTAAAGGGATCCTCTACCTGGGGCGACTGGTAGGCCTCATTGGCCTGGCATATCTGTTGTTGTTCATGGGTGTTGTCTCCTTCTACAGGTTTGAAATTTGCATTTAATATATTATTGATGGTGTCCTGCCAGTTGTTGGTCATGGTGCCTTGGGGGGGTGATGGTGGAGGGTATCACCTCTCCCCTGGGCAGCTTATTTGTAGTTATTCGGTAAATAATGCTCCATGGGCTCGAGTTGCCCACAGTGGAGACTAGATGCTCCCAGGACAGCTTTTTCCGTTGCCTGATCATTGCAGTGTATGTGTTTCTGGCCTCCCTGTACTGTTGCCCGAGGAACTCTACCTCATGGGGGGGCCAAGTTCGTCTGGCTCTTTGGAAGGCGCGCCTCTTCTGATTCGTGGTTCTCCTGAGCATGTCGAGTTCCCGCGACCACCATGGGACAGCGCCGGGCATCGGGATCCTCTTCTTGATTGTTTGATTAGCTGCACTCACAATAGCATTGGTGACCGCACGTTGGTGTTGATCCAGGGATTGGTTCTGTAGTTGGTCGGTTGTCAGATTGTATACATTGTTGATGATGGCAACTTTGAACGCATCCCAGTTGGCTTTGTTAACTGCGTACCTGTTCTGTTTGAAGCTGTTTATTGGAGCTCGGTAGAGTGATCTTTGCATGGTGAAGGTGATGGCCCTGTGGTCAGAGCTGGTCCAGTCCTCCTGCACCGTCCAGTCTGTCAAGTGGCCGGCAAGGGTTCTGGTAGTCATGGTGGCATCGATGGTGGCCTCCCATAGGGTTGAGCTGAATGTGGGAAAGTTGTTACGATTAATGACAACAAAGCTGCTGTTTGCCAGGAACTCCTCCTATGCTGGCCGTTTCTAGAACCTCTGCTCTCTGGAGTCACGCTATGCCACAGGGGCGAGCGGCACTTGAGGTCAGCAGAGACAAGTATTTTTGCTCCTGAGAGTTCAGTTTGGACTTGTTGTAAGTACTGAATTGCTGGAAGGATATCCTCCCCTGGATGGCAGTATAGTGAGATCGCATAGAGTTCCCCTAGGGAGGAGACGATGTGTGCACAGGAGGCCCACTCAGAGCACAGGTGCGAGATCTTAGTGACCGTTATATCCGGATTCCTGACCACCACCGCAGCCCAGGGGGTTGCGCCATCCACCTGGACGATCTTGTAGTTAGGTGGATATCCCCGGACAGCGCCCGCACAGGTGTAGGGTTCCTGTAGCAGGAGGATGTCGAGGTTTTCCTCCTCAGCCTTCTGTCTGATCTGTCCAACTACAGCAATTGCTCGGTGTGCGTTAAGTTGGAGGAATTTCATGCAACTGGTGTTATGTCTTTTAGGCAGAGTCCCCATAATGGATTCTTAGTTGTTGGGCACTTCTTGCTTTAATATAGACAGGGCATTTGTTATCTCTGGTTGAATATGCGTGGGGAAGCTTTTGCCACTTGCAATTTGCACGGACTGGATCATTTTCTCTGTTGGGGCAATTTCCAAAGTTGTGCCCTTTCTCAGCACAGTGTCCACAGGTTGCCTCCCGTTGAGCACATGTGTGAGTGGTGTGGCCGAATCGGCAACACCGGAAGCACTTTGGCACGGCAATGTGCTCCCTGAAGCGATGTGAGCTCCATTTGATGTATAGTCTCTCTTGTTTTGTTATGAGTTTCCATGCATCAGGGGCCAGCCCGACCACCCAGTTTGTCCGGTTGTCATTCCTACTCTTGGTTTGGCGCTTGGGCATTAATAGGATAGTATGGTCTCTATCGGGTAAGTCTTGCTGGAGGTTGCGTATATATATCTCCTCACATATGGCAGTAGGAGTCAGGTCTTTGTCGATATCAAATATGACAATGGAGGGGCCTTTTTCTCTGGGCAGCTCAGCAGAGAGTCCAAGCGTCGGAATCTTGGAGTTATTGATAATGAGATCTGCATCACTTTTGGTTTCAGTCTCAATTATCACCCCTGTGTTTTGGGTCTTCCTCATGGCTCTGATTTTAGCCGTTCTCAACTCTTGAGTTAGGGAGTCAATGACCTTTTTCTTGACTTCTTCGCTAATTTTAAGAGTGTCGGTGGTTGTTGGTTTGACAATCACGAGGTGTGGAGTAGGGAGCAATGTCTTCCTGGGTGCCGGTTTGGTGGTGTTGACAATAGTAGTGGCAGGTTTGATCCTCAGCGCTTCAGAATATGTCGGGGCGCTCTGTGGCATTTGTCTTGCCCCGCATTCGATGTAGGCATGTAGCCGTGTGATGGCTCTCATTTTCTACATGTGTGTCATGCACAATTGTCTCCATCTTGTGAAAGATGGTGACAATCTGTGATCTCAGGCCAGACGATATCCTACTGGGATTCTCCTTAAAAATGGTTTCGAGGGCCGTTTTCAGAAAGAGAGTTTTCTCGTATACGGAGCCCTCTGGTATGGTATGGTCCAGACATAGTTGTTGTTTTTCATCATTTCTTTCTTTTTGTGATGCATTGGCTTCTGGCTGTTCCTTTTCAACCCGAGATCGTGTTTTGCGTTCCGGTTCGGGAACCACTCGCTTGCGGGTTTTCCGCTTGGTTGGGGGGTCCCAGATCGGGTGTCCTCTATATCCTCCAGTTGATCAATAATGGTGGGGTTATCATTTTGTGTCTCTGTCAGGGGGTGTTTGTGCTTGTCTTTCCCCTCGGTTAATCGGGTTCACAATGTTGGGGTTAGATGGTTTGTTAAAAATGATGGCGATTGATGCCAACCACAAGTTCGTGGTTGTATTTGGAGGCACACACAGTGGACTGTGGAAGTTTTTGGGTCTCCCCACAGCACTTGGAGAGGGGGGGATGCCGGATATAGAAATGCTCCTAAAAGGACGGGACTACCTTCCCAGCGGGATATCTAGTAGCGGCGAAGACGCTCATGGCATTCAGATTTCTGGTAGAAGCACAGGTGCGAAGATAGCCTCTCTCTTTCTCCATGGGGAGTTTATGGTGGGGGGCACATTAAAGTCATATTTCTTTGGTGATATTATTCGGTAAAGGCACAGATTGATAGAGCACAACAACTGCTCAGTTTGCACTAGTTGGGGCACCTCCCCAGTCAAGGTGTCAGGTGGAAACGCGGCCGCCGTGTTATATCGGCAGCCTCTCTATAGCCCTGTTGTCAGCGACATGGTGACCATGCAGTCTGGCAACAAAGGATACAGATAAATAACGCTTCAACCTGACCAAATTCCCAATATATAGGCAAAAGTTTCTCACCAGCGGAATCCAGTCCAGTTTGTCTTCAAGTGAGGATACATTTCATGGTACTGACGAAAGTAAAACACATTTTTTAAACTGAAATTTTGCGGAGCGATGAAACACACATCTGTTCACAACAGCAGCCATATTGGCGATCCTCATCACAGGTAATGATCCTCCACAATGCACACAGTGCAACTCTCCTCTTACAATGAAACATATTCTTGTTGAGTGTATTTTGTACACCACTGCCCGCCAAGTATCATTAAGCTTTCTTCCAAATCTTAAAGAGCCCCCGACACTCTACCACTTCATAGGTAACGATGCTAATCTGCTAGAATTTTTCCACTTTATTAAACAGATAAAATTATATCACCATTTTTGACTGATGTCATAACAGTCACTATGCATGTGTAACATTCATAACATTGATTAGTGCAATATGGCCTAAGTTGCCCTTGCACCAAAATAACAACGACAACCTCCAACACAAAAAGATTTTTCCAAAAATGAGTCAGTTGGGAGCAGTGAATTTGAAAGATGTGACCTCTGCAGTTAGTATCGATCGTCTTTCCTTGTGTAAGGGTTGTCACTGCAAAAAAAAAAAAAGACGATCCGTAGTTTGAGATCTACCAGTGCTGGTTGTGTTTTTTTGTGACTGTTCGGTATGTATCGGTGATTTTTTTACATTTTTGCAAGCTTTACAGATGTAGCTATCATTCATAATACAGTAAATTAAAATTGATTTCAGGGGTTATGGCAAACATTAAAAGAAAGTTATACACCATCAAAGAAGCCGACCGGGCTAGCTGGGTGGGTAAAGTGCCTGCCTGGCAACCCAAAGGTCGCGGGTTCGAATCCCGCCTCGGGCTTGGATCAAAGTACTGCAAAAACCTTTGGCCACAGAAGCCTATGCGCCAACAACTACCAAAAAAAAAAAAAAAAAAAAAAAAAAAAAACATCAAAGAAAAGCTGTAATCGAACAAGTAAAAAGTGGTTTCTCGAAAGCACAAATAAACTGGATTTGGGTATCCGGAGGGAACAATATGAGGATGGATTGCAGAAGAAGGAATGCTACTTTCTTCTTGGATAAGTTGGACAAAACCCCAGAACTGGAAAGGAAGAAATCAAGACTCTGCAAAAACGAGGCAGTGAATGATTGTTTATACATGTGGTTCATTCAGAAACGCAGTTTAGGATTTCCTCTGTCGGGTCCCATAAGGGGGAGAAATTTTTTAAAGACTTAAAGCTTGATGGTGAATGCTCTGCCAGTGATGGATGGCTATGGTGCTGGCAGAAAAGCCACTGCATTGGGGAAATAACAATTAGCGTTAAAGCAAAATCATTTTGCTTTACCGCTAATTGTTATTAAATTGTTATTGTTATAAAACAGGAACCCATAAGCTGCCTCCCATGGTAATCAGGAAAAGTAAGAATCCGCAATGTTTTAAATCCATCAACCGAAAACATCTTCCTGTAGAATACATGAGTAGCTCAAAAGCATGGATAACCTTTTTGACATGGTTCCACAAAACGTTTGTACCATCAGTGCAATGGCATTTGAGAAAAATATGTATCAAACCAAAAGCATTACTGTTTTTAGATAACTGTCAGCACACCCAACTGCTGATAATCTCATATCCAAAGATGGAAATATTCGGGCCATGTATTTACCAAAAAATACCACAGCATTAATCCAGCCCCTTGATCAAGGAATTTATAATTTTTAATTGAAATTTGACATTTATAATTTTAGGGTAAATTACAGACATCAGCTACTTTTATCTTTGCTGTCCTCCAATCGTGATGTTCCTGAATTTCTAAAGATGTTAAATTTAAAGGAAGTAGCATACAAAATCGGTCTTGCTTGGGAGAGTATTGGAAGATACAATTCAAAATTGTTGGAGAAAAATTTATTTTCTGAGAACAGCTGATGGAGAGAATCAAACTGTGACCGTTAAAGAGCAAAACAGTGGACAAATTGCTATACATTATTGTGATATATACAGTTAGAGATATCCTCAAGGAACAGGAACTCACAGAGAATATGATCGATAAGTGAGTTGATATTGAGAAAGAAAAATTAGTGTGTGACTTATTAACTGGCGAAAACATTGTTGAAAGTCCAACGAGAAAAGGATGGATGAAAGTGATGAGGAAACAGAAGAACTAGAGGAGCGGCCTGTCGAAGTTCCCACAGATCAGGAAGCAGATCAAGGCTTAGAGACTGTGATTGGGTGGTTAGAGGCACAGCAGGAGATTGAGCAGGTAAAGATTTTGCAATTAATGTCTTTAAAAGTGCAAAAATGATTCTCCCATAAAAAGCAACAAAAAATTATACTTTTTAAAGAAGTGATCAAATAAATTCCTTGAATTTTTTATAATTATCTATTGCTACAAAGGTTTTTTACACAAATAAGTTTTGAAAAATTTGTTTGTTCACACATTAGCATTAACCTTTCCCAAGTGGATTTTTTTGGTCTGCAGGTGGGATTAAAAAAATTAATGCACGGAATAGAGCACGATAAATGTCGCAAATATTGTCAGATTTCACTTGTGTATATATTCAGAGCAAGAATAGATGAATTGGAGAAAATCTGTAGGCATCAGTTATAGCGCAGTTGTCTTATAATGCGAGTCACAACCCCCCCCCCCCAAACCCTGCTGTATAACTGGGGAATGGTGTACTATCAACAGATCATAATGCTTAATTGATTTTAAACTGACATCAGTCTTTTCACACTCCTTTTATTAATTTCATTCAACATATCAGTTATATGCTAACTTAAATTTACTTTTGTTATGAATAGGATATTTTATTTTTAGATTTATAACTGACAATGAAAAAAAAAACATATTCTTAAATTATTACACTAAGTATTTAAATATGAGATAAAAACATTTCTCTACATTTATTTGCATTATGAGAAATATTCATATACTTGCGGATGGATTAAAATATCGTACAGTAAAATATTTAAAATGAAATAAATATAAGTTTGCTAAGATTCGAGTCCCATGGTATTCTGACAATTAAGGTGAGTTTTGCCAAATAAATATTAAGTCGTTTCAGAAATACACAAGTTTTAAGGGATTAAACTATTTTTAATATAATAAAGCTGTTTTATGACTTAAGTGGTTTTATAAAATTATTTTCCTATTTTTTCCAATTACAGGGTTTAACAGAAAGGGGAGAAGCTTTAACTCAACTAGAGGAACGCACAGCAATGATGATGTCTGAAGCTGAAAGCTTTTCTAATGCAGCCCACCAGTTAATGAATAAATACAAAGATAGGAAGTGGTATCAATTTTAAATCAATCATGTGGACCATTACTGCTGACTCTGGGTGATCTGAGAACTTCCTGTGTCACATGGTGCCTGTATCTTGGAAACTGAAGTGACAAGCCTTGTTTGTTTGTTAATGTTGGGAACTTTAAAACAAAAAAGTCATGTTGCTAGTCAATGCATTTTTAAAAATGTTGCCGGTACTGCATGGGAAATATTATATGTATGTTAAATTAGATTCTATAAGGGAGGGCACAATGGGATACAAAATGAACATGTTGTCCTGTACTTTCGAAGGACCAACTATGACCTTGGACTCTTGCTTCCACCATGTTGAGCAGGAACTAAGAGTCCCCCTCTGTTGTGTTTGATAGTGAGTGGGACTATTATTTTCCTGTGGTAAGTCTCACACTTCAGGATCACTGTTGTACTGTACATGTGCCATGTAACTCCTTGAGCAGTGGTGACCTTGCAAGTTGTGCTCTCTCTCTCTCTCTCTCTCTTTCTCTCTCCCTCCCCCCCTCCCCCACCCCTCTATCTCTCTTTCTCCTCACTCCCCCCCCCCCCCCTCTCTCTCTCTCTCTCTCTCTCTCTCTCTCTCTCTCTCTCTCTCAAATTTTACTGGGGGAGAAATAACCAGGGAATGAAACTGTGATTAGAAATCTTAGATTACAGTAACAATGTTTAAATATATATATATACATATATATATATATAAAATATTTCATGTTGTAACCATGTTGAGTCTCCTGAGAACAGGAGTTGGTTTAGATGCATTCCATTCATTTGGCCATTGAATGTGACTGTATGCAAGGCTGGCCTTGAAACCACATGGTCAATATAGCACACTTTTTACCAACCTCAGATGCACATCGTTATGTCACTTTTTAACCATTGTGTGCCATTCAGTATTTTGGAAGAACCTAATTTATTTCACTAAAGAGAGTGTCATTCTCCAATATGAGGCTATGTGAAGATGGCTTACATTTTTTTAAAACTTTTACATTGTAAGATTAAACAGACTTTGAAATATTCCAGTTATGGATACTGTGAGCCACACTATGCTCATAAACAACTCTGGCGTGATACTGAGAAACAGTGCAGATACCTCTCCCATTCTATGGTAGTTTCTCTGTAAGGATGCACTTGATTTGTCCCTATTAATTTTTTTTATAGTTTGTATATTATTGTTGTTGTATATTTTCTTGTTGAGAGATGCTTAAATGTGTTAACGAAGCTGATTTAATTGTAAACCTTTGAGCAACTTGAGCTTTTTTTTTTTTTTTTTTTTTTTGATAATTACAATTTCCTTTATAACCTTTGTCTTGCATAAATACTGATCTGTGGTTTCTGCCAGGCTTTGTAATGTAAATACTGTTTATTATCGGGGGAGATTTTGTGTACAACCAATGTAGGAAGAAAAATACCCATCAGTATCTGTAATATGCCTCAGGTTGTGTTCATTTCTTTGTATCCACACCGTTTTGTCTTGGTACTTAACACAGAATGATGGGTGTTCCAACCTGTATTTCCCTTTGTATAGTGTGGGGGAAAAATAAACTCGACAAAAGAAATCATATAACACACACCTGATTTTCTGTGGCCAAAAGTTATACAGTTGATAGGAGCAGTACTTAATGTCAGGTATTGTTTCAGTGACATAAAGAAAAAAGAAAAATTTTAAAAAAGTGTTTCTCTTTTATGTAGTGTATTAAAGCTCTTTTGCTGTCTTGTGGCCTCTGTTTTTCTGTACCTGAAACTAAAATTTAATGGAGGAAAAAAAATTTACAGTCTTATACTGCATATCAAATGTAATGGATTGTGTAATTTTTTTTTCCCCTATTTGAGCTACTTACCACAAATATTGATACAGAAAATTAAATTATCAATCACATAATGAATCTTACAAGCAGTGGTAAAGCTTAAAATTGAACTGTAGATATCATGTGTTACATGACTAACTTGCAATACAAAATTAAACTAATTAGCCTAATTATTGGCTTATAATTATTAGAGAATGAAAACAAAAATCAAGAAATTATTAGAGTAAAGTCACATGGAAGCTTCCCTTCATGTTGACTAACAACACATTTACTTCATATCAATTTCCAGACTTTTTCTCTGATTCTGTCGTGTAATTCTCGGTAAATGTAATTTTCATTGTTTTAGAACCGAAACATAATGCTTGTAGGCTTAATAAAGTATTTTATCACAAAATGCTACTTGACAGTGGAAACATTTTTTAGTGTGAAATTCATTTTGTATTGCCCTTATTAAGTCTAGCATTTTTTATATATACACAGATGTTGTGTACTTACAGAATTATTTTTTGCCACAAGACTAATATGGTATATATACAAAGGGTACTAGGAAAGTTTTGCAATACAGCTTTGTTTATTTAATTTTTTCGAAGTAATTTCCTCTACATTCAATACACCTCTCCATCCTTCGAAACCAATCTTTAAACCAGTTCTGCCAAGTTTCACTAGGGAGTAAAGCACACTCGTTGTCCCAAGCCCGTAGAAGGTCCTCATCACTGGAAAACCACCTCCCTTTTAGCTTCATTTTCACATGCGGAAACAGTGCAAAGTCGCAGGGAGCAAGGTCTGGACTGTAGGGAGGGTGCTCGAGAAGTTTCAGTCCTGTCGTGGTCAAATATTCGGTGCAGGCTTTGGCGCGGTGAGCTGCAGCATTATCGTGATGGAGGTACCAGGTGTCCATTCTTGACTTTGGCCGCAGGTTCTTCATAGATCCAATGACTTTAGGCAGGCATTGTTCAGTATACCACTTAGCTGTGACTGTCTTCTGGGTGTCCAAAACGACACGTTCCACAATTCCACTCGGTTTGAAAAATATGGCTATCATTTTCTTCTTTACAGATCGGGATTTTCTGACAATTACGGGTGTGTCGTCATCATCAAAGACCCAAACTTTGTTTTGAGCCTTGGTTGGCAGATCGTAATAGTACAGCCAAGTCTCGTCACCTGTCACGATGTTGTTCACATACCGAGATTGTCCCTTATCAAACTTTTTTAACATCTCCCGGCACCAAGTCACACATCGTGTCATCTGCTCTTCAGTCAGTTGATGCGGCACCCAGAGAGAACAAAGTTTCTTCACGTGCAAATGATCTTGCAGAATCAAACGAATTGCTGGTGCATTTAGGCCCAAAGTATCCTCTATCTGTTGGTAGGTCACTCGCCTGTTTTCGTCAAGCATTTTCCTCACAGCAGTAACGTTTTCCTCCGTAACTGACGTTCGTGGCCTTCCCGGCCTCTCAAAATCCTCCAGAGTGAAATTTCCCCTTTGGAATTCTCTATACCACCTGAATATCATTGTACGATGTGGACAATCATCATCTAGTGCAAGAGTCATTTCTTCTATGGTTAATGGTTAAACCACGCACAAAATTATACCGCAAAACTGTCCTTATCTCATTTCGTGACCACGATGCCATCGCAAGCACTTTACACTCTCACTACTAATGAATAACTGAGCCCATCGACTTGGCGCGGCGGCTACTATGCACGTATGAACATGTCTCAACATGCAGCAACAAGCAGCTTCCTGTGATTCATTGTTGTGTCATATTGCAAAACTTTCCTAGTACCCTTTGTACAACTTTCACTGTATATTATATTTCTTGGTTTAGTATTTTGTTTTTATTTACACAATTTAAAAGTTTAATTGCTTGTAGTAGTACTGTGAACAGTATCCAGCTTACTAAAAAACAGCTTTAATCAACAAGAACTGAGGAGTATAAAAAAACCCAATGAGAAGAATGCAATAAATACTATATACCTGACTGCTTCACACTTAAAATTTTTATGGTGGCATTTAATGTTTTCTTCAGTATTGTCAAAAAATTTTCTTTCTTCATATATGAAACATTTTAAAACTTGTGCCTTATCAGATAACAGTTAACTGAAAAGCATTACAGATGCTATACAAGTAAAAGAATTCTGTTATTGAACAAATCTTATTGGTTGAAGGAATTTTTAAGGTAAAATAAGTAGTGCAATATATATTTTGGTTATAGTTTGTGAATTTGAAGGAAAGTATGAAAGTATACAAGGCTTGCTGAGATTATGTTGTCTTCTCTGCAGTTAGCCCTTCCAAATCTTTATATAAAGAAGGGATATATCCACTGTCACAGTCTCATCAGGAACTGCAAGGCCTTATGAAAGAACAGTATATACAATCACTATCCTCTCCGTACCAGAATCCCATTAATGAAGAATTTTTATGGCCTTCCCCCCCCCCCCCACAATGTGGCTGAGTGAGTTGGTCTCAAGCAAAGGTTACACAATTTCCCCCTCCCAGAAACTCAGGTTTTTCATGTAGCAAATGAGAAAATCAACCACAGCATACACACAATTTACAGACAAGATATACTGATTCCTCATAGCCACCATAACATACAGTTACTCATGACTTAGCAAAGTCCTCTATCCATAACGGTATAGTGGTTTCACCACTTTTCACTTGTTTGGAGAGGTCTGGGTTTAATCTCTGACTGTGAATGGAGAAATTTCCGAGATCCTCTTGAACTGAGGCTGATGTTAGTCTCCCGCCCCCATGAGTTATTCTGGGTTTGCCAACTTGTGCAAGGTGAAAATTAACCCATAAATACAAACTTGTACAGGCATAATAAATAAATAAATTTCCATTTATCCTGAATGGCTGAGGCCAGAAAAGTTTACATATTTATTGTGACTGCAAAGATATAATGAATTAATTATTGAGGGCAGCCAGACAGATTTTCAGTGCCACAGTTCACAATGGGCTGTGCATTTTTATGACAGGCTCGAACCTGCAACTTCCTTACTCGTGGGCATGTACCCTAACGACTGGACTAGCTAGCCCAGTACACAATAGTGCAATACAGCATAAGTTATTGAAGTGCCTAAAAGCCAACCTCAGTAAAGAAAAGGTATAATAATAAAATATTAAACTGAATTATAGTTGTAGTATGTAAAAAGGTAACTAATTGAACAAGTTAGTGCATAGCATCATGTTAATTCATAGTAAATCACCAAAGTAGGTGAGATGGCATCATTTTTGTTGTATCTCATATTGTGAATGCATTCACAATATGAGATACAACAGGTGTCTAATTACCCACTACACCCTTTGAACTACCCTTATGAATAGAAGACATCTGCTGAATCCAAGGATGCTTTCATTATTATAGACAAAGGTTTTGATTACATCTTTTGCTGCTGCTTCTAATCTTTTGAATAAAGAGATGGCTGAGTAGGAGAAAACAGAGTGGCCATTGCTTTTTATGGACTAATGTTATTAGTGGAATCCCATAGGGTTGGTGTTGGGCCCATAGTTGTTTTCTATATTTATCAGTGATATTGATGAAGGCATATCAGTCTTAATGTCCAAGTTTGCAGATGATACAAAGGTTGTCAGAATGGTTAATCCCGTGTATGCTACTACACGGGATCTAGAAAAGTTAGACAGGTGAGCTTAGAAATGGCAATTCAGGGTAGTAGAAAATGAGAAAGATCTGGGGATGAATGTGCAGTCAGATATCAAATTCTCTCAACAATGAAGACAGGCTGCCAGGAAAGCTTATGGGGTTTTGTCACAGGAATTTTTTTAGCAGGGTAAGGGAGGTGATTATCCCATTATATAAGGTAAAGATCAGGCCACATCTTGAGTACTGCAAACAGGTCCGGAAGCCTCATTTTAGGAAGAATGTAGAAGAATGAGTACGGAGAAGGGCAATATGATTAGGTGGGGGGGGTCCTCTTACCAAATTTGCTTCAGTTCTACAAACATGTCTGGAGACTAGGCACCTGCAAAGTGATCTGTTCAAGACTTTGAATGGATTGAGAATGCTCAGTGCTGAGGGGATTCTTTCTGTTGCTCAGACCACACAGGAGGGGGCACAGATTCAAACTGAGGAAGAACAGCTACAGAACATATGGAAGTTTACCTTTAGCCATTGGGTATGGAAGTTCATAATTTAAATAAATTCAAGGAAGAACAAGATTAGCATTAGTTGAGGCATATGATGCAAGAAAGCAAGCTATATTTTTTTTTTTTTTTTTTTTTATGAGAACCCCAAACACGAGAGGTATTAGAACCTATAGTACTTAGTACCGTGCTTGGGTTGGAGGTTGAGAAGACGAAAGAAGATATTTGTTGATATTGGACTTGAACTTCTGTAGATTGTAATTTTCAGGAAATACGTATGAAGGAAGGTTGTTCCAGAAAACGGCAGTTGAATGAATAAATAAGGAAGATGAAAAGTTGGTTCTGTGGGTTTGAAGTTGGACAGTAAATGGATGTTGGCTGGTGGCGGCACGTGTTCGGACTGTTTTGAAAGAGAGAGCGGGAATTATAGAAGCCAATTCAGAAGAACAGTGCCCATGGAAGTATCTGTAGAAGAGGCATGCAGCAGAAACAGTGCATCTATGAGAAAGCGAGTGGAGAGACTCTGTTAGAGATGAATCATTAATTAATCTAACTGCCCTCTTCTGAATGGAATCAAGAAGCCTGAGAGAGGTTTTGGGGGCACCACCCCAGATGTGGGAACAATATTCCATGGTAGGGCGGATTTGCGATTTATACAGAGTGAGCAGCTGTTTGGAAGAAAAGTAACGCCGAGAGCGAAAGAGAAAACCAAGTTTTTTAGATGCAGAGGAAGCAATATTTGTAATGTGCTTGTGCCAAGAGAGATTAGAAGTCAGGGTAATTCCCAAGAGAGATATATCATTTTGCCTAGAAATCGGAGTGTCACTAAAGCTAAGCATAGGAGCAGAAGAATCCTTTTTGCGAGATATAAGACAAGATTGAGTTTTAGAAGGGTTGAAATCAACTAAGTTGTCTTTGCCCCACTGGAGAATTACCTGAAGATCGGCATTTAAGGAATTGGCAGCAGATTTTCGAGAACTTGAAGCTGATTGAGCTGGACAAGGTTTCTCAAAATGGAAAGTTGAATGCAATGTGCTATCATCGGCAAAACTATGGATAGGATTTCCAGTCAATGGAAGAAGGTCATTGATATTCAAGAGGAAAAGAGTGGGGGAAAGAACTGAACCTTGGGGGACACCGGCATTAGTGGAGAAGTTAGAAGACAGAGAGCCATCTACCATCACCCTCAGTGAGCGATCAGAGAGAAAACTGGATAACCAATTACTAAAAACAGTTGGCAAACCATAAGATGGAAGCTTGTTTAGAAGACCTTTATGCCAAACACGATCAAAAGCCTTTGAGATGTCAAGAACAACTACTTGTGTTTCACTGAACCTTTCCATTGAATTAGTCCATAAATGGGTAACATAAGCCAGAATATCACCAGTGGATCGACACTGACAGAATCCATACTGGCGATTGTTGATCAGATGGAAGGTTTCTAGGTAGTTTTAAGAGTTGGTGGTTAATTGATTTCTCCATTACTTTAGAAAGAGTAGAAGTGATTGCAATAGGACGATAATTGGATGGGAGGGATTTGTCACCCTTTTTAGGAACTGGCTGGATATGAGCAAATTTCCAAGCAGAAGGAAAAACACCTTTAGAATAAGAAAGTGAAAAAAGGCGGCAAAGAATAGGAGTAAGTTCAGGAGCACAGGTTTTGAGAACAAGTGGAGAAATACAATCAGGACCTGGAGCTTTCTTAGCATCAAGATTCATCAAAATCCTTCTGATATCCTTTTGACGGAAGACCACAGGAGGCATTGAATGGAGCGTGTTAAGAATGGTGGGAGGTGTTTTACCAAGGAAATTAATACATGAGCTCGAAGAAAAATGGGATGCTAGCAGGTCGGCTTTATCCTTGGCTGAAGTGACAACAGAACCATCTGGTTTGGACAGAGGTGGGAGCAGAGATGGGCAAACGTTGCGGCCAATAGCTTTGGCAAGAGACCAGAATGCTCGGCTACCATTAGGGCAAGAAGTGAGTTTTCTACTCTTAGCCTGTTCAAACTCTAGTTTGGACTGATTAATAACTGCTTTACAATTGTTGCGAGCTTTGGTGTAGGCAGAAAATGAAACTGAAGAATTAGAAACAAGCCAATTACGATATGCAACATTCTTCTCTTGGAAAGCCTTAGCACATTTATTGGAAAACCAAGGTTTAGATAAAGGACGAGATTTTAAAGTGGAGTGTGGGATAAAGGATTCCATTCCTGCAAGAATAATTTCACTGACACGATCTGAGCAAATGTTGACATCAGAAGTTTTGAAACAGTAATCAGACCAAGGAAAAGAAGTCTCGCAGGTCATCCCATTTTGCATTCTTGTAATGCCAAACAATACAAGGTTGGGAATAGCCATGAGATAAAGGTTCCATTGGAGAAGAGACAATCACCAAGTTGTGATCTGAAGTGCCTAAAGGACCTCTCACTTCAACCTTGTACTTAGAAGGGTTGTTTATGAGAAAAAGATCAAGCGTATTGGCTGTATGATTAGGATTGTCCGGTATTCTTGTAGGTAAATGAACAATCTGTGCTAGATCATTAGTAATTGCAAAAGTCTCAGCATCTCGACCTGCTGGATCGGTGTGACTAGAAAACGGAAGCCAGCTGGAGTTGTGAACGTTAAAATCACCAAGGAAAATTACCTCACTGTTAGGAAAGTTGGACTGGAGAAAGTCAAGTTGCAAAGAGAGGAAGTCAAAGAGCTCCAAGTGATTAGTGGAGTTGGGAGAACGGTAGAGACAACAGACGAATTTTACACAATGAGGTAGAGAGATTTTAAGCCAGATTTTAAGTCAGCTATTGTCCAATTCTAGATTACAACAGCTATTTCCTCCTCCTCATAAAAATTTAAAATCTGTTTTTGTGCTGCCACCTTTTATAAACAATGTTTACAATTTTGTAGAAATGCAGATAAAGATGGCAGCAGCTTAATGAACAATTAAATAAAATTGAAAAATAAAAGAAACTAAAATAAACCTTTAAAAGGAAAACAGCTGTTCCTTTTTATGTTCATTGCAGCACTCAGGACAAATCCATTATCATTGTCTTGTCATTTCAGAATTATTCTTATGATCTCTGATGTAGTTCAACTCACCTCCACAAGGCAAGGACTGAAACCAGTGGGTGGTAAAACTCTGTTGCCAATCACTTCAACACAGCCTAATATGACCTATGTACACATATGCTGTCACACTGATTGGCCTTGCTGAGTACAATACCTTGACATAAAATATAACAGGATTGCCATAGTATGATAGAGGCTGTCTAAATATAAATTAAAAAAGGGTGAAAGTGTGCTCTATTCGGCTGGTTGTTTTTTTAGGAATATTCTGAGGGCTGAAAATTGGCACAAAGGAGGATTAGAAGAACAGTGCATGAATAAACATGGGTTGATGTAGGATTACTAGTCTTTTAAGATATCTGAGTATTATTCCTTGGCTGTAACCCATGCAATCATGTGGCCAAGAAACTCAGTACAATTTCAGCTAAATTTGTTATTTAGTTTGATTTGTTCTGTTTTTATTTAAACAAGTAGTTTTCTAAACAACAGAATTACAAGCCATCCTGCTGGCCCTAAATCTGATTCAATGCAGACATCTGTTACTATAATCTTGACCAACTCCCTCAGTTGTTTAGCAACCTTACAGAATACAGTCAGTCCTCGTGTTTACACTACACGATTTATAAATAGGGGAACGATAGCTTATATAACATGAACCGAATTCGCTTATGCACGATTCGCCTTCGTGTTTACAAGAAATGGCAGTCGAACGCAACACGATAGGAATGAAGAGAAGATTCTGAAAATGTATTTATGTTTTTTATATCAGTGAAGGGGAAACACATTTCACCATAAGGTAAAAACCCACACAATTCCAGCTATTGGTATAGTTGCAAATTCAATTAGATCGAGTTTACTACCAGTTTATAACAGATTCCACTAGCAGGAACGCAACTGGAAATTGTTTTATGGTAGTAATCCCTAGAAATGTGCTTTAGTAAAATGTGGAGTGTTAATAGTATATCTCTGCCTTTACGGTGTTGTTTATTCAGTTGCTACACGCGTGCAGCTTTGTTTATGTGTATCAAACGTGCCTCCTCGTTTTGTAATTGTGCTTTATTCCCTAAAAATGAGTAAAATACTTAAAAGGTATGAAAAGGAAGCGTCCTGGTGAAGACACTGCAGATTCAGAGAGAAAAAGAAAAGCAATATCGATAAACAGAGGCGGACTGGGTCAAAAATTCTTACCCGAGAAAATTTGTAGTGGCCTCATACTATGGTTTGTGGCCAAAATCGCACTGGCCTCCGGCCCACCGGGGTTTCCCCCGGTAAGGCTTATGGCCAGTCCACCTCTGTCAATAGAGAAAAAATATGAAATTGTGAAACGCTTTGAGCGAAATGAAAGACCATGTGATATTGCACGTGCTACAGACCTAAATGACGCAACGCCGAGAATTACAAAGAATGCAGAGAAAATAAAAACAACTTTCATAGCAGGACCAACTCAAAGTGTAATTAAAATCCATTAGATTAAGACACAGAGAATTGGAAGAGATGGAACGGCTATCATCTGTTTGGATAGAAAATCAAACAAAAAACGAGTTTGCTTACGGCAAAAGCATTAGCAATATTTTATAACGTAATAGTCGTAATAAAATACGTATTTTATTCGTAAAAAATATTATAAAAATTATATTTTTTATTACAATTATTTATTGTGTTTGGTAATGTTTTGGTTACCAATGTGTGTTCAATCTTGGGTGGCCGGCACCTAACCCTATTTTTCCCATAGGGCCTGTTGTTTATATTGCACGAGGGTTTCTAGGAACAACTATCGTGCTATACGAGGACTGACTGTACTGCTATCCATCCAATCAAAAATAGCAGGACATGGGGGAATTTCTGAAGGCAGACAGGGTGGCAAAACAAACATCTACCACTGATTATGCTTTCCATTCGATGGTATACCCAGACTACAAATTAGTTATTCATAGTGGTGGCATGCAACAATGGCAGGAAAGTAATAAAAAAACACAAATCAAGCAAAATTACATCCATGAAACACTATTTTAAGTGTCTAGAAGACCAGAAATCGTCCTAGCTAGATTTCAGACTGAGCACACATTACCCACTCACAGGTGAATATCTCCCCCACTACATACT
The DNA here is from genome assembly GCF_048544385.1 of Mastigoproctus giganteus. Taxonomy (NCBI): domain Eukaryota; kingdom Metazoa; phylum Arthropoda; class Arachnida; order Uropygi; family Thelyphonidae; genus Mastigoproctus; species Mastigoproctus giganteus. The sequence continues at coordinate 176,037,823 of NC_143583.1, read as the reverse complement.
TCATTATCAGTACATACATAGCCACTCATACAATTTAAACAGTTCTGGACAATTAGAGTAATTGTATAGGGGTATACAGGGTGTGTCATAAATAATGGTCAATAATTTAAAGGTGAAAAGTACAAATTAACCAAAAAAGTTAAATAAAATAAACCAAAAAAGTCACAGTGACCATCGAGCTGCAAATGAACTGTTTTCGAGATAATGCACATTTTCTGTTAAGATTCGCCACTGACTATGGGAACTAGTTTAGCAAAAAGCTGTGAATCCCTCCTTTGCTAAGGGTGGTTCTATTAAACATAATACATTTTTAATTTTTGGTTTCAACATCACAGGATTTTACAGCTTTGTAGTCTTCTCTGCATTACGTTGCGAATCCTCTCAGGCATTCCTGGGTCATTTCTGATTTGCTGAAAGGCTCCCTCAACTGTGTTCATGTCAAAAGTGTACACCAAGCTTTTTACATAGCCCCCAGATACAAAAATCCATAGGATTTAAGTTTGTTGATCTGGAAGGCCACATTACAGGCCCAACTCTACCTATCCACCGTTGACCATACCTTCTAGTTACAGGTCATAACTCGAGCAAAATGTGCCGGTGCACCATCATGCATAAACCACATATTGTGGCATTGCTGAAATGGAACGTTATCATCATCAAGGAAGTCTGGAAGAACATTCTGCAGGAACTGAAGGTACAGCTCGTCTGTTTGGCAGAAAGTGTGGTCCAATTAGATGGTCTCCTAGTAGTCCTGCCCAGACATTCAATGAGAAACATTGCTGATGTCGTGACTTGTGAATTGCATTAGGATTTTCGTTGGACCAAACGTGACAGTTATGAAAATTAAAAATACCATCACGAGTAAACCCAGCTTCATCAATGAACAAAATGTTTAAAAATTGGGGGTTCAGGACACACTGCTGTTGCATCCACTCTGGGAGGGTAGTCTGTGTTGCTGAGACCTTGTACGCTCTGGATATGGTAGGGGCTTTATCGGTGATGTAAAATTCGCCACACACTGCTATGACTCGATACACGCTCTTGCAGAGCAACCCTCCTTGTCGAAATTCCTGGATTTTGTTCTATTCTTTCTAACACCCTTTCCTCCTCAACATCAGGTGTTATGCTTCTGGGCCCACCAGCTCGTGCTCCATGTGTGAAGTGCTCATGTTCTCTAAGGCGTTGATGTACCCTGATGAATGTGTGCCTGTTGGGCTGCCTTTGGTGGGGAAATTCTTGGTACAAATGTGCAGCCTCAAGTGCACTGCCGTTGGCTTTACTATACATGAAGTGCATGTCCCCATACTCTTCGTTGCTGTGACCTCTTTCCATGTTGACTATCCTTTGACAAGTACCAGTATGCCTGCTACATCTCAGAGCATTAAGAGAGGAGAGAATGAGGCATAACCTAACCCAAACAAACAAGTCAGTGGTGATCCCAACTCTGTACAGTTCACCTTGCCAGTGGTGGATGTGCAATATCCCAAAAACGATTCACTTAAGAACCCATGTTTACTAGGCTTTTTTTGCATATTGTAGTCTGTACAGTTCACCTTTAAATTATTGACCATCACTTTTGAAACACCCTGTATATCACTGTGGCCCATTTCTGAACCTGATAGTTTTTTTTCACCAAATATGAAAATTTAATACAGCAGAGAAGAATTACCTATTTTATTCAAAACAATTGAATGCTAAAAGCATAATTTTCAACTAATTTAATGATTAACCATGCATAGCAGCCCTTGCACCAAAAATCTCCAAACAAACAAGCCTGTAATTCAATAAAAAGGCAGTGATTCTTCCCAATTTTTTGCCCGCTTGTAGAGGAACGATAATCCATATGTGAGAAATTTGTTCCCTAACTGGATAAGAATTTCTTTAAGTTATAAACAAAATATACTTATAGTGGTATCTCTATCTGAGTACTATTCCTTGGCTGTAACCCATGCATTCACGTGGCCAAGCAACTAAGTACAATTTCAAAGTCAACTTTCAAGGCTATTGGCTAAATTTATTATTTAGTTTAAATTTTGTTTTTTCTGTTTTTTATTTAAGCAAGTAGATGATCTCTAGTGATGGATGGTGAGTGTTCTTTCCAGTTATGTGCACTATTTAAGATTGTTTTGCTAGGAAACGCCTCCTGTTTTCAGAATTATGCTGTTGGCTCAGAGATGTTTTGATGGTTTGATTGATGAATTGATGGTTTTACAGAGAATCTGTAAAACCATCAATATCACTTCAGAAAGTGAGATCTCCTGTTGTAGAGAAAAACTACTAAATCATTTTAGCAACCGTGATATTAAGGTATGGCTATGTTGCATAAGTGGATTCATTCCCTATAATCTGGAATCCAAGAGCTCAGCTTGACTCTTAGAAAGAGTTAAACCTTGAATCAGATCATTTAGTTCTGCCTGAGTAACCAAATAAGGCTAACTCTTTTGGATTGGTTATCTTTGTCTTTGCTCATCAACTTTAAAAGCAATATAACTTGATCTAGCATTAGCATTAGCATTAGTAGAGGCATTTGATGCAAGAAAGCAAGCTTATGCAGCATCAGCCAAAAAAAAAAAAAAAAGTAACATAAATAAATAAAAATAACCACTTCCACTTCACCCCTCTGTTCGTTCGAAATACCTGTCCAGCTGAGCCTTAAACTTATTTAGGCTATCAACTTCCACGACAAGGGATGGAAGTCTGTTCCACCCACCAACCACCCGCTGGCTAAAGGCAAATTTCCGCACATCTATCCTACATCTGTCTTTCCTCAATTTGAATTTATGCCCTCTCAGGTGATTTTTCTGAGCTAGAGGAAGAATCCCATCAGCATTGAGCATGCTCAAACCATTCAAGGCTTTGTACACCTCTATCAGATCACCCCGCTGGTGCCTAGTTTCCAGACACTGTAATTTGCAAAACTTAAGCCTTTCTTCGTAAGAGAACCCCTTTGTCCCATTCACCAATCTAGTTGCCCTTCTCTGTACTCGTTCCAGCAGCTCTACATCCTTCCTGAAATGAGGCCTCCAGGCCTGTATACAGTACTCTAGGTGTGGCCTGACCATTGCCTTATACAAGGGAATAATCACCTCCTTATCCCTGCTAGAAAAATTCCTATATATCATTGACAATACACCATGAGCTACTCTTGCAGCTCGTCTGCACTGCTCAGAGAACTTCATATCTGCCTGCACCACCACCCCCAGGTCCCTTTCATTCTCTTCAAACATCTAAAGTAGATGTTTGAAGAGCCTATTGCAGAATGAGACAGACAAGTATTCTGAATCATTACTTTTAGATGAAATGCCAATGGGTTTTAGTTAAAAGTAGCAGTCTACAAATTGATGATCTTGTTTCTGCTATATCATTGGCACTGCAAATGGCATATGTTCCATTTTTCATCCTTGAAGTGTCACTGCACAATTGCACAACATAAATGGGAGCCTAGGGTTCAGTTTGATCTCTTCTTTTGTAGTTAACATAATAGTCCTTTAGGAAATCAGAGAAGCAAAACACTGAGAACTACAGTAGCACCACTGATGAAGAATTTCATAAAATTACACCAAACACACTAAAAAGAATAAATTACTACATAAGTAAGGTAGACACTTCAAACGTATGCTGTTTTCATTTTTAATAAAAAAAAAAATTAAAACAAAAAGGAAAATTTTATTTTTAAATGTTAGAAGTGTTGTTATAACCTGGATTGGAAAGATCTGCATGCTTAAAATCACACTGGCAAAAAGAAATTCTTATTTTAATTTATTATTGCTTCAAAAATATTTTACTATACTTTTGTACAACCAAAACTGTGAAGTGGGAAACACCACCAGGGTATATATTTGTTGGCAGTTTTGAATGCATTTGTGTTCTTGAATTTTATGTGACATAGGCACACTTTCAAAACCTTCAACTGCTAATATAGCATATGGAACATCTGTATATTTCTTCAGTGTATTCCTGTGAAAAAAGAAGACATTGCAATCAACATGATTCACTCATGAAATGCATGTGTATTCAATATATATATAAACTTATTTATCAAACAAGCAGCTTATTTGTTTTTTTTTTTTTTCATAATGGAGCATTGTAATTTTTTCATAAATAAATTACAAAATTATAAACATAGGTCTTATCAGAGTGAGCATGGAAATCGTAAACTGATGGCAGTTCACTTGATGCCAGAAATGCTGAACAATGAAAATACTTTGTGTTATCCTATGAGATAAACACTAGGCGGTGACATAGTTCTGAACAGTAAAATGTGGAGTATTAATCTAGTGGAATATGAAAATCTATATATATATTTAGATTCCTTTTTCATATTCCATGTATTTCTTATCTTAGCATTAGCATATGATGCAAGAGAGCAAGCTTATATAGCATCAGCCAAAAAAAAAAAAAAAAAAAAACAACAGATGGAAGTTTGTTCCAACTATCAACCACCTGTTGGCTAAAGGCAAATTTCCACACATCTATTCTACAATTTTCTTTCCTCAGTTTGAATTTGAGCTGTGAAATGGGATTCTTTCTCTGAGCAAAAGAAAGAATCTCATTAGCATTGAGCTTGCTCATTCCAGTAAAGGCCTTATACACCTCAATTAGATCACCTCACAGGTGCCTAGTCTTCAGAAGTTGCAATTTGCAGAACTATCTCATTGCCCTTCTCTGTACTTGTTCCAGCAGCTCTACATCTTTATTAATATGAGGCCTCCAGACCTCACCATAGCCGTATACAAGGAGACAATCACCCTCTTATCCCTGCTAGCAAGATTCCTGTATATCATTGTCAAGACACCATCAGCAGCCTTTTTTGCACTGTTCAAAAAACTTCATATCTGAATGCACAATTACCCCTGGGTCATTTTCATTCTCCACTACCCTGAATCTAGTACCACCCAGTTGATATGTTACTCTGGGGTTACTGCTACCCATATGCAGTACTTTACATTTGTCAGTGATAAACTTCAGTTGCCACCTCTCAGCTCAACCTTTCTAAACCCTATTGCAGTAGCCTACTATCATTAACAACCCTGCCAACCTTCATATCATCTGCAAACTTAAGACATTAACCCTCATATACCTATGTATATATTAAGTGCAATAGCATCATTAATACACAGCCATTTCTGAATAAACAATATTTATAAGGCGGCATCATTTTAAGTTATATCTCATATTGTGAATACCTTCACAACAAGTTGCCATGATATTGCACTACTTCGAATAAGTAACGCTTCACCTAAGGAGAAGACTGATGTTACTTATTCTCAGATAGGTACCACCACCCAGACGGCACCATTTCAGGGCTATTTTGTATTTGTATGGGATAATAACTCGACTATCCAGTTGTCCCTATTAGATTTAGAAAAGCAAAAAAAGTAGAGGGAAAGTAATAGTAGGAGTGGAAGAGGGAAAAAAAAATGGTGTAGAAGAATGAAAGGGACAGTAACTCAAACTCACACCACTCAAAAACTCCTCGAATAGGCAATGCTTCCCCAGTGGAGAAGGCTGTTGTTACCTATTCTTGGAAACTCCGGACATCATCATCCCCCCGGTGCCGTTTCAGGGCTTTTTGGCCCTTCTTCGGTTGGTGGGTAGGTACCCATGTGATGCAATGATGGCAAAACAGTTATGAAGTATAACTCTACAATATGAGAGATGTCTGATGGTGTATAATGTATTTAGACTAAGATGCATTTAGGGCTAAAGCCTCAAGCTGCAAGAAGGCTGTTGTTACCTATTCTTGAAAACCCCGGACATCATCAGGCTCCCCCCCCCCAGTACCGTTTCAGGGCTATTTGTATATGTGTGGGATAATAACTCAGCTATCCACTTGTCCCTATTATACTAAGAAAAGCAAAAAGGTTGAGGGAAGCCTCCGTAGCCGAGTGGGCAGGAGCGGGAGTGCAGTAGCACACGCTCTTTGAGTAGACCGGGGTTCAAGCCCCTGACTGCTGAATACGGTCGATCTGCCAACCCGCACTGGACCAGCGTGGCAGTTTATGGTCCATTTCCCTCAGCATGAATTGTTGAGGAGGCTTCCATCCTGCAGTGGGTTGATAATGGCTGCACTTTACTTTTTACTTTAATAGCAGGAGTGGAAGAGGAAAAGAAACGGTGTAAAAGAATGAAAGGGACAGTAACTCCTTCAACTCACACCACTCAAAAGCTCATAAACTCCTCGAATAGGCAACGCTTCCCCAGTGGAGAAGGTGTTGTTACCTATTCTTGGAAACTCCGGACATCATCAGGCTCCCCCTGGTGCCGTTTCAGGGCTATTTGGCCCTTCTTCGGTGGGTGGGTAGGTACCCATGTGATGCAATGATGGCAAAACAGTTATGAAGTATAACTCCACAATATGAGAGATGCCTGATGGTGTATAATGTATTTAGACTAAGATGCATTTAGGGCTCAAGCTGCAAGCAAATTTAGACTATGTATATATTAAGTGCAATAGCATCATTAATACACAGCCATTTCTGAATAAACAGAATATTTATAAGTTATATCTCATATTGTGAATACCTTCACGAGTTGCCATGATATTGCACTACTTCGAATAAGTAATGCTTCACCTAAAGAGAAGACTGATGTTACTTATTCTCAGATAGGTACTACCACCCACACAGCACCGTTTCAGGGCTATTTCGCCCTTCTTCGGTGGGTGGGTAGATACCCAAGTGATGCAATGATGGCAAAACAGTTATGAAGTATAACTCCACACAATATAAAGAAGGGCCAAATAGTCCTGAAACGGTGCCGTCTGGGTGGTGGTACCTATCTGAGAATAAGTAACATCAGTCTTCTCCGGTTTACGGAAAAGTGCCCCCCCCCGCATTTTGCCCCCAGTAGATAATAAGTAGGCTACAGAAATGTAAAAACTGTACAGTCAACTCTCGATAACTCGAATTTTTACTGAAGTCTCAGCCCCTTTAGTGGAGATTCCATGTTAAACTCTCTCGATTACTCGAACTGAACTTCCGATAACTAACTTTTCCGAACAAATTTTCAAAATGATATTCGTGTACAAATCATCATATAGCTTTTAAACTAATTTCTCCCCTTTTGTATGTCTTCAGGGTTCTCTTTCCATTGTGAAAGGATTAACTGGAACTGTTAATCCTTTCACAATGGAAAGAATACATACTCAACCACGAGGGCGATAGTCACGTGGTTAGTGACGGACATGTGGGGAGGGAACAGTGACTAATCTTATAGGAGTCTTTTCAGTAACAAGTGAATCTTGTTCTGATTTGTCTAAATTCAAACAATAAAAGTTCCTGTTTCTGGCTCTCCTCACATTTCGTGGCGCAGTCGACAGCGTGCGTTTGCTGTTTTCGCCGCCTCCACAGAGAAGTAAAATACAGAGTGGACTCTTGCTCAATTCAAAAACGTTCCACCTGCAAGGGGCGTGTTTGGAAGGCCCAGTTATGAAAGTCGTAACTAAACATAACCATGCAGCTCAAGCTGCAAGGTCAGAAGCATTGCAATTGATTGGTAATACGGCAACATGCAACAACCGTGAACGAACGGCCACAGCAAATTGTTGCATCAGTTATTGCAGAGGCTCGTATCAATGTCACGCCATTACTTCCTAAAAAGGATTCACTTAAACGAACCATTCGTCATGTTCGATGCAACAATGGCACTCCTGCTTTACCGAGCAATCTCCAGGACCTAGTAATTCCACAAAATTATCAAGAAATTATTATCGATGGCAATGTACAACAGTTTTTAATTATATTGTAAATCAACAGGGATTACCTTTATTTTAGATATAGGAAGCTTCTTTTCCAACTCGCTAATAATTCTTGAGGATGGTGATATCATTGATTAATTGAGTTGCTCTATTCCTGTGAACATGATGCCCGAAAAGTTCTAGTCCGACTTAAGGAATGTAGAGAATAATTCCCCCCCCCATATCCAATTTTATTAGACCCCTAAATTTAACTCTAAAGTCCAGCTACAGGACCAAAAGAAATAATCGGTCCATATTTATTAAACAGTTTAAACCTTCAAAAATCTAATTTTATGCCAATTCACGTAATGGTTTCCTTGCTGCCAGAGGTATGGTGTGTGAAGACAGAAGTCTTGAGCGCTCATTGTTGAGACCGCACGGTCTGAACACTATGGTTCTGACAGTGGGGAAGATGTCCCACCTGTTTTGCAAAACTGATATCACCATCCTCAAGAATTATTAGCGAGTTGGACTAGGAGAGTTGGAAAAGAAGCTTCCTATATCTAAAATAAAGGTAGTCCCTGTTGATTTATAATATAATAGAATATAGGAATTATCGAGCATTTAATAGCTCTCAATTATCAAATCTATTAAACAGTTTTTAATGTATGATTCTCAGGACGAACTGCTCCCGGGTCACATGCTTATTTTTTCCGCTAGTAACAATCTTCAGTTATTGGCATGTAGCCAGGAGTGGTTTTCTGATGGAACAAGAAGTATGCTGCAATTTCTGCTAGAATCAAAAGAATAGTCCAAGATTTTCAAAATCGTAATGCGATTGATTACCTTAGAGGCATTGCATACAACTTCGAGTTTTAAACAATAATAATGTGCATTTATTCTATGATTGATTACCTTTGATTTGATTACCTTTACCTTTGATTGATAGATTACCTTTGATTGATTCATTCTTATTAAAACAAAATAAATTAGAATTAACAAAAAATTAGGTGTATTATTTACATTTCTATAGCCTATTCATTATCTACTGGGGGCGAAATGTGTCGGGGGTGAAATGTGGGAGAAGAAATGTGCGAGGGGCAACTTTTCCGGATCCCGTCTTCTCCTTAGGTGAAGCGTTACTTATTCAAATATCATGGCAACTCATTGTGAAGGTATTTACAATATGAGATATAACTTAAAACGATGCCGCCTTATAAATATTCTGTTTATTCAGAAATGGCTGTGTAATAATGATGCTATTGCACTTAATATATACATAGTCAAAATTTACTCGCAGCTTGAGGCTTTAGCCCTAAATGCATCTTAGTCTAAATACATCATACACCATCAGGCATCTCTCATATTGTGGAGTTATACTTCATAACTGTTTTGCCATCATTGCATCACTTGGTTACCTACCCACTCACTGAAGAAGGGCCAAAAAGCCCTGAAACGGCACCAGGGGGAACCTGATGATGTCTGGAGTTTCCAAGAATAGGTAACAACAGCGTTCTCCACTGGGGAAGCGTTGGCTATTCGAGGAGTTTGAGTTTTTGAGTGGTGCGAGTTGAAGGAGTTACTGTCCCTTTCATTCTTCTACACTGTTTCTTTTCCTCTTCCACTCCTACTATTATTTTTCCCTCTATCTTTTTGCTATTCTAAGTCTAATAGGGACAACTGGATAGTCGAGTTACTATCCCACACAAATACAAAATAGCCCTGAAACGGCACCAGGGGGAGCATTGCCTATTCGATGAGTTTTTGAGTGGTGTGAGTTGAAGGAGTTACTGTCCCTTTCATTCTTCTACACCGTTTCTTTTCCTCTTCCACTCCCACTATTAGTTTCCCTCTATTTTTTTGCTTTTCTGAGTCTAATAGGGGAAAGTGGATAGTCGAGTCATTATCCCACACATATACAAAATAGCATTGAAATGGTGCCATCTGGGGGGCCTGATGGCCACTGAGTTTCCTCGAATAGCTAACAATAGTCTTCTCTACTGGGGAAGCGTTGCCTATTCAAGGAATATATGAGCTTTGAGTGTGAGTTGAAGGAGCAACTGTCCCTTTCTTCCTTCTACGGCATTTCCTTCCTCTCCCTCTCCGACAATCACCTTCCTACATCTTTATCTCTTTTCTAAGTCTAATAGGGATAGTATGAGGATGACCGAGAACTTTATCCCATATCATATTTCAAAACGGTGCCGTCTGGGTGGTGGTACCTATCTGAGAATAAGTAACATCAGTCTTCTCCTTAGGTGAAGCATTACTTATTCGAAGTAGTGCAATATCATGGCAACTCGTGAAGGTATTCACAATATGAGATATAACTTAAAACGATGCTGCCTTATAAATATTCTGTTTATTCAGAAATGGCTGTGTAATAATGATGCTATTGCACTTAATATATACATAGTCAAAATTTGCTCACAGCTTGAGACTTTAGCCCTAGATGCATCTTAGCCCTCATATACCTTTATCAATATCATTGAAAAATACCAAACACAACAATGGGCCCAACACCGAACCCTGGAGAACTTCACTAATAACATTAGTCCACGTACAGCAGTGTCCATTGATAACCATTCTCTGTCTTCTCCCACTCAATCATTCTTCTATTATACAGGGTGTCTCAAAAATATTGGTACAAACGTTTAGAGGATGTAGGTAACATTTAAAGGAATGTGAATCGCATAGGAACCCATAAACGGAAACGTCACGGGAAAATAGTAGCAGAGGCACAAGAAGCAGAAATGACACAAGACAGTAATTAGTGGCAAACATTTATTTCACAGAATATTAACAATGGAGTACGAGATGGATGCATTTCATGATGTTACGACAGATGATCGAAGGTTCCACCATGATACGCGATGCATGTGTGACACTGACGCAGCATGGATTGGCGGATACGGTCGAACACACCTGGAGTTTCTTTGACAGTAGCAGCAGCGCAGATGAGTTTCGCCACGAGATCCATTTCTGTCTCTACAGACGATTCATGCACGATAGATTTGAGCCCCTCCCGGCAGAATGAAAGCAAGGCTCGATAAATCAGGTGAGCATGGGGGCCTGGCAACTTGTCCACCACGGCCAATCCATCGACACCCAAAACGCCTGTTCAAATGGTCACGAACACACCTTCCATAATTGGCAGGCACCCCGTCATGTTGAAACCAAATGTTGCATCTCACATTTGCTGGAACATCGTCAAATAATCCTGGTAGAACTTGTTCAATAAAGATCTGAGATATTTAGCAGAGTTCATGCGGGATGGTAACAGGTATGGGCAGACTAAGCAGTCACTGACCATACCTGCCCACACATTTATTGCAAAGCGATGTTGTGCCACATGGGGGCGCACACCGTGTGGGTTATCGTGAGCTCACACATGAGCATTGTGCTGATTGAATAAGCCTTCCCGAGTGAAATAAGTCTCATCCATGACCAAAACATAGGCTGGAAAATTCAAGTCTTGAACACTCCTGGAGAAACCACTGCGCAAAAGCCACACGTGCAGGATGATCTTGGGGGAGCAGTAACTGAACCCTGTGGAGTTGAAAGGGGTGTAAGGAATCGTCGTGCTAGACACGCTGTACACTGCAACAAGACACTCCTAAGGCAGAGGCAACAACACGTGTGCTGGTAGTAGAATTATTCTGGATGGCATTCAACACAATTTGTTCCATGGCAGGAGTTCGCGTCGAATGTGGTCTGCCCGAACTACTCCTGTTACCTCTAAATGACCCATAATCGCACAAATTTTGATGCACACGTGCAAACAAATGGTGGTCCGGTACATGTCTGTCTGGGAAGCGTTCTCCATAAAATCGTTGAGCAGCTCATCCATTGCCCTCTGCTAATCCATACACTAGGTGCTTCTACCTAGTGTTCGTATATCGATGCATGCTCTTTATGCGGCGACTACTGCTTGAATGAGTATACCAGAAATTTTCCCTCTTGCAAACTGATGAACAGCGCCGTGTACCGATTTACGGTGACGTTTCCGGTTATGGGTTCCTATGCAATTCATATTCCTTTAGATGTTACCTACCTCCCCTAAACGTTTGTACCAATATTTTTGAGACACCCTGTATGTAGCAATTGCCCTTATTGCTATACTGTTCCAATATTTACAGTAGTCTTCCATATGCCACAGTATCAAAAGCTTTCCTAAAATCCAAGTATATGATATCAAAAGTATTCTTTACATCCAATTCCTTTGTAACCACATCATAGTATCCAATCAAATTTGTCAGACAAGATTTTCCCTTAACAAAGCCATGTGTCTGATCTATAACTGCAGTCTTGTCTAGATGGTGCAGCATCACTTCTTTAACCAGTAACTCCATTATTTTCTCTGGAACAGAATTTAGACTAAGGGCTATAATTATCCATGCCACTCTTTGATCCCCCTTTGTGAACTGGGGACATTTGCACATCTTCAGTCCATGGGGACCTCTCCTGCATCCAGAGAAGCTTTCATAATTATGGCAAAGGGTTTGCTTACCTCCTTTGCTGCCTCCTTTATATAACTGGATAGATCCCATCCACACCAGCCTTCATTATGTTTAACTTCAACAATTTCTCCTCCACTTTGCTCCCTGTTAGAATTTGATAAACTTCTGGCATTCCCCTCTTTGAATTCATGTGTGAATGTAGATGGAAAATACTCACTCAGTTTATCAGCTACCTGAGCATGATCATCAATAGTCAAACCATCTATGTTAACTGGACCAATCTGATTCATGCCTTTCCTTCTAATTTACGTAAGTAGAAAACTCTTTTCTGTTTTTCTTTGCATCCTTTGCCAAAGATTTCTCAGCTGCCTAACCTCCTTGTGACTTGATTACACACTAGCTTATTTCTGCCATAAGCTTCTGTGTCACCTGATAATTTATATGCATCCCATGCACTTCTCTTCTCTGCCACTACCCTCATTAATTCATCTTACATCCAATTAGGCCTAAACCCTGAACAGTTTTTCTTAGTTGGTATGAAAAGGCTAGTACCCTCCAAAGTTAAGTCACAGAAGGCTTCCCATTTAGAATTCACCATTTGTAATATCAACAGATGATCCCACTGTATAGAATTTAAAAACTCTCTGAGACCACTGTACTCACCTTTACGAAAGCATAAACCCTTCCTCTTACCCCTGATAGTAGTTGCATCTTTAAGTACATCCCACATCACTATACTGTGATCACTACCACTTAGTGGTTCCTTTATCTGCAGATTCTTAATGCATGAAGAATCACTGCTGATAATCAGATCAAGAATAATACTCCTGGTTGACTCTCAAACATGTTGCTGTAGAAAACAATCATCCAATAAATCCACAAAAGTCTTGCTAGTGCACAAGTTCCAGTCAATATCTGGAAAGTTAAAATCCCTCATTATAAGACAATCTGATTTAATGGCCCCACTATTTCTCTGCACAATTCCTTATTATACTCATCTGGGTAATAACACACACACCTACTCTGATTTTCCCAGGTGGGAAGGAGCAGCAGCGCGTAGCACACGCTTCTTGATTAGACCGGGGTTCGAGCCCGTCACCACCAAATACGGAGGATGCGGAAAGGTCAGGAATGACCACCGCATATTCACGGAGCAATATGGCCTTAGTTGCTAATGCTCCTAAAAAAAAAAAAAACAAAACCAAACCAAACTCTGATTTTTCCTTTCCCAGTAGTTATATCACACTACACTGACTCAACATTGCATTGTCCACCAGTATCAACTGGATGCACTTCCTTAGATTTTATTTATTTCTTAAAAAGCATAACCCCTCCTCCCTTCCTGTCTATCATCTCTGTATTCCCCAAATTCCAATTCTGCACTGCTTATAATCGTGTGGCACCAATATCCACTTTTGATGTCTTGAGCAGCATATCAAATTTATTTACTATACTGTACTCCTAGCATTGGTGTACATGCAAGTATACATACACCTATTCTTACTCTTAGTTACCCTAACACAACCCATGTAACTTGTTCCATGACTCCCAGCAGCCCTTGAAAGCTCCAGTACCTCACTTTCCAGACTGCTGCTCATTCCAATAGAAGCAGTGCAAGAATCACTTTCACCTCTGCCTGTGGCTACCGTTAATCCATTAGTCTGTGAATCCCCCGAAGCTAGCAGTTTTCCAACACTGCCTCAAATATTCTTGCACCCTTTCAATTTAAGTGTATCCCATCCATGTAGAAACAATCTCTCCTGTTAACAAGCACAGACCAAACCAAGAAAAATTCTACCCCATGAGCCTTGCACAATCTCTCCAGGGCTGAACTGATTGACAAGGTTCTCATCATATGCTCCATCCTATCATGTCTGGGCAGAATTGCAGACACTTTCAAATTTAACCCTAACTTGTGAGCTGTACTTGTTAAGACCGCAGATCTTGTACTCTTAATGTTATTAGTGCCAGTGTGTAGAACAATATCTCCCTTTTTGCCCTTAAAAGATATCTGCACAACATCTCAACTTTTTCCCCTGGCATACACACCCTAGACACCTATCCTTTTTGCACAATATATTTCCCGTATCCCTGACAATGGAGTCCCCAACAATAACTAGCTGCTGTGGGACCAGTGCATTCCTGCCCTGAAGGTTGCAACTGTGTTGCCTGATGATCAAGTGCAAGCTCTGACATTGATCTGGGCAGCTGAGAGCTTGATGGGTCCCTTCTAATTTAAGTCCTTCGAGGGCATCTACCCTATCCTTCAAGCTCTCATAAAGGTCCATAACAAAGATGAGTTGGTGCCTAACTTCTTCACACTGCTCACATCAAGCACACACAAAGATATCCTCCTTAGCAACATCATGTCCCATCCCAGAAAGATCTGAAAACATTTCACAAATTGCAAATTTCTTTAGGCTGTGATGCATTGGAGAATCACCTCCTTCGGTTCTCCCCCGAGCCACAGCACTCCCACTAGTGCATATTGCTTTGTTGCTCTAGTCTGGGGCATGATTTCCATTTAAATAAGATTTAATTAATTAACAATGAAAATTAATAAGGTTAATAAATTTAATTGATTAATTTACTATACTATACAATACTATACTAAACTAATGCAGTAATACGTATTCCGCTATATAGTTTTATGTTATACCTTAGCTATCAGGTGTGAGATGTACGTTATCAAATTATGCTATATCATAAAGATCACAATGCTAAATTAGTTATATCCTTAGCTAAATATAAAAGTTATATGCCCAAAAAGTGATTAAAATCTTCAAAATACTTATTTATTACAATTAAAACCCTACTATTCTTCTACACTACAATATTCCAGCCAAAACACCAATACAATAGCGGTGAGAGTAGAGAGTTGTAACTTCCAATGTCACTAGCTAAATTTAAAAAAATACACTAACGAACGCTACTAAGCCTATTTAATCTATTTGTAAAACACAAAATCCGTTAACTAATCAAAAAATACAACAGATATAGAGCCAAAAGGTGATTAAACCCTTCAAAATACTTATTTATTACAATTTAAACTTTAGTATTCTTCAGTTACTGGTTACACTACAATATTCCTGCCAAAAACACCACTACAATAGCAGTAGGAGTAGTAACTTACAAAATCACTAGCTAAATTTAAAAAATAAGTTAACGAATGCCACTAAGCCTATTTAATCTATTTGTAAAACACAAATCAATACAGTAACTAATCGAAAATACGATAAAATTTCAATGAAAACTTATTGGCTTGCAGCAGCTACAGAAGTCTATGTCTTCACCAAGCGACACCTGGTGGCCAACTCCATCTTATAACATATTATTCTAACAATAGGTATCTGATGAACTTTTTAGCAGCTTTATGATGTCAAAAGTAATGAATGTTTACAAATATTTCACTAGGTACTTCTTACTTCATTAGCGATTGACATAATAGAAAAATATAATTACACAATACAATTAATATAGAACAAATGCTCAACTCTATATACAGGGTGATTCACTACCAGTGCGACAAACTTGTAGGAGGCACAAAGACGAATCGGAATCAAATAGCATTGCAGGGTCCAAAACGCCTTCGTCATGCGGTAGACGACGTTGAACGGAAGGTCGCGTGAACAGCGATCCCGCTGGAAGTCAGCATTTGCGAACTGATTCCCAAGGCAGTATGATGGACGAGTATTCAAACGTTGAACTGGCCGACATGTACCTCGCATAGGGAGCTGCGGGCTGTAACAGGCACGCCGCTCTGCACTTGTACCAGGAACGTTTCCCGCACAGGCGTGCTCCTCATCATACGATTTTCGCACATGTGCACAGAAGGTTACGTGAGACTGGTTGTTTCACAAGAGGTACCATGAATCAAGAACAAATGACGAGGACGCCAGACAATGAGGAGAATGTCCTACGTCTTGCAGAAGGCAATCCGAGTACTACTCGAGCGATAGGCCAACGATTGGGTATTTCCCAATCCATTGTATGGAAGATACTGTCAACAAACCAAATGAGTTCATACCATCTGCAACACGCCCAATCATTGGAGCCTGCGGATTATCCACTCCGGAGGACTTTTGCCACTTGATTTCTTCAACAGAAACGGTTCGCAAATGCTGACTTCCAGCGGGATCACTGTTCACCCGACCTCCCGTTCAACATCCTCTACCGCATGACGAAGGCATTTCGGACCCTGCAATGCTATGCGATTCCGATTCGTCTTTGTTCCCCTTACACCTCCTGCAAGTTTGTCGCACTGGTAGTGAATCACCCTGTATAGAAGGATATGTGTCAATCCATGCTCACAAATTTAAAATGAACTTGATTACTCCTTTAGCAAGTTTGTAAAAAAAAAAAAAAGCAAGAAATAGTTTAAAAATTTATTCTTATTTCTAACATTATATTGTATTGTATAACGAGATATTTTCAGAGTGTATTTATGCATAAAATGTTGAAGGGGCTTACAAAGAAAGAAATACTGTGAAAAATCATGAGTGATTAAGTATAAACAAAGAACTCGGATTTACAAGTCAGGTCCAAAACTCAATTACGTGGAACACTATGTCGAGTTTTTTGTTTGATTATAAAATCAAATAAAAGAAAGAAAGAAAAGAAAAGTTTGAAAAGTCACCAAAATTCAGAATCACAGCCTCTGCAGTAGGCAATGGTACAAGCTAGCACCTTATTAAAAAAAAAAAAAAAAAAAGATGGACTGGTGGTTATGTATTTTCTCACCAAAACAACACTTGGAATATGCTAAACCTAAACAACATGAATAAACATTCAGCACGTGTGGCAGTATCACCACTTTGAAATGCTACTTCTATTTTTGCATTTCTTTCTATCTTTCTTTTAATGGGGAATGTGTGCACCATGTCACATGCAGCAATAAAGTACTTCCTAACAGAACATCATCTTTTCCTCTTAATTTAGACTCTCCATAACCCTGGCAGTAGAACTGCCTATGACTAAGTCAGAATCATCCTTCTCATCGGTAGCCAACTTCAAAAATGAAACACACATTTTAACATCTGTTGGTATAATAAATCTGCACATAATATTCTTCAATATATTTAGAAGTAAGACTCTCGGTATATAGATGTGAAGTACCTGGACTTAAAAGCTATGTTCAGATTTTAAAATATTGTTCTCTTGGCATGTTATCATCACATAAGTGAGGATAACGCACCCAGAATTATCAGCTTGCTTGACATGCTTAGAATTGCTTCACCAAAAGTTTGCAATTCAGAAGTTCTCTTCTTTGAGGAGTTCACTACTTTGTCTGATTTCCAAACTTCTTTTTGATCATGAACTGGATTTAGTTGAGTCAATGGCATTCACTAGTGATTACCTATTGTGCTTTTCAATTTTGGTAATTCTAACATGTGCACAAACTACTTTTCATGCCATTTCTAATCTCTTCTTTAAACAAACTTGTCAAAGGTTGCATTTTTCTAGCCAACATGTACACACTTCACTGGCATCAGCTGAAATTGTTCAAAATCTATCTTTCCTTTAGCACTTCTTTCTTGATAGATAGTAGTAAACATGCACTAAATATTCATCCATATTCACTGGAAGGGTCTGGGGAGATTTACTAATTGGAGATTAGGTACAAAATTACAAAGTGCGCAGATGAAGAATTTTGAGTTCCTGGGAGCAGATAAGTTTTTTGGAAATTTTTACCCTCTTTTTGATTAAAACATAATAAATTGTGATTAACAAACAGTTTAATGATCTCAGTTATGTTAAGCTTATTTTTAAATTTAAATTTAGCTAGAGATTTTGTAAGTTACAACTTATATCAGAGATTTGGCAAGAATATTATAGCATATAACTAGTAGTGTAGTGAAATTGTATGGTTTTAATTGTGATAAATAAGTAGCTCAATGGTTCTAATCATATAGGTTGGCATACAGTTTTTTGTTTTTGTTTTTAGCTAAGAAAGTTCACTCTTAGTAAGGATATAACTAATTTAAAACTCTGCAAACATAATGGTATAATATGTAACTTAGAAAGTAGAAACAATAGACTGAAACATTTACTCACCCCTCCATGCCTCATATATTGACCAAAGAAACAAAAGAATAAATAAATAAACTATGGCCACTGCCACCACCACCAAGGCCATAGTTTATGCTATCAAGTGCAAGTTTTATGTAACATAAAACTTGCACTTGACAGCATAATACGTATCATTGCATTTAGGAATCTATTAGCTTAGTGTAGTATTGTCAATTAAATTGATTAATTTTCATTGTTAATAATTAAATTGTATTTAAATAGAAATCATGACCCAGACAACAGCAACAAAGCAATGGGCATAGAGTAGTGGGAGTGCAGTGGCTCATTAGAAAACCAAAGGGATTTGCTCCTAAGAATCATGGCCTAATGAAATGTGCACCTTATGCAATGTTTGCACACCTTTCTGGAAAAGGACATCATGCAGCCCAAAAATTCTGCCCAAACAAGCTAGGAGAGAGTACATGTTGAGAGCCTTGTCAATCAATTTGGCCCTGGAGAGAATGTACAAGGCTCATCGGGAAGAATTTTTCTCAGTGTGATCTGTGCTTTTAACAGAAGATACTGTTTTCACAGGAATGGGATACACTTAAATAGAAGGGATGCATGAATATTTGCAAATGCTATCGAGGCAGCAATAGGTGGATCAGTAAACTGCTAGTTTGGGGGGGGGGAATACATAGACTAATAGATTAACTAGAGCAGGGGTTCTCAATGGGGACAATATCACCCCCAAAGGGGCAAAAATTGGTTTTTGGGGAGCAAAAAAAATCATGGGTATTACAATAGTTGTGGCCCTCCAAAGTTCAACCGTACCCAACAACATCCTATTCCTTAATATTTAATTTCTCTCATTGGGTTTTCTTTTCCTCTGAGGCAACTGATTTTTAACATATTATGAGTGAGTGAGAAATTTTGATAAAAGGAAAATAGCAGGCGTGATTTAATTCAACCACCTTTGCATGCATAGGCATTAAATGCCTAAGTGCTTTCAGAGGTAATGTCTCTGCAATCCTGGCGTTTGCACATTTCAGACAGCTGTGACCTTGGTGGTGGTGGTGGCGGCCATAGTTTATTTATTCTTTTGTTTCTTTGGTCAATATATGAGGCATGGAGGGGTGAGTAAATGTTTCAGTCTATTGTTTCTACTTTCTAAGCAACAATTAGTATTGATTTATTGTTTCCTTGTGGAAGTTATTTTTGATTCACAGTGCTTTTGTGAGAGGCATGGGCTATGAGAGTTAAATAAAAATAGTTTATATTTTATTATTTAATTCTTTGTAGTTAAGTGCTAAAAAGAAAAAGTGTCGACAGTATCTGGATGAATATCTAGCTTATGGTTCTACTGAAAGCCCATTTGACTCAAGACAGCCCATATGTCTTGTATAATAGTTATTTTTCAAATGAGGCTATGAAACCATCAAAACTTTTAAATCACTTAAAAAGGAAACATCCTGATAAAGTTGGTAAGCATATCATATATTTTAAAATTTTAAAACGGAATTTTCAGCAACATAAAGTCCAGTTCTTTATCACTGTTATAAAATTGCAGAAATCGCTGCAAAAACTGTAAACAGCAACTGTATGTAGTGCTCATACAGTTACCGAGACTGTTTATACAACCCACATTAGAGACTATAATTTCACAGTGATGCATCAGAATCCTTCCAGCATTTTAAAAGCATTGCCATTGAGCAACGATTCAATTCAAAGACGAATTGATGAGATGTCAATTAACATTGAAGAGCAGCTAATTGACAAACTAAAAATGAGAAAATTTTCTATTCAGATTGATGAATCCACAGTTACTAACAATAAGGCCCTTCTAATGGCATACGTTTGTTATGATGATGAATGTAAATTGCAAGAACAGATGTTTGTAAAATCTATAGAAACCGACTGTACTGGAGCATCCATTTTTGCTGCTGTAAAAACATTGTTTAATGAAAAACAAATACCATTGGAAAATTTGGTATCCTGTGCCACTGATGGTGCTACTTCCATGGTTAGAAGACAAAGGTTTTATAGTCCAAAGGTTTTAAAGGAAGTATGTCCTAGCATTAGCAAAGGCACATGATGCAAGAAAGCAAGCTTATATAGCATCAGCCAAAAAAAAGTTCTTGCAATATCACAGCATCGTGCACCATCATCTAGTTGCAAAAGATATTAGTCCAGTTCTTTATCAGTCTCTCAATATAGTTATTAAAACCATCAATAAAATAAAGTTGTATACCAATTATGATCACCTTTTCAGAAATGTGTTGATAATGAAGAACAGTATGTGATGCTTCTTTTACAAACAGAAGTCAGATGACTTTCTAAAGGAAACTGTTTAAAAAGATATGTAAGCCTTTTTGATACGATAATTAGTTTTTTAGAAAGCGAAGGAGACACAGATTAAGCAAAGGAGATCAGCAAACACAAAAACAACATATACTATATGGCGTGAATTTTTCAAAAACTTAATGAGGTATCACTTCAACTTCAAGGGAAATTAATTACGGTCATAGACTGCAAATGCACATTAAAAGCCTTCACTGAAAAACTGGAAATATTTGAAATTTGAAAAAGGTGGAATGGCTGAGTTATGGGGATCAAAAACAACTACGCTTCTTTATCTGGTCTGAAATGGCCAAAGTACTTCTTTGGTTTCCAACATCTTATATGGTTGAAAGTGTTTTTTTAATTCAGTAAATAAAATAATAACAAAAGAAACAGAATTGATATATGTTCAAGAGGAGACATTAGAATTAAACTTACTAACATCATACTGCTAATAAGCATCAGGCTCATTGAATAAAAAGAGTAGGTATAAAGTATTTTCTTGTTTAAAATTTCATGGGGGGGAGGGAATTAAGAAAAAAAATTGGGGTGGGTTGTGTACGGGGACACAACTGCAATCGTTTAAGGTGTGAATCCGTCTTTTTGTTATTAGAGGAAGGGTAAGATGTAAATGAATAAAGTCTCTGTGGTTATAAGTGAAGTACAATTTTATTTATCAAAGGCTGATGATAGGAGAAGTAAGATACATATGGCATAGTATTTACATCGATGTTTCTTACAAAGGTTAAAGCTATACAAGTGTTGCCCAGAGTAGTGGGCGATGTAGAAATGTACTTGAAGTTGAACTGACGTTGAACTTTTGAATTTTTCTTTCCAATGATATACGTTTCTTACATTTCTGTTCATATTTCCTTTGCAATTTTTTCGACATTATGAAATTTTTCTTCAACTCGGCACACGTATCGGCTTATAACTTTACAAATTTTATTTTATTGGTTTTTATTGCTAAATAATATTGTAGATCCCATTATTCTCTACAAATCGACACCAATTTCAAAGTTCTATCTCTTCGCAATCCAAAGTTACACCGCCCAAACACCGTGCGGTGTCGCCATTTTCAGTGTTCACGCGCAAGCGCTTCCCTTCCCCCATCACCGTTGCACACCCCCACTACCCACAATTTTGGATACGGACATAAACCCTCTATCCAAAAAATTTTAAATCATTAGATTATCTTTTATAGTTTACGAGATATAAGCGCAACAAATCTTGCCATTTTTTTGGTCGCTAGAGTTTTCATAGCGACCCCCCTATACTGGACCAAATTTAAAGACATGTTCGCGTCGAAAAATTGTCTATAAAAGCCCTTTAGGAAGCAACCTTTACAAAGCAAAGGGTGAGAAACACTGAACTAGAGCAACAGGCAGAGGTGAAACTTGCACTGCTTCTGTTGGAACATGCAGCAGTCTGGAAAGCAAGGTGTCTGGGATTTCAGGCCCTGCTGTAGGTCATCATGGAACCAATGAATACATGGGCTGTGTTAGGGTAACTAAGAGTAAGAACACGTGCATGTATACTTGCATGTACACTAATGCTAGGAGCATTATTAATAAATTTGAAATACTTATCAAGTCATCGAATGCAGACATTATAGGAATAGCGGAGATGTGGTATCACTCAGACATAAGTGATGCTGAATTTGAATACGAGGTGTGCAACGTATACAAGAAGGACAGACAGGAGAAGTGGAGGGGTTATGCTCTTAGTTAAGAAGAATATGTGTATTTTAGTGCAATTGCATCATTTATACAGCTAAATATAGATTTAGCAAATTTGCAATAGTGGCATCGTTTAAGTTACATCTCATATTGTGAATACCTTCACAACGAGTTGCCATGAAATTGCACTACTTCGAATAAGTAACGCTTCACCCGACAATGGCACTATTGCAAATTTGCTAAATCTATATTTAGCTGTGTATAAATGATGCAATTGCACTAAAATACACATAGGCTAATCTCTTTCGCAGCTTGAGGCTTTAAGCCCTAATGCATTAGAGTCTTAAGAAGAATATTAAATCTAAGGCATCCAGTTGTCATGAGTGCAATACTGAGTCACTTTGGTGTGATATTAGTATTAGCAATGGCCACATGGCGCAAGGAAGCCTATGGATTATGCTGCACCAGCCACAAAAAAAAAATAATAATAATCTGTAATAAAATAAAATAATAAACTAATAAAAAGAAGAAAATAATAATTAATAAGAGAAAAGGAAATAGACAACCTATGCATTTCCCTCCTCCCATAGGTAATTATCCAGCTGACCTTTGAATTTCCCCAAACTGTCAGCTTCTACCACTCATGTAGGTAACTTATTCCAGTAATTTATAACTCGCTAACTAAAATAAAACTTCCTGCAATCCAGGCTAAACATCTCCCCCCGGTAACCTGAATTTATGGCCCTTAGTTCTAGAATCATAACTATGAAAATCTTGACCTCATTCATTTTGCTTATGACTCTCAGAGCCTTAAACACCTCAATCAAGTCTCCTCTAAGTGAGAGTTGCCTAATTTCCCAAGTTCTGCATGTCCGAAGTCTTTCCTCGTATGGACGTCCTTTTGTCGATTTCACTAGGCAAGTTACCCATCTTTGGACCCTTTTAACAAGCATAATGTCTTTCTTTAGGTGCAGTCTCCAAACTTGAACACAGTATTTCAAGTGTGGTCTAACAATATAATGGGATTATGACATCTTTATCTCTACTAGCAATTGTACGATAAATCATGAATAGGACACCATAGGCCTGCCTTGCAACCAGTCTACAATGCTCGGAGAACTTCATGTCTGACCATATCGTAACCCCCAAATCCCTTTCCTCGACTACCGGCTTTAGTTCAACTCTGCCAAGTGTATAAGTTATTTTGGGGTTACTGTTCACCAGGTGCAATACCTTACACTTTGCTGGATTAAAGCATAGCTGCCATTTTTCTGACCATCCCTGAAGTCTATCTAGGTCACTCTGAAGAAGCTCTGCTTGGCAGTGATCATTAACTACTCTACTAATCTTTACATCATCTGCAAAATTAGACATCACGCCCTCTATCCCTTCATCGATGTCATTTATGAAAATCAAAAATAACAGTGGTCCTAATACTGATCCTTGGCAAACCCCACTTCTTTCATCAACCCAATCTGAGGAATAAGCATTTATTGCAATCCTCTGCCTCCTGCCCTGAAGCCATCCAGCTACCCATCTAAGGATTTTCTCTGTGATTCCAACCTGTTCCAAGTTATAAAGTAACCACTTATGTGGGACTGAGTAAAATGCTTTGCTGAAATCCAAATAAACAATGTTGAAATTATTCCCCAAGTCCAGCTCTTGAGTGACCCTGTCAAAATAGCCAGATCAATTAAACATGATTTTCCCTTTACAAAACCATGCTGAGCATCCTTCAGAATTCCATTTCTGTCTAAATGAACCTGAATTCCACCCTTGATCATTGTCTCCATGATTTTCCCTACTACTGAAGTTACACTAACCGGCCAGTAATTTCCCACTTTACCCTTAAAACCGCCCTTATGTATTGTAGACATACTGGCACTTTTCCAATCCAATGGAATCACTCCCGAGTCCAGTGATGCTCTCATAATTAGCCTCAATGGACTGTATTTGTCAAAAACTTCTTCAAGTTCTCATAAGTTTCAAGTGTACAGAGTGAGCTACTAGAATTGACCCATATTTATTTCCATTGTTGAGCAATGGAATTTGATAAGTCAATAAAAAGTCTCCACTACATACTATTGTAACTAATTCCTAAATATTTCATTAAGGCTTTATATTACTGCAAAACACCATAGAATCATCCTCAGAAAAGTAGGGGACTAGTTCTTTTTCTCTGTACGATAAGAGAAAAGTCCCGTGTGCTAGAAAAATTTTTGACATAAGTCTAGAACAAGAAGTCCTGCAGATTCCTTTGATAAATTTAAAACTCTTACCAGAATATTGAGTACATGCTGTAAAAACAGTTGAGGGATGGATACAATGTCTGCAAGCATGCAGACTTCAGTTTCATCTTCACTTTTAGCACTCTCTGTTGCTACGTTCTCTAATATAAGCAGAGGGCATGAAATAAGCAGGTTTTCTTCGTGTGAGACTGGACTAATGGCAGATGGAATATTAGGATACACAATGCCCTTCATACTCCTTGCATTAACTAAGCAAAAGTAAGAGTCATCACAGTAATTTGTAGGCTCCTGCCAAATCATGGGAATTGCAAATAGCATAGCCTTCTTTTTACCATTTTTCCACAATCTTAATGCTTCAAACACAGGTATGGCAAAATTTATGTGGAGCCCATTATTTATCTTGTTCACCAAGTTTCACTCCGAAATAAGCACACGTTTTTACAAATTCTCTAATACCTTGTGTTTGCTCAAGGACTACATAACTTCCACAAATACAGCAAAATAAGTTCATATTGTTCAAACACTTGCGTGAAGACATTTTACTGCCTTTTCGGCATAAGTTTGACATGATAACCTCAAAAATAAACTGTAAACTGAACTCACACTGATAAACACTGCTGCATGGAGCTCTCAAAGCCAAGAAACAAATGACTGAAGGCAGTGTTGGCAACATGTGAAGATTTCGTTTACAAATTCCCAACACTGACTCCAAATACATTCAATAATACAACTCGTGACATTGACTTAAGTGATTTGTGAAAAAACGACATGACAGAAAAAAAACCGAATAATATTTCTGAAATCAGTGTAAAAAACTGAGGAATGATACCTCTCTGTGTTACCAGGCAATGTTAGGTGGTAGATGACTCTCATCAACCAGTGCAATACTACCACTTTGCTTACTGGAGGCTTGGAACTCACGCTTAGTGTCCAGAGGAAAGCTCCAGCACACCCACCACCTATCTCTTCCATCGTGCAGTATGATCGTTGTCTTTTGAAGCTATGATGGAAATCATGGTGTGATCCAATGTTCCTTACATTTTGAGGGTATATCTCTAACAGAATTTACAGGCCGGCCACCAGGCAGTCCACTGGACTGAACCTAATGGTGACTCTCTAGGAAGCTTCAGGATCAGCTAGTGTATAATCTCACTGCCTCTACTCTGTCAAATAGTGATGACTGGAGGGAGTCCGAATAGTGTGTATGCAGGGAGCTGAGTTTATTCTTAACATGTGTACACCATATCCAAATATTTCATTACTTCATACAGCATGTCTTCAACACTTTTTCTTACTTCTGATTACCCCATGAATTGTCAAACTAATAGAACAAACTTTGAAAAGATCTAAACCTCCCAACCACTTCCTTGTTCATTTTACAAATATGTGTGGTCTCAGTTCTAATCTCAATGATGTACATTTTCACTTACAGTCTACAAAACTTCATGTACTTTTTCTGACAGAATCCCAGTTATCAGTTGATTCTACTACTGCTCATCTCAGTTGTCTGAATTATTCACTGTATGATTCCTTTTGTTTCAAAGGTGGTAGTTGTGCATATGTCCATTCTGATATGCTCTGTCAGAGACTTAGTAATTTGGAATCTCCTCTTTTCGATCTTCTCTTGCTTAAAACCTCTCTACCACATTCTATCAAATTCATCTGTTGCCTCTATCATTCTTCCAGCTCCATTAATCACTTGGAACTCTGACTTCCTCTCTCTGAAACTTGACTTTCTCCAGTATAACTTTCCTAACCATGAGGTAACTTTCCTTGATGATTTTCATGTTCAAAACTCCAGCTGGCTTCCATTTTCTAGTCATATGGACCCAGCTGGTCAAGATGCTGAGACTTTTGCAATTACTAATGATCTCGCACAAATTGTTCATTTACCTACTAGAATACAGTAAACCCCCGCTATTCACGGGGTTACGTTCCTGAGAAATTCGCGAATACCGAAAACGCGAATACTGAGTTATGGCTCCCATAGTAATAAAGGGGTTCCGTTCCAAAGTATGAAATATATAAGAAAAACTAGTCTAAAATTTTGTCTATGTATATATTATATGTACCTTCATAATATGACATGTACATAGACAGTACATAGTGAAATGCAAGCATATAGCATCAAAATGAAAATAAGAAACAATTTAATATTAAATGTAATATTTATTAGAAATTTCAAACCAGCGCCTTTGCTAGCAAAAAAAAACATCCCGCCAGTGCTATCACCAGTTTCGCTAAAGTGTTGATAGAGGAGTTTTGCCTTTTCGCGAATGATGAGTGAACTTAACGGAATTTTATTTCGAGTTCGGTCTTCTAACCACAGATTTAAAGCTTTTTCCATTTTTTCTAATTTAACATCACGAGTTATAGAGCAAATTTTTGAAGCAATTAGCGCGTTTTCACGGACACTACGGCGGATTTTTTCTTCCGATTTCTTGATTGATCGTACCGTTGACTCATTGATTTTATAATGTTTTGCCACTGAGGAGACACTTTCACCATTAGAAATTTTGTCTAATAACTCAATTTTATTCGCTAATGTTATCACCTTCTTTGATATTTTCACATTTCTCTTTTTATTCGTAGCCATATTTTTGTAGGGGTTAGAAAGAACTTGTCCACAATAAAGCCACTTTCTTCCGTTAACACACTCGAAAAAGTCTGTTTTACACTGCAAAACGGTAGATTTATCATTTTTGTAAGCATATCAATTTATAAATTGATAAATTTATTCAGTTTATAATAAATTAAAAGCAAACGATGAAACCTTCCATGACTAACACATACTGAACAAGGATTACCGAGAAACATCCACGCTCGCGATTTTTTCACCCCTCTCTCCCCACCCACTGAGCGCTGTTTTGACCGGGAAAGATAATTTTAGCCACGCCCATGTTTTTTATGGGGGAAAATATTCACGGCGCTTTAAAATTCACATTTTTTCAGGTTTCATTTTATATTAAATCGGCGATCGCGAATACGCGAAACCGCGAATACAGATACCGCGAATAGCGGGGGTTTGCTGTACCAGACAATCCTAACCATGCAGCCAACAAACTTGATATTTTATTCACAAAGTATCCTTCTAAGTACACAGTCGAGGTGAGTGGTCTTCTAGGCACCTCATATCTATCACAACTTGGTGATAGTCTCTTATCCCATGGAGCCTTTCCCTCATGACCTTCTCAACCTCATGTTCTTTGGCATTACAAGAATGCAAAATGGGATGATCTGCGAGATTTCTTTTCCTTGGTCAGATTACTGTTTCAAATCTTCTGATGTCAATGTTTGCTCAGATCGTGTCACTGAAATTATTCTTGTAGGGATGGAATCCTTTATTCCACACTGCACCTTAAAATAAAATCTCGTCCTTTATCTAAACCCAATAAATGTGCTAAAACTGTTCATGAAGAGAATGCTGCATATTGTAATTGGCTTGTTTCCATATCTCCAGGTTCATTTTCTGTCTATACCAGTCACAACAATTTTAAAACAGTTATTAATCAGTCTAAACTAGATTTCAAACAGGCTAAAAGTAGAAAACTTGCTTCTTGTCCGAATGGTAGCTGAGCATTCTGGTCTCTTACCACAGCTATTGGCCACAACTTTTGCCCATCTCTGTTCCCACCTCTGTCAAAACAAGATGTTTCTATTATCACTTCAGCCAATGATAAAGCTGACCTGCTAGCATCCTATTTTGTTTCCAACTCATGTATTGATGATCTTAATAAACCACCTCCCACCATTCCCAGTACACTCCATTCAATCCCTCCTGTGGTCTTACATCAAAAGGATGTCGCAAGGATTTTGATTAATCTTGATGCTAAGAAAGCTCCAGGTCCTGATTTTATTTCTCCACTTGTTCTCAAAATCTGTGCTCCTGGACCTACTCCTGTTCTGTTTTGCCCTTTTTCACTTTATTCCAAAGAAGTTTTTCCTTCTGATTGGAAATTTGCTCATATCCAGCCATTTCCTAAAAAGGGTGACAAATCACTCCCATCCAATTATCGTCCCATTGCAATTACTTCTACTCTTTCTAAAGTAATGGAGAAGTCAATTAACTGCCAACTCTATTAAACTATGTAGAAACCTTCTCTCTGATCAACGATTGGCAATATGGATTCCATCAGTGTCAATCCACTGGCGATATTCTGGCTTATGTTACCCATTTATGGACAAATTAAATGGAACAGTTCGGTGAAACACAAGCAGTTGCCCTTGACATCTCAGAGGCTTTCGATCGTGTTTGGCATAAAGATCTAAATAAGCTTCCATCTTATGGTTTGCAACTGTTTTTAGTAATTGGGTATCCAGTTTTCTCTCTCACTGCTCACTGCCGGTGATGATAGATGGCTCTCTGTCTTCTTAATGCTGGTGTTCCCCAAGGTTCAGTTTTATCCCTGCACTCTTTTCACCTTGTATATTAATAATTTTCTTCCACTGACCAGAAATGCTATCCATAATTTTGCTGATGACAGCGCATTGCATTCCACCTTCCAGTTTGAGAAACCTTATCCTGCTCAAACAGCTTCAACTTCTCGAATAACCACTACCAATTCCTTAAATGCTGATCTCCAGTGGGGCAAAGATAACTTAATTGTTTTTGATCCTTCTAAAACTCAGTCCTGTCTCATATCTAGCAAAAAGAATTCTTCTTCCCCTATGCTTATCTTCAAACACTCCGATTTCTAGGCTATATTGGGAATCTGTATTGGGGATTACCCTGACTTCTAATCTCTCTTGGCATAAGCATATTACAAATATTGCTTCCTCTGCACCTAAAAAACTGGGTTTTCCCTTTTGCTCACTGCATTTTTCTTCAAAACAGCTGTTCATTCTGTACAAATCTCAAATCTGCCCTACCATGGAATATTGTTCCCACATCTGGAGCAGTGCTCCCAAAACCTCTCTCAGGCTTCTAGATTCCATTCGAATGAGGGCAGTTAGGCTAATTAATTACTCATCACAGAATCTCTCTCTCCACTCTCTGTTTGATAGACATTCTGTTTCTGCCACATGTATTTTCTATAGATATTTCCATGAGCAGTTCTTCTGAATTGGCCTCTATAATTCCCACTCTCAATTCCAAAGCAGTCCGAACATATGCCACACCAGTCAACTTCCATTTTCTGGAACAAACTTCCTTCATATTTTTTTCCTGAAAATTAAAATCTAGAGAAGTTCAAGTCTATTGTCAACAAATATCTTCTTTCATCTTCTGAACCTTCAACCCATACGTGGTACTAAGTACTATAGGTTCTAATGTCTCTCATGTCTTGGGTTTTCATAGGGAAAAAAAAAAAAAAGTGTTCTTTCTGTACTGCACCACAGCAACTGCACACTGGCACATCCAGTTTATCAACAGTTAGTAAACAATATGGCACTGATTAGTTAAAGTTATACTTGAAGTATTTTATTATTTACTGTGTGCCCATATTAAAAATGATGAAATGATCACCATCAAACTAGAACTGCGGGCAAAAGAACATTATTATTATTATTATTATTATTATTATTAGCCATATGGTGCAAAGAAGCCTAAGGCTTATGCTGCACCAGCCAAAAAAAAAAAAAAAAATTCCCCGAGTTACCCTGAGATAGAAAGAGTCAAAAAGTAGAAGGGAATCACCAAGAAAGAGAAGAATGATGATATCCAGCTCGGGATCCTGGGTGTGCCAAGCCCATACTCACCAGATGTGTGCCCCTGGGGTGAATCTTTGTCTAAAAACAAGTAGAACAGTTAGCATTAGCAAATGATGCAAGAAAGCAAGCTTATACAGCATTAGTCAAAAAAAAAAAAAAAAAAAAAAGGAAAGAAAAAGACACCTGCCATTTCACCTATTCATTCCATTCAATAGTTTGTCTAGTTCTTCCTTGAATTTATTCAGGCTATCAACCTCCTCAAGAGAATGAAGTTTGTTCCAGCCATCACTCATCCACTGGCTAAAGGCAAACTTCCGCACATCTATTCTGCAACCATCCTTTCTCAATTTGAATTTGTG
Organism: Mastigoproctus giganteus; assembly: GCF_048544385.1. Taxonomy (NCBI): domain Eukaryota; kingdom Metazoa; phylum Arthropoda; class Arachnida; order Uropygi; family Thelyphonidae; genus Mastigoproctus; species Mastigoproctus giganteus. The sequence continues at coordinate 176,007,400 of NC_143583.1, read as the reverse complement.
TCCTCTTGTGTGTGTGTGGTCTAAACAAGAGGAAGAATCTCATCAGCATTGAGTTTGCTCGGGGCAGTCAAAGCCTTAACACCTCACTCAGATAATCTGGCAGGCAGGTGCCTAGTGTCTAGTGCTGCAATTTGTAGAACTGAAGCCTTTCTTGATAAGAGTACCCCTTTGTTCTGCTCACCAATCTTATTGCCCTTCTCATACAGAGAAGGGCAATAAGATTGGTTGTTGCAATAAGGTCTATTTGGATGATCCTACCCCAGACTTAGCTGTTCATTCTAAAATCCGATCAGACAATGAATTTTATGTGTCCTCAACAACCACCACACCTTTTACGTTGGATGAACTGCAGGCTGTCTCGCATAAAGTTAATGTTCAGAAGTGCCCAGGACTAGATCTTGTAGAAAACATTTTTATTATCAGAGTCTTGAAATTAAAACCTTATGTTCTTCTAAACTTATTCAACAGATGCCTTCAGGAATAAACTTTTCCGGAAATTTGGAAGGTCGCTCTTGTTAAGTTGATCAGAAAGCCGGATAAGCCTTCTGGAGTGGCAAGATCGTACAGGCTGATCGCTCTGCTGGCTAATTTGGGTAAACTGCTAGAGCAACTAATGGCCATCAGACTGAATACCCTACTGGCAGAACAGGATCTGCTTTCAAGGAGTCAATATGGGTTCTGTCCCGGATGTTCCTACGAGGATGCTCTTGTGGACTTTGTCTCTTCAGTTCAAAACTCGGTACATAAATATACCCTGGCCGTTTTCATCGACTTCGAGAGCGGCTTCGACTCCCTTTGGTGGGAGAGCGTCCTGGAGCGTCTGCGATCGGCTAGGTGCTCCAACCACCTTTACCTTTTAATCCATAATTACTTTGCCAATAGAACCATAATAGTCAAGACTAAACATAGCCAAGTATCCAGATTAGTATCTAGAGGGTGCCCACAGGGCTCTATATTGGGTCCTTTTACATGGAACATGGTGCTGCAGCAGTGGCTCTCCTGATCTTTCGATAACATCAAAATAATAGCGTATGCAGACGATCTCTTTGGCGCTTCCTTAGCCAGGTGGGAAGGAGCAGCAGCAGTGCGTAGCACACGCTTCTTGATTAGACCAGGGTTCGAGCCTGTCACCACCAAATACGGAGGATGCAAAAGGTCAGGGAATGACCACCGCATATCCTGGAGCAATATGGCCTTAGTTGCTAATGCTCCTAAAAACCAAATAACAAACAAACAAACAAGCAGACGATCTCACCATCTTGGTAAATGGTAACTCTAGGGCCGATCTTGAAACAAATGCAAATTTTGTTCTCCGGGATCTCTACGATTGGACAGTGGCCAATAAGCTTAAAATCAGCTTGTCAAAAACAAATATGATGATTCTTGGATCAAAGTTGGATATCTCTCGTCCTCCGTTGGTCAAGATCAACAACATTCGTCTCCCCATAGTTAAAGAATACGAGGTTCTAGGAGTGGCAATTGATTCCAGTCTCAATTTTATTCCTCACTTGACAAACTTATCATCTAAAATACGTAGATTTACTGGTGCAATTGTTAGGGTGTCCCGTGTTGAATGGGGGTTCTCCAGAAAAACTTGAAGGATCTATTACAATGCAGTTTTCCTCCCTCTAATCACGTATGCTGCAGGTGCATGGTTTCACATGGTTTCACGGCTCAAACACTTCAAAGCAAAACTCACCTCATTGCAGAGAACCATCTTGCAGTGTTTAGTTAAGGCATGCAGGACAGTCTCGACACAAGCTCTGCAAGTACTAGCCAGAACATTACCTTTAGACTTGCAAGTTACTTATAGAGGATTTTTATACAGACTGAAAAAGCAGACTGAGACTGAATTTCTTGAAATAACCATCAACCTTCAAGATGATGCTAAAAGAGAAAGAAGGAGACTGTGGAACGAGTTAGTTAACATCTGGCAGTCTCGATGGGATACAGCTCCCGTTGGTGCAAAAACAAGAAAATTTATACCACAAGTTTCATTTCTCCTTGATAAACATGTTCGATTGTGGTTCTGCATGGACATATTCACGTCCTACCTGTTGACAGGACATGGATCGATGAACCAGAGTCTTTTTAGATTCAATTTATCACAAACGGACCTCTGTTTGTGTGGATCACCAGAGAGTTGGGATCACATCTTGTTTCATTGCTCCCTGTATGACGATCTCAGACTTCCTCTTCATGCACTTACTAATTTTCAACCAGGACAGGAGTCGTCTCTGCTTCAAAGCTCAGAGTCATATCAGATTCTTCAGGATTTCAGTCAAGGCGTATTTCTTCAAAGGCGTTCAGTGTCGACAGATCTCAACAGAATACAGCACAATGGTCCTGCTGATGCATAGCTGGTTAGATTTTTTTTAGTAGCATCACTTTCCTTCTTTTATGTATTTATTTTTTATTATAAATTTTTTTTTTCCTGCTTACTAATTTATTTCTTTTTTTTTTTTTTTATTGTTTACTTGACTTTTTTTAATTGACTTTTTTTTTTTTTTTTTTTTAGCAGCACCACTACTTCCATTTTACTTATTTTTTTTTTGATTTATTTTATTTTATTTATATTTATTTTTTTATTATTTATTTATTTATTTTTATAAATGTTTTATTTTATTAATTTCTGTTCCATATCCAGCACCATGGGTGATCTTTTTTTTTTTTTTTTTCTGGAATGGGCCCCCAGAGGATCCAGGCCTACCTTCTGACAACATCAGGTGGGTCAGAGTCTCTCTTGAGACAGTACATGCTTTACATGGACTGGCCCACCTTCCCGTGGTGTGGACGAGTACCCAGAATCATCTGTCCGGGTGACTGATGCGTCTGGGTAGCCAAGCGGCCAGAACAGAACAACAGAACACACGCATAACACACACAAACCGACGTCACACACATATCTGGCCTATTTGTAGTGATACTGTTCTTCACAGAGATACGAGGCGGAGTTGAACAAACGTTCTAGGAGCCACCCTTTACAGGTACACACATGCCCTTCTCTGTACCCCTTTCCGCAACTCCTCATCCTTCCTAAAATGAGGCCTCCAGACCTGTATGCAGTACTCAAGGTGTTGCCTGACCACTGCCTTATACCAGGGGTGGCCAACTTAATTTGTGATGTGATCTTTTTTCCTTCAAAATGTGCTGTGATCTACCATCTCAAAAATTTCATTGCAGAAGGTTAAAAAAGTTAATCAACACATATTGAAAAATGTTGTCTATAAATTTTAAAATTCAATACAATTCAGAATTTTTATTTTAAATTAATACGTATTTAAAATTTTAATTTATGCGAAGTTTGTGTTTTTATGTCATCTGCCAAGCTTTCAAAATCGGATATATTAGCATTAGCATTAGTAGAAGCATATGATTCAAGAAAGCAAGCTTATGCAGCATCAGCCAAGAAAAAAAAAACCACTCCCATTTCAACCCTCCATTCATTCGAAATAACTGTCCAGCTGAGCCTTAAATTTATTTAGGCTATCAACTTCCACAACAAGGGATGGAAGTCTGTTCCACCAACCAACTACCTGCTGGCTAAAGGCAAATTTCTGCACATCTATCCTACATCTGTCTTTCCTCAATTTGAATTTATGCCCTCTCAGGTGATTATTCTGAGCAAGAGGAAGAATCCCATTGGCATGCCCAAAACATTCAATTCTTTATACACCTCTATCAGATCACCTTGCCAGGGCCTAGTCTCCAGACACTGTAATTTGCAAAACTTAAACCTTTCTTCGTAAGAGCAACCCTTTGTTCCATTCACTAATCTTGTTGCCCTTCTCTGTACTCGTTCCAGCAGCTCTACATCCTTCTTGAAATGAGGCTTCCAGACCTGTATACAGTACTCAAGGTGTGGCCTGACCATTGCCTTATACAAGGGAATAATCACCTCCTTATCCCTGCTATAAAAATTCCTGTATCTCATTGACAAGACACCATGAGCTACTCTTGCAGCCCGTCTGCACTCCTCAGAAAACTTCATATCTGCCTGCACAATTACCACCAGGGCCGTTTCATTTTCTACCACTGTCAGTGTAGTACCACAGAGTTGATACGTTGCTCTGGGGTTACGGTTTCCCATATGTAGTACTTTACATTTGTCAATGTTAAACTTCATTTGCCACGTCTCAGCCCATCTGCTCAACCTTTCCAGATCCTGTTGCAGCAGTGTACTGTCATTAGTGTCATTAACAACCCTGCCAACCTTCGTATCGTCTGCAAACTTGGACATTAAGCCTGATATACCATCATCAATATCATTTATAAATACAGAAAACAACAATGGACCCAACACTGAACCCTGAGGGACTCCATTAATGACATTAGTCCACGATGAGCAGTGTCCATTGTTTACCACTCTGTCTTCTCCCCTTCAATCATCCCTTTATCCATAGCAGCAATCTGCCTCCAATGCCACACTGCTCCAATTTGCGCAGCAGTCTTCCATGTGCAACAGTATCAAAAGCCTTTCTAAGATCCAAATCTATAATATCAAAGTTATTCCCTGCATCCAGTTCTTTTGTGACTGCATCATAGTATCCAATCAAATTGGTCACGCAAGACTTTCCCTTAACAAAACCATGCTGTGTCCAAGCTATAACTGAAGTCTTGTCTAGCTGATCCTGCAGTGCTTCTTTAACCAGTGCCTCCATTAATTTTCCTGGAACAGAAGTTAAACTCACAGGTCTATAATTACTTGTGTCAGTCTTTGATGCTCCTTTGTGAATTGGGGTCACATTTGCACATCTCCAGTCTATGGGTACCTCCCCTGAGTCCAAAGAAGCTCTCATAATTATGGCTAGGGGTTTGCTTACTTCCTTTGCTGCCTCCTTTAATATAACTGGATAGATCCCATCTACCCCGGGTGCCTTTTTTATGTTTATCATCAATAATTTCTCCTCCACTTTCCTTTAGATATTACAAAATGATTTTGTAATAACTGAGCGGAAAGTGGAGGAGAAATTCTCCTCCACTTTCCTCTAGCTCGCTGCCAGTAAAAACTCTAGCTCACTGCCAGAGTTTACTTCATCTCTGGCATTCCCCTTCCTGAATAACTCCTCATGTGAATGTAGATGCAAAATACTCATTTAAGTTGTTAGCCACCTGAGCAGGATCCTCAACTGTTGAACCATCAACATCCAGTGGACCAATCTGATTCATCCCTTTCCTTCTAGAGTTTACATAGGTAAAGAACTCTTTTCTGTTTTTCTTTGCATCCTTTGCCAAGGATTTCTTATAATCTGCCTTTGCCTGACTAATCTCCTTTGTGACTTGGTTACAGACCAGCTTCATAGTCTTCCATGTCACCCATTAATTTATATGTATCCCATGCATTTTTCTTCTCTGCCATATGTCTCATTAGTTCATCTGACATCCATTTAGGCCTAAACCTTGAACAATATTTCTTAGTTGGTATGTAAAGCCTAGTAGCTTCCAAGATAAGTTCTTTAAATGCTTCCCATTTTGAATTTGCTGTTGGTAACATCATCAGTTGGTCCCACTGTATAGAATTTAAACTGTCTCAGACCATCGTAGTCACCTTTACGAAAGCAAAAACTCTTCCCTTTACCCCTGATGGTAGTTACTTCTTTGAGTAAATCCCACTTCAACATACTGTGATCACTGCCACCTGATGGTTCCTTTACCTGCAGATTCTTAATGCAAATTCTTAATATACTGTGATAAAGCCAACCATAAAGAATCTTGTATGCAAGTCCGTAAGAGCACAGCGATTCTTCGTCTTTGTTTGTTTCAAATACGAAAAGGCCGATTCACATAGATATGTGGAACCAAAACAGGAATTTAAAAGTTCACTGCATTTTTTTTACATTTGGGTACTTTTCTCGGCAAACATATTTCCAAAACTCTTTTTCTGATGATCTGGCTTTTAGGAAGATATCGTTTCACAATGTAATAATTTTATTTTCAAGTAATATTTTCTCCATGTGAAAAATTGCAGCGATTTTTTCTTCAATTTGTTTCGTATCTAAGTCGACATTAAATGGATAAGAAATATATTGAATATTGTCTTCAATTGTTTTAAAATTACTGAATCTGGTTTCAAAATCAACCACAACATTCTCAATTTTAGAAACATATTTCTCACTATTAAATTCAAAAACAGGATATTTTTGCAAATGATCTTGCATATTTGCAAAATGGTCGAATTTTGTTTCTTTGAGATCCTTAGCCATTGCCAAAAATTGATATTTATATGCAGAAATGCTACTAATCATGTCACCAACATTTTTATTTTTTCCTTATAATTCCAAATTCAGATCACTTAATTTACTGGTAAAATCTGCCAAAAAAGCCAGATCACACAATCGCTCCGTATCTCGTAGCTGCTGATAATCATCTCCACTTTGATCAACAAATTTTTTAATTTTATTCAGCAAATTTCGAAATCTCTGTAGAAACTTACTCCGACTCAGCCACCTCACACCTGTGTGTAATATCAGATATGGTTCTTTTTCATCAAGTTTCATTTGAAAAGCTTCCTTTGAAGAGATTGTCCTCTGATGGAATTCACGATTTTGAAAGCTATGTCCATAACACTTTTAGTATTTAATCTTTTGCTGGCTAACACTTGTTGGTGGATGATACAGTGGTAACTCAAAAAATCTGGGAATTCATCATCCTTTTGGCACAATGCAATGAATCCATTAAGATGCCTCGTCATTGCTTTAGCACCATCTGTTGTTACTGATACGAGCTTAAATAGTGGTAATTTAATTTTTCCAATAAAATGTTTGAATAAGTTAAAGATATCGAGACCTCTAGTTCTTTCTTCCAGTTCTTTCTCACTAGTGGCAGAATCATCAAAAACCGTACAAATAAAAATGAGCAACTGAGCTGTATCACTGACATCTGAAGATTCATCCAGTTGTAAAGAAAAGGATACGCGATTAGCAATATGAGCACGCAATTGTTCGCTCACATTTTTACTCATTTTTTCGATGCGTTGCATCACAGTATTTCAAGATAATTGCAGATCCTGAAGAGCACTTTTAATTTCAATTTTGTTCTTAAAATTTTCAAAAAGAGAATCTGTTATTTCTAAAAATCTGTCTTTGATGAATTGACCATCAGAAAATGATTTGCATTATTTTGCAAGACGATGACTCACTTTAAATGCTGCTACAGTTACTGCTTTAGATTGTAATTAAATGTCACGAAGAAATTTTATTGCGTGAATAATCTGGATTTAAATTCTTCTAATTCGCCGGAAAATCCAATTGGTATTTACCATGGAGTGCGCTGAAGTGCCTTTCTAAATTTCCTTTTTTGGGTATAACCATGGAAGCATTGCAAATCAAACAGCTACATTTTTCTTTCACCATTACAAAAAAGTATTCTAGTTCCCACTCTTTATGAAAATGATACGTTTTACTCTTTTTCGTAGTATTCATTTTAAATTAAAACGTATTAAATTAACATATACATACTGTCCAGTTATTAAATCAGCAAAAGCAATGCTTACTGATTAAAACACTTTGCGTTGCACGAACCGGATAAATATTCTGTCTGAACACCTAACCTAGGATAATTGATGAAGAGGATTCCCGAATGAAGAAGTTGTTTCCAAAGTAACTGGACAAACACACCACCATTATTGCTCTGTTTGGTTATATCCTTATAAGAATCAGTTTTGAATGCCTTTGTGACATTTCTCTAATGCTATTTCTGGAGGTTACGACCATAAAACAATAAAAACAATTTGCACTTTCCGGTATATTGGACTTTTCTGTTAGTGCAATCTAATTATAAATGGATAGTAAACTCAATCTTATTGCATTTTCAATAATACCAACAGCTGGAATTCTGTGGTATTTTACGTTATTATGGTGAAATGTGTTTCTCCTTCATTGAAATCTTCAATCATGCAAAAAAAATAAATAAATAAATAAATTTTCAAAATCTGCTCTTCATTCCTATTTTTGAACCTGACTGCGCAAATCGAGGGATGACTGTATATTTAAAATTCGTCGTGATCGACCGAAATTAAAGCCGTGATTGACTGGTGGTTCGCAATCAACTCATTGGCCACCCCTGCATTATACAAAGGGATAATCCTCCTTATCCCTGATAGCAAAATTCCTGTATAATGTAGACAAAACCCCATGAGCTGTCCTAGCAGCCTTTCTGCAATGTTCAATATCTGACTGCTCAATTACCCCAGGTCTTTTTCATTTTCCACTACCAAGGTGTAGTACCACATAGTTAGTACGTTACTCTGAGGTTACCACTACCCATATGGTACTTTGCATTTATCAACATTAAACTTCAATTTCCATATCTCAGCCAATTGGCCTAACTTTTCTAGATCCTATTCCAGTGGCATACTGTCATTAACCACCTTTCCAACCTTTGTATCATCTGCAAACTTGGACATTAAGCTTGATATGCCTTCATCAATATCATTAATAAATATAGAAAACAACAATGGGCCCGACACCGAACCTGGGGGACTCCAATAATAACATTAGTCCATGAAATGCAATGTCCATTGATTATCACTCTGTCTTCTCCCACTCAACCATCCCTTTATCCATAGCAGCAACTTGTCTTTAATGCCACAGTGCTCCAGTTTGTACAGCAGTTTTTTTACATGCAACAGTATCAAAAGCTTTCCTGAAATCCAAGTATATGACATCAAAATTATTTTTTGCATCCAGTTCCTTTGTGACCACATCATAGTAACAAATAAAATTGGTCAAACAAGATATCCCCTTAACAAACACATGCTGTGTTTGAAGTATAATTACAGCCTTGTCTAGATGATCCTTCTTTTAGCAGTGACTCCAATATTTTCCCTGGAACAAAAACTAAACTAACAGATCTGTAATTAACTTCTGTTACCCTTTATGAATTGGGGATGCATTCACACATCTCCAGTCCATGGGGACCTTCCCTAAATCCAAGGATGCTCTCGTAGTTACGGCTAAGGGTTTTCTTACTTCCTTCATTGCCTTCCTTAATATAATTGGATAGATTTGATCTGCCACAGGTGCATTTATGTTCAACATTATATGTATTATATCGTTTATCATGTAGGTATAGCATTGAAGTATTAAATGAAATGGTGACTTTAATTGCACTGTAACTGAAAAACATAAACTGAATCAAAAAAATGCATCAAGGTTGAATAACACAGACCTGTTTTTTTAAATATTATATATAATATTTACAAAATATTTTTTTAAAAAACCTTTTTTTATAATTATTATGTTATATACCCAAAATCCATATCTCAATTTGAAAATGTTAAGTGTGCTCCATTTTGGATTTCAAAAATTCAGCCACCCTGTGTATGCATAGTCTGTGGATAATACTCTTGAAGATCTCCGGTCCCAAATTTCACCACACTGAAGTGCATGTTGAGCAGATTCAAATTTTACTGTATTTGACATCTATGTGTTCTGCTATTCTTATATCACGTCTCCTATAGGACTTACCTATGCAAACCCCTCCATACCTACATCTGATTTTTATACTTGACCTCTGCAGTTAATTGTTACAATTCTGAATGTTTTACCATTTGTTTTATTGATCTATAATCTATTTTGCCATTTGTTTTATTGATCTATAGCATGAATTCGTGACCTTAAGTCCCCCTCCCCACACTGCTGTTGTTTTTGCAAACTTTGTTTACATTGTTTGTGATTTTATTGCTCATTAAACTTGCAAACAAACTCTTTCAGGAAGCTATAATAAAGTTTCCTGTGGGTTGCAAATAATAAACAATTTTGTATGCAAGCAAAAAGAAAAAATAAAACCTACCAGTAAAGTGACCATAAATTGCTCAAAATTATGAAACTTTCACATTCTTTCCTGATCAAAATTAACATGGGACAAATAGGACAAATGAAATTAACATGGGCCAATTAAATTCAAATTGAGGAAAGACAGTTGTAGAATGGATGTGCAGAAATTTGCCTTTAGCCAGTGGGTGGTTGATTACTGGAACAAGCTTCCATCTGTCATAGAAGTGGACAGCTTAAAAAAACTCAAGGCAGAACTAAACAAACATTTGAAGCGAATCTTTTTGGCTGATGCTAAATAATAAAACCCACAATTTTTTAATTTTTAAATGCTAATTATATTTTAATGAAATTTTTTTTATTTAATTATACACATTTTAATCTTATTTTCTATTTTAATGAAATTTTATTTTTTTATTTAATTATACACATTTTAATCTTATTTTCTATTTTAATGAAATTTTATTTAATTATACATATTTTAATCTTATTTTCTATTTTAATGAAATATTTTAATAAAATTTTAAATTATTTTTGAATTTATAAAAAAATTAGCTTTGGTTTCAAAAACTAAAGGTTCAAATAGCTATTTAAGCCTCTTTTTTCACCAATCTGATTTACTCAGAGCTCAATATCAAATAAAAATATCAATAAAGAAAGACAAACCTATAATACCACTTAAGGGTCCAGAATAACAGTCTAGTAGACTGGATCTTTATGGCCACTACAGAATGTTCTGCTTGATTACTGATGGTAAGAGCTGACAAGGCTCTGCTGGTTTAATGATAGTGACTGTGGCCATAAGGGTTTGGTAAAAAGGTACAAGGAGTTTGGCATTATGCTAACACTAATCACAAAATCTTTCATTTGTGTCTGTTATTTCTGTGAAGCATGATTATCCATTTCGTGATTATCCCATTATCCAATCATGAAATTTTTTTATTATTAAAATTAACTGTTTCCGATGAATTTTTCCTTATTTGCACATTAGAAACAATTTTGCTTGTCATAATTGAGTTCAATTATAATTACAGAGTAGTAATTATCTACTCTAATGCAGAGACAGTTGATAGAACTGTCCAATCACAGAAAGCAAACAGAACTTTTATTTCCATTCAATATCTAAGCTAATAAATTTGATCTTCAACTGCATTATTAATTTACACAGCTTAAGACTGCTACTTACTTTACAGTTTCAACCAATCTGGTGATGGTATCTGGCATAAACATCCCATGCAAATGGGTTATTAAAAATTGATCTTTTATTTCATGTGGATCTGGACAAACAAATGTATTGACAAATTCATCTTTGTCACCCCTGAAAATCAAAAAAGTAATCAATTTAAATAATTAATAATATGGTAATACCAATCTATATATTTAATACCCTAACAAAAATATTCAGATAACGTTTCAATATACTGAAGAGAGTGAAAAAGCGTATGAGAAGCAGGAACAGATTTAAAAGTGTGCAAGCAATAACAGAGATCACAATCAGAATGAGTTGCAAGTATCTCCCAAACAATCAGAAAACTGCTAGTTTGGGAGATACACAGACTAACGGTTTAACAACAGCCACAAGCAGAGGTAAAATTGATTCTGTTGCAGATTTTCCCAGTTTAAAGCAAAATTTGATATTCGTTCTTTGCTCCCTGAAAAATTGTGTGTGACAGGGAACATTAATGCTACTAATGAACATGGTTGTTACTTGCAACCTGTCAGCTTACTGGACACAATCTCTGTACCACCATCTGTTGAAGGAAGTTTGAGCTACAACATACCACTTCCATTTATTTTCAAACTCATCGAGCATAGCTACAATAGCACCATTCCAGGAACTTTACCAATATACCTCGTGTATGTATATATATTACATACTATTCACTTCAAATTTGGTGTACTTCACAGCATGTAAAATTTTAAACTACATTTCTTGCTTCCTGAAGTTTAATGGCAATCTGAAAAAGTTTTTATTTTCCTGTCTTCACTATGTGAAAACAATAATAAATCTTTCAAAAACAGCTAGGGTAAGACTACATGTTTATTGATCTAGTGGGAGAGTAAAAACAACTGATGGAAAATTATAAATAAACATGTAATTTGAAATTCTGTGGCAGATCACCTGACTGGTTCTCACCCTAATCACTCAGCTAAAACCATAAAAAATCACTTAAAGATGATTACAGAAAAAGTTTGTATATACAGGGTGTCTCAAAAATATTGGTACAAACGTTTAGGGGAGGTAGGTAACATCTAAAGGAATGTGAATCGCATAGGAACCCATAACCGGAAACGTCACGGGAAAGTAGTAGCAGAGGCACAAGAAGCAGAAATGACACAAGACAGTAATTAGTGGTAAACATTTATTTCACATAATATTAACAATGGAGTACGAGATGGATGCATTTCGTGATGTTACGACAGATGATCGAAGGTTCCACCATGAGACGCAATGCATGCGTGACACCGACGCAGCATGGACTGGCAGACACGGTCAAACACACCTGGAGTTTCTTTGACAGTAGCAGCAGCGCAGACGAGTCTCGCCACAAGATTCATTTCCGTCTCTACAGGCGATTCATACACGATAGATTTGAGGGTCCCACAGAAAGAAATCAAGGCTCAATAAATCAGGTGAGCATGGGGGGGGGGGCCAGGCAACGGGTCCACCACGGCCATCCATCGACACCCAAAACGCCTGTTCAAATGGTCATGAACACACCTTCCATAATGGGCAGGCGCCCCGTCATGTTGAAACCAAATGTTGCATCTCACATTTGCTAGAACATCATCAAGTAATCCTGGTAGAACTTGTTCAAGAAAGATCCAATATTTAGCGGAGTTCATGCGGGATGGTAACAGGTATGGGCCGACTAAGCAGTCACCAACCATACCTGCCCACACATTTATTGCAAAGCGATGCTGTGCCGCATGGGGGCGCACACCGTGCTGGTTGTCGTGAGCCCACACATGAGCATTGTGCTCATTGAATAAGCCTTCCCAAGTGAAATAAGCCTCATCCGTGACCAAAACATAGGCTGGAAAATTCAAGTCTTGAACACTTTCTTGGAGAAACCACTGTGCAAAAGCCACACGTGCAGGATGATCTTGGGGGAGCAGTAACTGAACCCTTTGGGGATGAAAGGGGTGTAAGGAATCATCATGCCAGACACACTGTACACTGCGAGACACTCCTAAGGCAGAGGCAATGGCATGTGTGCTGGTAGTAGAATTATTCTGGACGGCATTCAACACACTTTCTTCCATGGTGGGAGTACACGTCGAACGTGGTCTGCCCGTACTACTCCTGTTACCTCTAAATGACCCATAATCGCACAAATTTTGATGCACACATGCAAACAAACGGTTGTCTGGTACATGTCTGTCTGGGAAGCATTCTCCATAAATTCGTTGAGTGCCTCGTCCATTGCACTCTGCTAATCCATACACTAGGTGCACGTCTGCCAGCTCACAGTTCGTATATCGATGCATGCTCTTCGTGCGGCGACTACTGCTTGAATGAGTAAACCAGAAATTTCCCTCTCGCGAACTGATAAACAGCGCCGGGTACCGACTTACGGTGACATTTCCGGTTATGGGTTCCTATGCGATTCACATTCCTGTAGATGTTACCTACCTCCCCTAAACGTTTGTACCAATATTTTTGAGACACCCTGTATTTAGGAAAGCAAAAAAAAAAATTCGGATTTTTAATCTCTTATTAATGATTAATATGGAATCATTATTTTAAAGGGTTACCTTTCAGGTTAGCACTGAGTTAACAAGCACAGAACAGTGCAAATGGTTGACGTGAGTGACTAGTATAATGCTAAGCACATCTGGTATACTATAAGAACTGGGAAAACAAAAATAACAGTTGGAGTATATTACAGGCCAAATAACTGTGACCAGTATAATGAATGAATATATAGACAAATAGAGTGGGCCAGTAATTCTGAATGTCTCGTAACGGATGGATTTTCACTTTCTATATACTGACTGGAACTTGTGGGTTGATCACGCACACAAAAGCAGAAATGTCTAAATTTACTGGATGACTTTTTCTATGTAAGATAAGCAACAATAGAAAGCAATACTCTTGATCTGATTATCAACAGTCACACTTCATGCAGTAACCACCAGATGGAAGTGATTACAGTGGATTGATGTGGGATGTACTTAAAAATACAACTGTCAAGAGTTGGGCCAGTTTTTTTAAAGGATAAATATAAGCTCAGTCGCCTAATGTGCTTTTTTCCTCCTTCTAAAATCAATCTGTAACCACACATCAAATCATCCAATTTTATTTTGAATGTGCGCTTTTTTCAATGTGTGGATCTATGTAAAATACCATTTTTGACAAAACTTTAAAACTTCCATTTATTATTTTAATATTTAATGCTTTCAGGTTTTTTTTTTATGAAACACTACTATCTTTGTACTCGATATTCACAAAATGGGCAGTAAGAACATGTATACAGTCGGACCTCTCTTTAATGGACTTCCATACAGCAAATTTTTTTGATTTCCCCTTGGTCATTACATTGAAAATAGTTTCCATATAACAAAGAAAATTTCATATAATTAGAGAAGGATGTTACATGGTTGTTTTCCATTAATATTATTATTATATTTAATACCACTCTTACACCATGTGAAATTAATAATATAGCTTATTAAGCTATTCCCCTAAAGTACTATACATTAAGGTAACGTTTCAGGTATCTTACCGATACCCATCATCAGACTGTGCTGTCATGGAACGAAAATAGAAAGGGTTACAAATTTGAATACAATTACTGATATTACAATTATGAATATTATGATTTTCAATTGCCATATTTATAATTAAAATTTGCAAATAAACAATCCTAAGTCTGGATACTGTTAACAATAAAAACCAGAAATCAGATTAGATAAACACAAAGAGATTAAATTCTTACCTGCTGACAGTTTCCTCCTGTCTAAGCTCCCAGAAACCTGATGTGCATACAGGCAAGAGGTGCCGCCAGCAGTTAATTTATAAGTGAAAGATTAATTCCAATAATCAATAGAATTGTGCCAGTTTTCTATCCTAGAACCAGGATTTCACTACAAAAGTACCCTTGATCTAGGATAGAAAACTAGAACATATTCTAAGTTGGGATATTTCAACAATATCCAAACTTAGAATTATATATTTGTGAATTGTAATTGTAAATATAGCAATTGTAAATCATAATATTCATAATTGTAATATTGGTAATTATATTCAAATTTGTAGCCCTTTCTATTTTTGTTCCCCCAACAGTATGGTCTGATGATGGGTATCGGTAAGATACCTGAAACATTACCTTAATGTATTTAGGCTTAATGATAATAGTTTAGGCGAATAGCTTAATAAACTATATTATTAATTTAACGTTGTGTAAGAGTGGTATTAAATATAATAATATTCTTAAGAAGAAAATTTCCATATAACAAACTGATTTCAAGAGAACTGGTTATGCATTGTTTGCACCTCTGGACTTTATGAATAGAGCTGATTCTGGTAGAAAGCATGAATTAAGAGCTAAACAGATTAAGAATTGAGAACTAAAACATTCCATAATTTAGTGGTGCCAGTAAAACCTATACCACTGCCTCTATTGTGCTGAGAAGTTGCACTGGTCAACTGCAATCTATGTGTCCACAGTCACTGGCAAAGATTAACCTGATGCAGATATTGGCTCTGATCAACCTGTTTTCTACTGTAAGCAGTTTAGAGAATTCGAAGAGAGTAATTTTCCTTTATCCTGGAAATTCATCTATTGTTTTGTAGAAATTAGTCATCCACACTTTCACTAAATTTCACCTGTCTATGTTTACATGGTAGGTACAAGTGGTCCCTGAAATATTTTGTTTTAGCTACTATGCAAGTAACTTTACAATGCTTTAAAGCGATTTCTTTTTTTTTTTAAAAAATTGCTTTAAAATTTGGTATCCCTGCCAGTATTGTGTCAACTGTTCTGAAAAACCATGTTTTGATTCTCGACCAGTTTGAGGAAACAGGACTCAGTCAGAAGCGTGTGAAATTATGTCTGTATGAAGATGTAGATGAAGCCATTTTAAAAAAGTGGGTGGAGTTGATTCGAGACCAAAACATCTGATAACAGTGCCATTAATAAAAGAAAAGGCTATGGAGTATGCATCTTTTCTGAGGTATAAAATGTTCCAAGCCAGTTCTGGCTGGCTGGCTGGACAAATTTGAAAAGTGCCATGGCTTACTCGAAAAAGTTATTTCTGGTGAAATTGCAGTTGTAATTGAAGAAGACCCATTGGAAAGAAACAGCTTTGAAAAAAATTATAGAGAACTACAAACCCAAAAACATATTCAACATTGATGAAACAGATCTATTTTTTTTAAATGTTTGCCAAAAAAAGACACTGACTTTTTAAAGTGATAAATGTTTAGGTGGTAAAAATTGTAAGGAGAGAATTAGTCTTGGTTGGTGCAAATATGAATGGTAATAAAAAACTGAAGCTTTTGGTAATAGGCAAAAGTAAACAACCCTGATGTTTCAAAGCAGTAAAGTCATTAGAGATGGACTACAACTATAACAAAAAATCTTGAATGACAAGTGAAATTTTTGAACAGTGAGTTTAAAAATTTCACTTGTAAAATTTTCATTGGTAAAATACAGTTTTGGGTTTGAGGCTTTAATATCTGGCCACCATTCATTTTATACTTTCTAGGCACACTGATAGTATAAAGAACACAATTTTTTTAAAAAAAGTAATCAAATTGAATGCACAGCACACGGGCATACATTCAATTTGGTTAAAACAAGCGTTCACCTCATTTATCAGATGGGAATTTCATGACAGAAATTTTCTAACTTTAAAAATTTCATTGCAATTTTTGAATTTTTTCAAAATTTTGAAAATGAAAGGGCATGCTCATATGAAAGAACATTTGTAGGTCAAATGATCACCTGTTCACAGTTTCTGCATAGATTTTATGAAAGGCATCCTAAGCAGCAAAACAGGAAAAAAAATCAAAACACACTAATAATCTAACAATTGTTACAAAAATCTCAGAAATTTGTTTCCAACTATTCATTCTGATATAATTTTAAGATCTCTCTCTCTCTCTCTCTCTCTCTCTCTCTCTCTCTACTCACCAACTAACATCACAAATTTCAGCTCCAATCCATTCAAACAATTCCTTGAAATCACAGCTTCCCTTTGAACCTACATGATCGGCCATGTTAATTTTGGGAACTGCTACTGAAGCTTTCAAGACATTTTGCTGCTTCAGACAACAGTTGTGGCACTTATATCCTTTACTTACAAAGTATTTTTCAACTGATGAACTACAAATGAGAGAATCTGAAACAAAACACATGAATATATGTACATATATATATATGTACACTTTATTATATATTTTTTATTATTACAATGAAATAATTCTATTTATTATGGTTTGTTACAAATGCTATTGATAAGTGGCATTAATGCTATTATTACAGTTAACAATTATACATTACACACCTGTGATTTAACTTTATTCATTTGTATTGGATCCTACATAATTTACTATGGATCTGATTTTGCAGAGCGAATGCAGGTATAATATGATTGCATTTCATATATTATAGCCTAACGGTGCTGACTAACAATTTTAGTGTTATTAGTGGCAACATATAGGCCTATGTTTAAATACACTTAATCTCCAATGCTAAATATATACATCTAGACACTTAATTCTAAACTACCCAGAATTAACAAAAAGAAAGGAAAGAAGAAAAAAAAAAAAAAGAAAAGAAAAATCCATTCATAAAAATAGCCATCTCTCCACAACTCATCAGGAACACTGAACAGATAGATAGCCAAACGAAATGAATAGCTCATGCATACATGGTTCTGTTGTCTCAATAATAGTTTTACTCATTTTAATTAATTTCATATTTTAGTATGGCCAAACATATAAATTTTAAGAATATCAAATAATATAAATTCACAGAAATGCCAAGTAATTCAAATTTAACGGCACACCCTTGATGAAACAGAGTCCAAATCTGTTGAAATATCACTACAAACAGACATAAAAACCAACAAACTTGACAAACAATGTGAACAAAATAGACCGACCATTGTGCCTCATCTCATCACAAGGCCAACAATCGCTGGAGAACAATGGTTTAATGTTCAAAACTACATTTTGAACATTAAACAAATCAATGGGACACCAAACAACACATGTCAGTTTGGTGTGGGATGAGCACTGGAAAAATGAAAATGAGAGGAGCGTGCTATAAGCTTTATGGCTGTGATGAGTACAGCATACAACTATACAGAGAAACACAATAGGTCAGTAAATCCGAATGTCTTGTAATGGGGAATTTTAACTTTCCAGATGTTGACTGGAATTTGAGGTTTGGTCAACCACACACTGGCAAGACTTTTGTAGATTTATTGGATGACTGTTTTCTACAGTAGCATGTTAGAGATGTGACAAGAGAAAGCAGTACTCTTGATCTGGTTATCAGCGGCAATCCTTCATGCATTAAGAATCTGCAGGTAAAATACCCACTGTGTGGCAGTGATCAGTGTACAAATGTGAAATTTGCTTAAAAACATAACTACTGTCAAGGGCAAAGGCATTCGCTTTTGTAAGGATAACTACAGTGGTCTCACAATTTTTATATTCTATGCATTGGAACAAGCTGATGATAATCTGCTAGATAATCTTGTAATAATTGAGAGTAAAGTGGAGGAGAAATTGTTGAAGATAAACACAAGAAAGGCACCTGGGGTGGACGGAATCTATCTAGTTATATTAAAGGAGGCAGCAAAGGAAGTAAGCAAACCCTTAGCCATAATTATGAGAGCTTCCCTGGACGTGCAAATGTGACCCCAATTCACAATGGGGATCAAATGGAGACACAGGTAATTATAGACCTGTTAGTTTAACTTCTATTCCAGGAAAATTAATGGAGGCACTGGTTAAAGAAGCATTGCAGGATCATCTAGACAAGACTTCAGTTATAGCTCGGACACAGAATGAGTTTGTTAAGGGGAAGTCTTGTCTGACTAATTTGATTGGATACTATGATGTAGTCACAAAGGAACTGGATGCAAAGAATAACTTTGATATCATATATTTGGATCTGAGAAAAGCCTTTGATACTGTTGCACATGGAAGACTGCCGCACAAATTGGAGCAGTGTGGCACTGGAGGCAAATTGCTGCTATGGATAAAGGGATGGTTGAGTGGGAGAAGACAGAGAGTGGTAATCAATGGACACTGCTCTTTGTCGACTAATGTTATTGGTGGAGCCCCTAAGGGTTCAGTGTTGGGTCCATTGTTGTTTTCTGTATTTATAAATGATATTGATGATGGTATATCAGGCTTAATGTCCAAGTTTGCAGACGATACGAAGGTTGGCAGGGTTGTTAATGACACTAATAACAGTACACTGCTGCAACAGGATCTAGAAAAGTTGAGCAGACGAGCTGAGAGGTGGCAAATGAAGTTCGGGTACGGGACATGATACTGCCAAGGGGGATGTCTTTGTGTGTGCACGATGTAAGGAGTGCAAGGAAATCAGGCGACAACTCAGCGTTGTTATGGGCCTTTATGAGAGCTTGAAGGACAGGGTGGATGCCCTCGAAGGAAATAAATTGAGGGGCCCATCAAGCTCTCAGCTGCCCACATCAACGCCAGAGCTTGCACTTGGTCATCAGGCAACACAGAAGCAGCCCCCTAGGCAGAATGCGCTGGTCCCACAGGAACTAGTAGTTGTTGGTGACTCTATTGTCAGGGAAACGGGGAACATCCTTTGTAAAAAGGATAGGTGGAATAGGACCAGGGTATGTCTGCCAGGGGCAAAGGTTGATGACGTTGTAGAGCGGATATCATCTTTTAAGGGCACAAAAGGTGATATAGTTGTACACGTTGGCACTAATGATATTAAGAGTAGGAGACCGGCGGAATTACTTAGCAAGTACAGGTCACTGTTGAAAAAAAGCCGTGAATTAGGGTTGAACTTGAAAGTGTCTGCAATTCTGCCCAGACACGATAGGAGGGAGTATATGATGAGAGCCTTGTTAATCAATTCGGCCCTGGAAAGATTGTGCAAGGCTCAAGGGGTAGAATTTTTTTCAGCCTGGACGGTACTTGTTAACAGGAGAGATTGCTTCTACAGGGATGGGATACACTTAAATAGAAAGGGTGCAAGAATTTTTGCTGATGCTGTCGAGGCAGTGTTAGGTGGGTCGGAAAACTGCTAGTTGGGGGGGATACAAGGACTAATAGATTAACAGTAGCCACTGGCAGAGGTGGAAGTGATTCTTGCACTGCTTCTATTGAAATGAGCAGAAGTCTGAAAAACAAGATACAGGATATTTCAGAGACTGCTGGTAGTCATTGCGGTACAAGTAAACACATGGGTTGTGTTAGGGTAGCTAAGAATAGAAACAGGTGCATGTATACATGCGTGTACACCAATGCTAGGAGTTTGGTAAATAAATTTGATGAATTTGAGGTATTGCTCAAAACATCAAAGGCAGATATTGTTGGGATATCAGAGACATGGTGTCACACAGATATAAGTAATGCGGAACTGGAATTTGGGGAATACAATGTGTATAGAAAGGATAGACAGGACAGGAGGGGAGGAGGGGTTATGCTATTAATTAAGAAACACATAAAGTCCAAGGAAGTGAAGCCAGTCGACATCGATGGACAGGGCAGCGTCGAGTCAGTTTGGTGTGACATAAGCATAGGGAAATCAAAATTGAGAGTAGGAGTGTGCTATAGGCCTAATGACTCTGATGAGTATAATAAGATATTGTACAGGGAAATAGAGTGGGCCAGTAAATCAGAGAGTCTTATAATGGGGGACTTTAATTTCCCAGATATTGACTGGAATTTGTGGGTTGGTCACTCGCACACTAGCAAGGCTTTTGTGGATTTATTGGATGATTGTTTTCTACATCAGCATGTTCGTGAGGCAACAAGAGGGAGCAATACTCTTGATCTGATTATCAGTAGTGATTCTTCATGCATTAAGAACCTGCAGATAAATGAACCACTAGGTGGCAGTGATCACAGTGTGTTGAAGTGGAATTTACTCAAGGAGGTAACTACCATCAGAGGTAAAGGGAAGGGTTTTTGTTTTCGTAAAGGCGACTATGATGGTCTGAGACAGTATTTAAATTCTATACAGTGGGACCAACTGATGATGTTACCAACAGCAAACTCAAAATGGGAAGCATTCAAGGAACTAATCTTGGAGGCTACCAGGCTTTACACACCAACTAAGAAATATTGTTCAAGGTTTAGGCCTAAATGGTTGTCAGATGAACTAATGAGACATGTGGCAGAGAAGAAAAATGCATGGGATACATACAAATTAATGGGTGACATGGAAGTCTATGATAGATATAAGTTGGTCTGTAACCAAGTCACAAAGGAGATTAGGCAGGCAAAGGCAGACTATGAAAAATCCTTGGCAAAGGATGCAAAGAAAAACAGAAAAGAGTTCTTTACATACTTGAACTCGAAAAGGAAAGGGATGAATCAGATTGGTCCACTGGATATTGATGGTTCAACAGTTGAGGATCCTGCTCAGGTGGCTAACAATCTAAACGAGTATTTTGCATCTACATTCACGCATGAGGAGTTATTCAGGAAGGAGAATGATGTAGGTAAAAGTAAACATTGGCAGTGAGCTGGATGATTTTGTAATAACTGAGAGGAAAGTGGAGGAGAGATTGTTGAGGATAAACATAAAAAAGGCACCTGGGGTGGATGGGATCTATTCAGTTATATTAAAGGAGGCAGCAAAGGAAGTAAGCAAACCCTTAGCCATAATTATGAGAGCTTCCTTGGACTCAGGGGAGGTACCTATGGACTGGAGATGTGCAAATGTGACCCCAATTCACAAAGGAGGTTCAAAGGCTGACACAAGTAATTATAGACCTGTTAGTTTAACTTCTGTTCCAGGTAAATTAATGGAGGCACTGGTTAAAGAAGCACTGCAGGATCATCTAGACAAGAATTCAGTTATAGCTCAGACGCAGCATGGTTTTGTTAAGGGCAGGTCTTGCCTGACCAATCTGATTGGATACTATGATGTAGTCACAAAAGAACTGGATGCAGGGAATAACTTTGATATTATATATTTGGATCTTAGAAAGGCTTTTGATACTGTTGCACATGGAAGACTGCTGCACAAATTGGAGCAGTGTGGCATTGGAGGCAAATTGCTGCTATGGATAAGGGGATGGTTGAGTGGCAGAAGACAGAGAGTGGTAATCAATGGGCACTGCTCAACGTGGACTAATGTTATTCGTGGAGTTCCTCAAGGTTCGGTGTTGGGTCCGTTGTTGTTTTCGGTGTTTATGAATGATATTGATGATGGGATATCAAGTTTAATGTCCAAGTTTGCAGATGATACAAAGGTTGGCAGGGTCGTTAAGGACAATACTGACACTATGCTGCTGCAACAGGATCTGGAAAGGTTGAACAGATGGGCTGAGAGGTGGCAAATGAGGTTTAACATCGACAAATGTAAAGTGCTGCATATGGGAAACAGTAACCCCAGAGCAACGTATCAACTCTGCGGTACTACACTGACAGTGGTGGAGAATGAAAAGGACCTGGGGGTAATTGTGCAGGCAGATATGAAGTTCTCTGAGCAGTGCAGACGAGCTGCAAGAGTAGCTCATGGTGTCTTGTCAATGATATACAGGAATTTTTCTAGCAGGGATAAGGAGGTGATTATTCCCTTGTATAAGGCAATGGTAAGGCCACATCTTGAGTACTGTATACAGGTCTGGAGGCCTCATTTCAAGAAGGATGTAGAGCTGCTGGAACGGGTACAGAGAAGGGCAACAAGATTAGTAAATGGAACAAAGGGTTGATCTTACGAAGAAAGGCTTAAGTTTTGCAAATTACAGAGTCTGGAGACTAGGCACCGGCGAGGTGATCTGATAGAGGTGTATAAGGCTTTGAATGGTTTGAGCATGCTCAATGCCAATGGGATTCTTCATCTTTCTCAGAATAATCACCTCAGAGGGCATAAATTCAAATTGAGGAAGGACGGATGTCTGATAGATGTGCGGAAATTTGCCTTTAGCCAGCGGGCAGTTGGTTTGTGGAATAGACTCCCATCGCTTGTTGTTGAGGTTGATAGCCTAAATAAATTTAAGGCTCAGCTGGACAGGTATTTCGAACGAACAGAGGGGTGAAATGGGAGTAGTGGTTGTTTTTTTTTTTTTTTTTGGCTGATGCTGAATAAGCTTGCTTTCTTGCATCATATGCCTCTGCTAATGCTAATGCTAATGCTAACTCTGTGATACCACAATGACAGTGGTAAAGAACGAAAAGGACCTGGGGGTAATTGTGCAGGTAGATATGAAGTTTTCTGAGCAGTGCACACGGTCTGCAAGAATAGCTCATGGTGTCTTGTCAATGATATACAGGAATTTTTCTAGCAGGGATAAGGAGGTGATTATCCCCTTGTATAAGGCAATGATCAGGCCACACCTTGAGTACTGTACACAGGTCTGGAGGCCTCATTTTAAGAATTATGTAGAGCTGCTGGAACGAGTACAGAGAAGGGCAACAAGATTAGTGAATGGAACAAAGGGTTGCTCTTACGAAGAAAGGCTTAAGTTTTGTGTCTGGAGACTTGGCACCTGCGAGGTTGTTGTTGTTTGGTTTTTAGGAGCATTAGCAAGTAAGGCCATATTGCTCCGGGGATATGTGGTGGTCATTCCCTGACCTTTCCGCATCCTCCGTATTTGGTGATCACGGGCTCGAACCCGGGTCTAATCAAGAAGCGTGTGCTACGCACTGTTGCTCCTGCCCACCTGGCTATGGAGGTGCCACCTGCGAGGTGATCTGATTGAGGTGTATAAAGCCTTGAATGGTTTGAGCATGCTCAATGCGGATGGGATTTTTCCTCTTGCTCAGATTATTCTGAGCAAGCGGAAGAACCTCATAATCGCGTGAGAGGGCATAAATTCAAATTGAGGAAAGACGGTTGTAGGATAGATGTGCAGAAGTTTGCCTATAGCCAGCAGGTAGTTGATTGCTGGAACAAACTTCCATCTGTCGTTGTAGAAGTTGATAGCTTAAATAGAATCAAGGCAGAACTTGACAAACATTTGGAGCGACTGGATGGGTGAAATAAGGATTTTTTTTTTTTTTTTTTGGCTGATGCTATATAAGTTTGCTTTCTTGCGTCATGTGCCTTTGTTAATGCTAATGTTACCAACAGCAAATTCTAAATGGGAAGCATTCAGGAAAATAATCATAGAAGACACATGCCTTTTCATACCAACTAAGAAATACTGTTCAAGGTTTACACCTAAATGGATGTCAGATGACCTATTGAAACATGCAGCAGAAAAGAAAAATGCTTGGGATAAATATAAACTATCTAGTGATACAGACACCTATGGTAGATATAAGCTAATCTGTAATCAAGTCACAAAGGAGGTTAGGCAAGCTAAGGCAGATTATGAGAAGTCTCTGGCAAAGAGTGCAAAGAAGAGCAGCAAAGACTTCTATGCTTATATTAACAGTAGAAGAAAGGGGCTGAATAACATTGGGTGACTTCATGTCAATGGTTTAACTGTTGATGACCCTGCTCAGGTTGCTGACAAACTGAAAAAACACATTTTGCATCTACATTCACACATAAGGAATTCCTTAGGAAAGGGAATGCTAGAAGTTTATCAAACTCTAACAGAAAGTTAAATCATTTTGTGATAATTGAAGCAGTTATCAAAATAATTTATGTTTTATTTTTTAGATTTAGCTTTACTTTTTTACATTCTGTGAAGCTGAACATAAAAAAGGCACCTTGGTTGGATGGGATCTATCCAATTATATTAAGGGAGGCAGCAAACCCTTAGCATAATTATGAGAGCACATCCTTGGATTTAAGGGGGTCTTTATGGACTGGAAATGTGCAAATGTATCCCCAATTCACAAAGTGAATCAAAAGATGAGAGGCATAATTACAGACCTGTTATGTTAACATCTATTCAAGGGAAAATAACGGAGCCACTGGTTAAAGTAATGCTGGAACATCTAAACAAGGATGTAATTATACTGCAATCACATCATGGATTTGTTAAGGTGATCTTGTCTGACCGATCTGATTGTATACTATGATGCAGTAACCAAGGAACTGGATGCAAAAATAATTTCAATATCCTATACTTGGATTTCGGGAAGGCTTTTGATAATATTGCATTTAAAAGACTGCTGTACAAACACTAGCAATATGGTATTAAGGGAAAGTTGCTGCTATAGATAAAGGGTTGGTTGAGTGGGAGAAGACAGAGCAGTTATTTTTTTTATTTATTTTTTTTTTTTTAGGAGCATTAGCAACTAAGGCCATATTGCTCCGGGATATGCGGTGGTCATTCCCTGACCTTTCCGCATCCTCCGGATTTCGTGGTGACGGGCTCGAACCCCAGTCTAATCAAGAAGCGTGTGTTACGCACTGGTGCTCCTTCCCACCTGGCTACGGAGGCGCCTACAGAGCAATTATCAATGAAGAATTCTTGTCATGGACTAAAGTTATTAGTGGAGTCCCTCAGGGTTTAGTGCTGGGCCCAAGTTGTTTTCAATATTTAATAATGACAATGATGAAAGTATATCAGGCATAATTACAGTAAGTAAGTTTGCAGATGATACAAAGGTTGGAGGGTGGTTAATGACAGCAATCAGATATTCTAATGCAACAAGATCTAGATAAATTTGGTAGACTGACTGAGAAGTCGCAATTGAAGTTTAACATTGATAAATGCAAGTTATTCCATAATGGTAACAGTTATTCCCAGATTAATGTAGTAACTGTGTGGTATCACACTAGCATTAGTAGAGGCATTTGATGCAAGAAAGCAAGCTTATGCAGCATCAGCCAAAAAAAAAAAAAAAACCCACTTCCACTTCACCCCTCTGTTCGTTCAAAATACCTGTCCAGCTGAGCCTTAAACTTATTTAGGCTATCAACCTCCACCACAAGGGATGGAAGTCTGTTCCACCAACCAACCACCCGCTGGCTAAAGGCAAATTTCCGCACATCTATCCTACATCTGTCTTTCCTCAATTTGAATTTATGCCCTCTCAGGCGATTTTTCTGAGCTAGAGGAAGAATCCCAACAGCATTGAGCATGCTTAAACCATTCAAGGCTTTATACACCTCTATCAGATCACCTCGCTGGTGACTAGTCTCCAGACACTGTAATTTACAAAACTTAAGCCTTTCTTCGTAAGAGCACCCCTTTGTTCCATTCACTAATCTTGTTGCCCTTCTCTGTACTCGTTCCAGCAGCTCTACATCCTTCTTGAAATGAGGCCTCCAGACCTGTATACAGTACTCTAGGTGTGGCCTGACCATTGCCTTATACAATGGAATAATCACCTCCTTATCCCTGCTGGAAAAATTCCTGTATATCATTGACAATACTCCATGAGCAACTCTTGCAGCCCGTCTGCACTGCTCAGAGAACTTCATATCTGCCTGCACAACCACCCCCAAGTCCCTTTCATTCTCTACCACTGTCAGTGTAGTACCACAGAGTTGATACGTTGCTCTTGGGTTGCTGTTTCCCATGTTTAGTACTTTACATTTGTCAATGTTAAACTTCA
The DNA here is from genome assembly GCF_048544385.1 of Mastigoproctus giganteus. Lineage (NCBI taxonomy): Eukaryota > Metazoa > Arthropoda > Arachnida > Uropygi > Thelyphonidae > Mastigoproctus > Mastigoproctus giganteus. The sequence goes on along the minus strand of NC_143583.1, from coordinate 175,980,985 downwards.
TTTGCCACCTCTCAGCCCATCTGCTCAACCTTTCCAGATCCTGTTGCAGCAGCATAGTGTCAGTAGTATCCTTGACAACCCTGCCAACCTTTGTATCGTCTGCAAACTTGGACATTAAGCTTGATATACCATCATCAATATCATTTATAAATACAGAAAACAATAATGGACCCAACACTGAGCCCTGAGGGACTCCACTAATAACATTAGTCCACGATGAGCAGTGTCCATTGATTACCACTCTCTGTCTTCTCCCCCTCAACCACCCCTTTATCCATAGCAGCAATTTGCCTCCAATGTCACACTGCTCCAATTTGTGTAGCAATCTTCCATGTGCAACAGTATCAAAAGCCTTTCTAAGATCCAAGAATATAATATCAAAGTTATTCCCTGCATCCAGTTCTTTTGTGACTGCATCATAGTATCCAATCAAGTTGGTCAGGCAAGACTTCCCCTTAACAAAACCATGCTGTGTGTGAGCTATAACTGAAGTCTTGTCTAAATGATCCTGCAGTGCTTCTTTAACCAGTGCCTCCATTAATTTTCCTGGAACAGAAGTTAAGCTCACAGGTCTATAATTACTTGTGTCAGCCTTTGATCCTCCTTTGTGAATTGGGGTCACATTTGCACATTTCCAGTCTATGGGTACCTCCCCTGGTCCAAGGAAGCTCTCATAATTATGGCTAAGGGTTTGCTTACTTCCTTTGCTGCCTCCTTTAATATAACTGGATAGATCCCATCCACCCCTGGTGCCTTTCTTGTGTTTATCTTCAACAGTTTCTCCTCCACTTTACTCCCAGTTATTTCAAGATTCTGTAGCTTACTGCTAGAGTTGAATACACCTCTGGCATTCCCCTTGCTGAATAACTCCTCATGTGTGAATGTCGATGCAAAATATTCATTTAGTTTGTTAGCTACCTGAGCAGGATCATCAACAGTTGACCCATCAATATCAAGTGGACCAATCTGATTCATCCCCTTCCTTCTAGAGTTTACATAAGTAAAGAACTCTTTGCTGTTTTTCTTTGCATCCCTTGCCAAGGATTTCTCGTAATCTGCCTTCGCCTGCCTAACCTCTTTTGTAACTTGGTTGCATATCAACTTGTATCTATCATAGGCTTCTGTGTCATGTGTTAATTTGTAAGTATCCCATGCATTTTTCTTCTCTGCCATATGCCTCATTAGTTCATCTGACGTCCATTTTGGCCTAAACCTTGAACAATATTTCTTAGTTGGTATGTAAAGCCTAGTAGCTTCCAAGATAGGTTCTTTGAATGCTTCCCATTTTGAATTTGCTGTTGGTAACATCATCAGTTGGTCCCACTGTATAGAATTTAAATACTGTCTCAGTCCATCGTAGTCGCCTTTACGGAAGCAATAACCCTTCCCTTTACCCCTAATGGTAGTTACCTCTTTGAGTAAATCCCACTTCAGCACACTGTGATCACTGCCACCTAGTGGTTCATTTATCCAGATTCTTAATGCATGAAGAATCACTGCTGATAATCAAATCAAGAGTATTACTCCCTCTAGTTGCCTCCCGAACATGCTGATGTAGAAAACAATCATCCAATAAATCCACAAAAGCCCTGCTAGTGTGTGAGTAACCTGCCCCCAAATTCCAGTCAATATCTGGGAAATTAAAATCTCCCATTATAAGACTCTCTCATTTACTGGCCCACTCTATTTCCCTGTACAGTTCCTTATTATACTCATCAGAGTCATTAGGCCTATAGCACACTCCTACTCTCAATTTTGATCTCCCAATGCTTATGTCACACCAAACTGACTCAACACTGCACTGTCCAGCGATGTCGACTGGCTTCACTTCCTTGGTTTTTATGTGTTTCTTAACTAATAGCATAACCCCTCCCCCCTTCCTATCCTGTCTATCTTTTCTGTAGACTTTGTACTCCCCAAATTGCAGTTCTGCATCCCTTATATCTGTGTGACACCACGTCTCTGATATTCCAACAATATCTGCCTTTGATGTTTTGAGCAATACCTCAAATTCATCAAATTTATTTACTAAACTCCTAGCATTGGTGTACACGCAAGTATACCTGCACCTGTTTCTATTCTTAGCTACCCTAACACAACCCATGTGTTTACTTGTACCGCAATGGCTCCCAGCAGTCTCTGAAATACCATGCATCTTGTTTTTCAGGCTTCTGCTCATTCTAATAGAAGCAGTGCAAGAATCTCTTTCACCTCTGCCAGTGGCTACTGTCAATCTATTGGTCTTTGTCTCCCCCCAAGCTAGCAGTTTTCCGACCCACCTAATACTGCCTCGATAGCATCAGCAAATATTCTTGCACCCTTTCTATTTAACACTCACACTCAGGGTAGTGGAGAACGAAACAGATCTGTGAGTATTATGCAGTCAGCTGTGAAGTTCTCTGAGCAGTGCAGTGGACTGTTATTACATCCTGTATGGTTTTGTCAATAACATGCAGAAATTTTGCTAGCAGAGATAAGGAGGTGTCATCCCTTTGTACAAGGCCATGGTTCGGTTGCATCTTCAGTATTGTATACAGGTCGGCAGGCCTCATTTGCAGATGGATGTATATCTGCTGGAGCAGTTGCAGAGAAGAGGAATAAGACTAGTGAGGAACAAAAGCATGCTCTGACCAGGAACGGCTTCAGTTCTACAAATTTCAGCACCTGGAGACTAGATTCCTGTGATGAGTTCTGATGCATTTAAGGCTCTGAATGAATTGTAAGCTCAGTGCCACTGGAATCTTTCCTCTTGCTCACTCTATACATATATGGAGGGTATATATTCAAATTGAGGGAGGATAATTGCAGGATACATGTGCAGAAATTTGTCTTCAGCCAGCAGGTAGTAGTTAGTTGTTGGAACAAATTTCCATCTGGTGTTCTAAGGTGGTAGTTGGTTGCTGGAAAAACTTCCATGTGGTGTTGTAGAAGTGGAATAGTTTTTTTATTTCATTAACGTGTTTAAGGTTCAATGCTGATCACCTTATGGGTGCCAAGTCTCCAGGTGCTGCAATTCACAGAACTGAAGCGTTTTGTTTCTTTCACCAATCTCGTTGCCCTTCACTGCACCCATTCCAGCAGACCCACAGCCTTCCTAAATGACACCTAAATAAGACCTGTATGCAGTACTCAATATGCATTCAAATAATGATGTTGTAAAGCATATATCATCATTTAAGGGCACAAAAGGTGATATTGTTGCACACGTTGGCACCAATGACATTAAGAGTAGGAGATCTGCAGATTTACTTAACAAGTACAGGTCAATGTTGCAAAAAACTCGTGAGTCAGGGTTAAATTTGAAAGTGTCTGCAATTCTGACCAGACACGATAGGAGGGAGTACATGATGAGAGCCTTGTCAATCAATTCGGCCCTGGAGGGAATGTGCAAGGCTCAAGGTCTAGAATTTTTTTCAGCGTGGTCTGGGATTGTTAACAGAAGAGACTGCTTCTACAGGAATGGGAACACTTAAATAGAAAGGGTGCAAGAATATTTGCTGATGCTATCGAGGCAGTGTTGGGTGGGTCGGAAAACTGCTAGCTTGGGGGGGGGGATTCACAGAATAAAAGGCTAAAATTAGCTGCAGGCAGAGGTGAAGGTGATTCTTGCACAACATCTATTAGAATAAGCAGTGGCCCGGAGTGAGGGGTGCTGGGAGTTTCAGGGACTGATGGCCATCATTGTGAAACAGGTGGGTATATGGGATGTGTTAGGGTAACTAATAATAAGGATAGGTACATGTATACTTGCATATATACCAATGCTAGAAATATAGTAAATAAATTTGATGAATTTGAAGTGTTGGTCAAGACATCAAAGGTGGATATTTTTGGGATATCAGAGACATGGTGTCACACAGATATTAGGAATGCAGAATTGGAATTTGGGAAATACAATGTGTACAGAAAGGATGGACAGGATAGGAAGGGAGGAGGTATTATGCTGTTAATTAAGAAAAACATAAAATCAAAAGAAGTGCATCCAGCTGATATAGATGAACAGTGCACTGTTGAGTCAGTTTGGTGTGACATAAGCACTGCAAAAGCAAAAATAAGAGTAGGAGTGTGTTATAGGCCTAATGACTCGAATGAGTACAATGAACAATTGCACAGAGAAATAGAGTGGGCTAGTAAATCAGAATGTCTTATAATGGGGGATTTTAACTTCCCAGATATTGACCAGAACTTGTGGGTTGGTCACTCACACACTAGAAAAACTTTTGTGGATTTATTGGATGACTGTTTTCTGCAGCAGCATTTTCGAGAGGCAACCAGAGGGAGAATACTCTTGATCTGGTTATCAGCAGTGATCATTCGTGTATTAAGAATTTGCAGATAAAGGAACCACTGCTAACTAGTGGTTCACAGTGTACTGATGTGGGATTTACTTAAAGATATAATTACCATCAGGGGTAAAGGAAAGGGTTTTTGCTTCCATACAGGTGAGTATAGTAGTCTCAGACAGTTTTTAAATTCTGTGGGATCAACTGATGATGTTACCAATAGTAAATTCTAAGTGGGAAGCATTCAAGGAATTAATCGTGGAAGCTATTAAAAGTTTCATACCTATTAAGAAATATTGTTCAAGATTTAGGCCTAAATGGTTATCAAATGAACTAATAAGACTTGTGACAGAGAAGAAAAATGCATGGGATGCATATAAATTATCAGACGACACAGAAGCCTATGGCAGATATAAACTAGTCTTTAATCAAATCACAAAGGAGGTTAGGCAGGCGAAGGCAGATTACGAGAAATCTTTGGCAAAGGATGCAAAGAAAAACAGCAAGGATTTCTTTACTTATATAAAGTCTAAAAGGAAGGGGATGAATCTGATTGGTCCACTTCATATCGATGGTTCGACTGTTCATGATCCTGCTCAGATAGAAAACAAACCGAATGAGTATTTTCCATCTACATTCACACATGAGGAGTTATTAAGGTTTGAAAATGCCAGAAGGTTATCAAATTGTAGCAGGGTGCTTAATGATTTTGTAATAACTGAGAGTAAAGTGGAAGAGAAATTGTTGAAGTTAAACATAAGAAAGGCACCTGGGGTGGATGGGATCTATCCAGTTATATTAAAGGAGGCGGCAAAGGAAGTAAGCAAACCCTTAGCCATAATTATGAGAGCATCCTTGGACTCGGGGGAGTTTCCCACGGACTGGAGATGTGAAAATGTATCCCCAATTCACAAAGGGGGATCAAAGGGTGACATGAGTAATTACAGACCAGTTAGTTAACTTCTGTTTCAGGTAAAATAATGAAGTCACTGGTTAAAGACGCATTGCAGGATAATCTAGACAAGACTGCAGCAATAATTCGGACACAGCATGGGTTTGTTAAGGGAAAGTCTTGTCTGACAAATTTTATTGGTTATTACGATGTGGTTACAAAGGAACTGGATGCAAAAAATAATTTTGATATCATATACTTGGATTTTAGGAAAGTTTTTGATACTGTTGCACATGGAAGACTACTGTACAAATTGGAGCAGTATGGCATTAAGGGCAAGTTGCTACAATGGATAAAAGGATGGTTGAGTGGGAGAAGACAGAGAGTGGTGGTCAATGGGTACTGCTCTTTGTGGACTAATGTTATTAGTGGAGTCCCACAGGGTTCGGTGTTGGGTCCACTGTTGTTTTGTATATTTATCAATGATATTGATGAAGGTATATCAGGTTTGGTGTTGAAGTTTGCAGAAGGTTGGCATGGCTGTGAATGACAGTAATGGCAGTGTGCTACTGCAACAGGATCTAGATAATTTGGGCAGATGGGCTGAGAAGTGGCAACTGAAGTTTAACCTTGACAAATGCAAAGTACTGCATATGGGTAGAAGTAACCCCACAGAAACGTACCAACTGTGTGGTACTACACTTAAGGTGGTAGAAAATGAAAAAAACCTGGGAATAATTGTGTAGTCAGATATGAAATTTTCTGAGCAATGCAGACAGGCTGGCAGGGCATGTCATGGGGTTTTGTCATTTTGCTAGCAGGAAAAAGGAGGTGATTGTCCCTCTGTATAAGGCAATGGTCAGGCCACACCTTGAGTACTGCGTACAGGTCTGAAGGCCTCATTTTAGGAAGGATGTAGATTTGCTTGAGCGTGTACAGAGAAGGACAACAAGATTGGTGAGGGGAATGAAGGGATCCTCTTACCAAGAGAGGCTTAAGTTCTGCAAATTGCAGCGGCTGGAGACTAGGCACCTGCGAGGTGATCTGATTGAGGTGTATAAAGCCTTGAATGGGTTGAGCACGCTGAATTCTGATGGGATTCTTCCACTTGTTCAGATTACGAACCTAAGGGGGCATAAATTCAAATTGAGGAAAGACAGAGGTAGAATAGATGTGCGGAAATTTGCCTTTAGCCAGTGGGTGGTTAATTGCTGGAACAAACTTCCATCTGTCGTGGAAGATGATAGGTTAAATAAATTTACGGAGGAACTGGACAAATATTTTAGACAGATTTGTTTTGTAAATTTTTTTTTTTTTTGGCTGGCATAAGCTCATACATTTGCTTACTTGTATCACATGCCACTACTACTACAACTACTACCCTAACATAGCTCTAGTATTTACTTGAGTAAATACTAGAGCTATGTTTTTTGTTTGACTATGACTCCAGCAATTCTTGAAATCCTCAGCACCTTGCCTTCAAGCTTCTGCTCATTTCAATAGATGCAGTGCAAGAGTTACCTCTGCCTGAAGCTATTGTTAATCTCTGTGTATCTCTCCTAAGCTAGCAGTTTTCCTACCCACCTAACACTGCCTCAATTGTATCAGCATATAATCTTGTAACCACAAAAGATGCAAACAAAAATTCAGTACATATGAGATCATGATTGTCACTATGAAATGCTTTTTGCATTCCTTTTTTAGGCACTGTACGCTGTCCTCGTGGTTATTTACTTGAAAAATGTTTGATTACATTCCATTTCCTGCAGCTTGAAATAGAAAAATCACATCTACTTAAAGATAGAATGTTGCTTTTTTCAGATTTTTTAACACACATAAAATCTTGCATTCATGCAAGATTTTCTGTGTGTTGAAATGAAAATTTAGAATGAATTTCTTCCAAATATACAAATATATATATGCTTATTATGTAAGTAAATATTTCTAAAAAATTAAATAAATGTGTATTTTGATGATGAGTCACTTCTATTTTCAAATTTATTTTAAAATTTCAAATTTGGTATGCTGTGGAGTGTGCAAAATTTGAATTTTAGTGTATGCTATCAGTCTATAGAGAGAGGTTGGGATGCTTCCAATAAAAAACTGCCTTTAAATTGACAAGAATATTCTTTTAATAATATCAAGTAGCATGAAATGACTTGCAGCAAAGAGAAGATTACAGTGGAGGTATGATAAAAACCTCTTTAGGCAATCTTATTGGGCTAGTAAGCATGACCATCTCATGATGGGTGAGTTTAAACTACCTAATGTAGACTATAATACATGGTGCAGAAATACACTATGTGGTAACAGTTACTTGACAAAATGAATGATTACTTATACCAGCATATCAGAAGGAATAGAAAGGGCCCTAAATCTGGTTCTCACTAAGGAAACCAATAGCTAGCATTGGTCACAATACCACAAAATGGATTGCATCTAAAGAAAAATGTGTGATCAAAGGTAAAAATTAGTGTTTAATTTCAAGAGAGGGGACTATAATAATGGAATGAGAAATTTCTTAGACCTAATTAACTGGGGAAGACTACTGTATGACGTTGTTTACAAATTTCTTTTGGAAAATATTCAAGGCATTTACCCTGGAAGTTACAAATGTTGTTCTAGTGGTGACATTTAGTAAACATAAGATGCCAAAATGGATGACAAGAGAAGTTAAGAATTTAATTGAGAAAAAAAAAAAACAAGATGGAACAATTACAAACTATCACATAATCCCAATTTGTATATGCATTGTAAGAGAACATGCAACAAAACCACTGATTGGGGTATGATAGGAAAAAGCTGATTACAAGAAAGCACCAGCAAAGAGAACAAACAACTGAGACAGGGAGTTCTTCTATGTGATCAAAAAAAAAAAAAAAAAGGGAAGTTAAATAAATAGATCTCTTAAGTAGTTTCAGTGCAAAGATCATATAAAGCCCAACAGAAACGACACATAAATTCAACAACTATTTTGCGATGATATTTACAGTTGAAAGCAGGATCAAAAGTCAAGGGAATGCTAAGAGGCTTGCATCACTTTGCATCACTTATTTTACTTGCTGTAAAATAAGTGATACAAATAATATCATAAAAGCAATTGTTATTGCAACTATTGAGGTCAAAGGAGGTGTAATTAAAAATCAGTTTAAATTTAATTGAAGGAGTGAACATTCCCAACATATCAAACCATTGAGAGAGAGAGTGTGTGTCACTAGATCCCAGTAAGATCCCCTTGTACTGGAGAGTGCTAATGTCTTCCCAATCTTAAAAGGGAAGTTGGGAGATACTAAACAGGAGTTGGGTAACTAGTAATTAGTGAGTTTAACTTCTGTGGTAGGAAAGGTCATAATGTCTATGGTTAAGGATATGATCTGGAAGCATCTCGACAAAATTTTGTATCCTATATATCCCAGAATGGGATCTATAGAGAATACCAATAGCAAGGGAGAAATCATGCCTGACCAACCTAGTAAATTCTATTGATGAAGTCATTAACAGTTCTATGCAAGTAAAATTTATCATTATATGAAATGTTATATATAAGAAATAATTTCGACATTATATACCTAGACATTAGTGAAGTGAAGTAGGTAAGGCATTTAACAATTCAAGCTAGTACATGTTGCAGATATGGACTGAAAAACAGCAAACTAAAGTTTAATACTCTAAATAAAAGGTTATGTATTCGGGGAACAGAAATTGTGGAGTCACATATAAGCTGGAGGGGGAAACTAAAAATGGTTTAGAACAAAAAAAAAGGGAGCAGTTAAAATTCAGTCAAATATGAAATCTTCCATGCAGCGTAAGCAAGCAAGCAAGCAGCTAGGAAGGTACATGGTCATGATTTACAGAACCTTTGCTAGTAGGATGTCACTATCTTTCGATAGAAGATGATGATGAAGATGATGATAAACACACATTTGGAATATCGTATTCAGGTGGAGACTGCACCTGAAAAGAAAAAAAAAAGACAGAACGTCAATAGGTTTCAGTGAAGAGCAACTGCACTGGTGAGGAGAGCTAATCAATGATCATGTGACAAACAGCTTAGATGTGGATTGCAAAATTTTACAACTACACTTAATGTACTAAATAAATTACATTTAGTATGCTAAGTGTAGTACCATACACTAAATGTTAGTGTACTATATTTAGTATAGTCAGGTGTATAGGGTGCTGAAAAGTATGAGTAAAATGAATGAAGCAGGTCTGTTCTCTCTCATAGGAGAAGCAAGAACCAGGAAATGCAAATATAAATTCTCAAGGAACAGCAGAAGACTGGATCTTATGATGAAGTTCAGACAAAATCTCACAAAATTATGAGCAGTGGGATGTTGGACATTGGAAGAAGTTGTCTCCCAGAATGGCAGAGGGACAGTGTCTGGCTAACTTCAAAATGGAATGGGGATATATATATATATATATTTTTTTTTTTTTTTTTGCCAATGCAGAAAAAGTCAGCTTCACTGCATTATTTGGCCTTACTAATACTATCTACAGTACTGAGTAAAGATACAGAGAAAATATATTATACAGCCTACCTGGAGGTCTCCAGACCATAGCAATTTTGAAAATAAATTCTCCAGTCCTCTTAAAGCATTTCTCAACATGCTCATAATTCTTCCTCCCCGGTTTAAAACATGGCTGAGTTATATCAATCATTATGTCTAAGAGAGAGAAAATTTTATTTTATAAAATAAACATTTTAATCAGGAAGAAAAAATTACTCTCTAATTTACTTATAATTCACAAATTATACACATCATATTATATACTGAATTGGCTTTGCAATAGCAACACCTACCTAATACCCCATGGTGCCACCTTTTGCCCATGATGTCTTGCCATGAACTCCACAAGGTGTTGCAGGGTTTTCTGTGGCTGTATTACCCATAGCATTGAAAAATGTGTCCAGTAATGCCCAACACTGTCAGGTGAATGGTCATAGCATTAAATGTCCTTTTCCAGAAGGTCCCATATATAAGCTGGAAATGTCTGAATACACTGTCATCATGAAAGGGGTGTACTTGTACTCAGTGGGTAACAATATAAAGATAGGCATTCCTCTTGAGCTATTGATTAACGGTAATCAAAGGAACCAAGACATGCCACAAAAACAATCCCAAACTATAACACTGCCACCTCCAGCCAACAACAGTGCATCCAGGTGCCGTGGCCTCACGTTGCCTTTTCCAAATGTAGCTACACTGATCAGCATGACAGAGCTGGAAATGGAATTCATCGGGCCAAGCAACAGATTTTTACATGTCAGTGGTCCAGTGTTGGTGCTAATGTGCTCATGCAAGGCACAGTCCCTTGTATCTCACAGTGAACATGGGTACCTATGACAGCTATAAACTGCACAGCCTATATGAACTAATGTGAGAGACATGGTCCATGTGGATATTGGTGCTGTTATTCCTACATCGTACTGGGTAGTCAGCTGGACCACTATACTATGTTGCTGTTGCATTACTAGATAAGACAAACAACATTCACCACAGGCGTCAATATATGTGTGGCTATTCCACGTGTGTGACCTTTGGCTGGTTGTATGACCACTGTTGAGCCAGTCATGATAAACTCATGACAACAAAGAAAGGGAGCACTTAACCAAGTTGGCTGTTATAAAGTTACTGGAACCTGCACATCTTGCATTCCACAATTCTTCAACATTCAAAGTTGGAAAGTGATGTCTGGAAAAAAAGTGCAACATGCAGGGTGCACAGGGTCTCCACATCCAGTAGAAACGTTGGTCCATATGCACCAGGGGTCCTATTCTTGCCAATAAAAATGTGTGATGCTCACAAATTTTTCCCCAAAGACTGAAACTGATAATCAATCTTATATCAGCCATTCCCAACTCTGAGCCTTCACCAGTTTGTTCCAACATAAGGAGGGTGTTGCTAATGCAAAACCAACTCAGTGTGTGTGCATGGATATATATATATATATATATATATATTAACAGTTATTTATATAATATTTATAACTATATATATACATATAGTATATTATGTTATACTGTATGTATTAGCATGAGAGAAGAGTAGTCAATAACTGACAAACACACTCAGTTAAATCTACAGTGTACACATAGGTAAATTCATCATAGAGATTGTTAAAGAATATATAAAATCCCTATCATGAATACCTACAATTTGGATGATTTTTTCAAGGGTCACCCACCCAGATTAAAAGGAAAAATAATGATAAGGAGGGGGGTCACTTTTTGTGACAATCAGCATGCAGTATCAGGCATTACCTATGTGCACTACTCGACAAAATTAACATAAGAAAAAGTTTTATGAGTTTTAAAGAAAATATTTTAATGAGTCATTCCTATAAAATTAGTGATTTCGAAATTACAGATGACTGTTTATTAGAAAAACTTTCAAGCATAAAGGCAAGTAAGGCTCCTAGAGTTGATGGCATATACCCAGTAATTTTGAGGGAGGCAGCCAGAGAGTGTACTGAACTACTGAATTTAATTATGAGGGCATCTTGGGACTCAGGAGAGATTCCTTTGGATTGGAGAAGTGCAAACATATCACCAATACATAAAGATGGTTCTAAGAATGATGTCGGGAAATACAGACTGGTTAGTCTGACTTAAGTGGAAGGAAAAATCTTGAAAGCAATGATTAAGAGTGCAATCCAGGGACAATCCAGAAATTTTTTTGCAAATTCTGTAATATCTTGTCTTTGCTTGAGGACTACCTAATTTCCACAAATATAACAAAGCAAGTTCGGATTGTTCAAACGCATGAAGACATTTTACTCACCTTTCAGCACAAATCTGAGAGGATAGCCTCAACAATAAACTGAGCTCACACTGATAAACACTGCTGCATGGGCTCTCAAGGTCAATAAACAAATGACTGAAGGCAGGGCAGTGTTGCCAACATGTGAAGATTTAGTTTACAAATTCCCAGCATTCACTCCTAACTTAATGCATTCAATAATACAATTCATAACATCAACTTCAGTGATTTGTGAAGAAATGGTACATGATAGAAAAAAAATGAATAACATTTCTGAAATCAGCATAACAAATTGAGTTAAAAATAGATATTTGTTTCCGAAATCGAAAATCATGCAGAGTGGTGTTATTTATTTTTTAACGAATGCCAAACAAACTAAAATGTCATAAACACACAAAAACAAAAAAAAATCCAACTTGTAAAAGTGATGAACAAGTGGGTATATAACAAGGCTCTCTCTCTCTCTCTCTCTCTCTCTCTCTCTCTCTCTCTCTCTCCCCCCCCACACACACACACACACCCACCAATAAGCAGATAGCATAAAAGTGAGTGTTTTCTGCAGTGTGTAGTGGCATCAAATGTTCAGAATTTATCAAGAACCACATGGATTTCTGGTTTTGTGAACTTTGCGATTCCAAATAAGTGGTCAAATACTATACATTAGTGATAAACTAAGGAAATTAATATACAAAATTAATTCTCCAATGACTTCAATAATAAATGTAAAATTTACCATATTTCAGATTTTTCTTTGAAAACACGCAGCACTGCTGTCCTTGTATCCCAAGTCTTTCGTATACATTCTTTGGACATGATAAAATTAAATAACCTGTAAATATTTTCAGTTCTATTACATATATTCAATTCTTTATTTTTTCCATTAATTAATTAAATTAATTTTTAAATTTACATGCTCTTTATACACTCTGAATCTCTACATGTGACAGTCAGACGTAAAATTCTAAGTCTTCCGAACAGGAACAATTAATTCAATCAGGATTATAATGCAATTCTCATTCTAAACTTATAATTTTAACTTAGCATTTCAACTTGACCAGTGAATAAATAAGATAGCAGGTCCAAACAGATTTAATGCATACTTTAAAACAATATACGTTGGAATCTCATTAATACAAAGTTCAAGGGACCTAAATTTTCACGTTTTGTAATAACGAGGTCCCCCAAAAGTGTCAAAATTTTACCATTATTTATTTATTTTTTTTTTTTTGGTACATAACTGTATATCTAAGAATAATAATAAATAATAATAATATCAAAAATAAAATATAAAAACAAAAGCCTTGTCTAACAATACAGTAATAGGAATAACATATTTTTTAAAGATTTTATTTTATTTGTATGATAAACTAAGAGAAAAACAATATTAACAGTAATGAAAATATTGTACAGTATATATTTTGATATATACAATATTTTAGTATCACAGTAAAAATAATTACAATAATTATAAAAGGAGACATACAAACCATTAACTTTTTAATAAATTAATCTAATTTAAAGAAAAAATTCAATGTTGTTTGCCCAGTTTTTGTCCTATGTGCATTTTTAACTAGAGCACTGACATTATCAAATGCAATAGTTGTTTCTTTATCAACGTTATTGCAGGCCAAGACAGTCTCTATTATGTTCAATGCATTTTGGGCATCTTTTTTAGATGGCAGTGTGTGCACACATCTTCACTTTTGCTGTCGCTGGTAACAGAAACAGCATCGTTTTTTTTTGGTACCCAGCAGCCCTTCTGTTGTTGGCATTGCAGTGATAGCAACTTCATCATCCACTTTCACAAACTCTTCAAATTCGCCAACAAAATTCATATGCTCCAAATTCCTCACTGTTGCTATCACATTTGTCTGCTGGACCATGCTTTTCGATGATGTTCTCTCCAAAGCCACTCTTTCTGAAGCAGTTGATTATTACACTTGATGTAATACTTTCCCAAGCAATGACAAGATTACGGATAGCATCCAAGATTTTCCAATTTGACTGCAAATTGTTCCCTCCTTTATGTTGCGGGGATCAAGCACCTTATCAGGCGGGCTCTATATGCTCTCTTGATGTTATATATAATGCCTTGATCCAGTGGTTTCATTAAACTGGTGGTATTGGGGAGTAAAAACAACAGCCATGTATTTGTCAACTTAAGTGTCTCGGCAGAATGTGCTGTACAACAATCTAGAATCATCAAAATGTTCCTTTTTTCTGAAGCCATTCTTCTGTCCAATTTTGATAACCAAGACTGAAAAATTTTAACTGTAAGCCAAGCACTTCTATTGGCCTCATAATCACAGGGAAGTTGGTTAACTGCTTTAAAACATCTTGGCTTGGAAAACTTACCAATCACAAGTGGGCGTAGTTTTGTACTGCCATCTGAATTGCAGCATAATAGAAACAGCAAGTCTTTGTTTACTTAATTTTCCACCATGACAAGACTCTCCTCGAACAGCAAATGTTTTGTTTGGCAGTAAATTATAAAATAAACCTGTCTCGTTGAGATTAAAAACATCCTTTGCCTCATATTTTTCAAGGATGGACCATACAGAACACAACCAGCCTTTTCTTTGTCGACTAATCCAGACTCACCGCAAACATTTCAGGAAACCAAGTTATTCCTGTTTTTAAATCTTTGGAGCCAGCCACTGCTGCATTTGAAGTCACTAATCCCATGTTGCTGAGCTAGATAATTTGCCTTTTCTTGTAAAATCGGACCTGATATTGGCAAATTAGATGCACACATTTGTTGGTACCACTCGAAAAGTTTTGTTTCAAGCTCCTCGTGTTTTGCACCACGAATTTGTTTCCTGTTTTTCATCGCTGCTCCAGTGTTACGTGCTTCTTCAAGTCTTTTTCGTTTTTTTTATTGTAGATATTGTATTCCTTTGTAATGTCCGTTTTGCTTCTTTCCATCCTATCAGCCTCTCGTATAATTTTTAGTTTAATTTCTAGTCTTAATTCTGTCCGTCTACGTTTCGTCATCTTAACACTGCTAGATAAAATTTAATATAAACAAATTTTAAATTAATTTAAAGACACAAGTCTGAAAAAGATGTCAGCTCAGATAAAATGTCACAAAAAATATATTGCTGTATACGATAGCAAAAGACTCTTTGAATTAGGGGTTAACAATTGCAACTGACCTTATTCCTGTGCAGTGTGAGGGAGTGAATGTAAACAACTTAGAAAAACTTTTATTCTTTTGTTAATTTAACAACTCATTCTTCAGAAAGATGTTTTTCAGAGTGCACTTGATGTTATAGCTACTATAAACTGCTTTTGTTTACACAAAACTAATTTCTAACAAGTCAGTGCCATCCTTCAGGAAGTAGGGAACCAGGTGGCCGGGGTAAATAATTGGATCGTTCTGCCAAGATTTGTATTAAATATACAAAATGACAATATTTATTTCTCACGGGGTGAAAAAGAACTTTGTAATACATATTAACCAAATTTTGTAATAAACGAATATATTTATATAGAAAAATCTATCCTTTCACAGGGGAATGGCATGTGCTTCATATAAACGAGTACTCTGTATAAACTGAGTTTGTATTATCGAGATTTTACTGTACATGGTTTCAAAAATATGTGCAAAAAATGAGACGTATATTAAGGATCCAAAATAAGAGAGGAGGGAGTCACCTAAATATGTGTCATACAAACATGTTTCATTTCAGAGTTATTATACATGAAAGTGATATATATAGCAATCATCTGAGGTCAAAACAAAAGAAATTAAACACAAGATACTTTTGCTCAGCTTGAAAAAATGCAATCTCAAAATAAAGGGGAAGTCTTTGCTTTCCTTTTATTTTGTGTTTCTTTCTCTTCCCACCCTTCTTCATTCCAGCATGTTTCCTCCATATATAATATTAGCTGTCTACTGGGACTAATTGAATTGTTTAGTTTCACAGAAATGACTTCATTTTCTAATAGTAAATATTCAGACATGCACCTTATATATATGGTTGCACTGGAGGAAATAAGATGTGGTATGATGATACCACAAAAACTTTCCTAATAGATCACCAAATTATTTGACCATTTATAGTCAGTGACTGGTTTTTGAGGGAAAGCATCACATTTTGTCAAGTGATCTGTCATGAAGTTCTATGCCAAAAGAGACAGGACAGCTCAGGGTTCTGTCAATGATATATAGGAATTTTGCTAGGACAAGGGGGTTATTATCCCAATGTATTAGGCAATGGGTTGGCTGCACTTTGAGTACTGCATACAGGTTTGGAAGCCATATTTTAGGAAGGATGCAGATCGATTAGAATTAGGTGTGAAGAAGAGCAACAAAATTAGCCATGGATACAAAAGGCTATGCTTTGAAGGAAAGACTTAATTTCTGAAACCTGCAGTGCCTAGTTTGAAAATGAAAATAACATTCCTATGTTAACTTTATTAACATAGGAATGTTATTTATCGTGATTAAATATCGGAATTTTTTTTTTCCTTCCTAAATATAGTCAAACTTTTACTGCAATAGTTTCTGAAGCAATTTTTTTATACAGTTTATATTAGTTTTCATACAGAAATTACACACAAGAAACTGTCAAGTGACGAGCCGGCTTTTGGCTTTTTACTTGAAGAGTGGCATGATACAGTCTGTCCTGGTATAGCACGATAGTTGCGTTCCTAGAAATCCTCGTGCAATGCAAAATCGTGCAATATAAACAACAGGCCCTATGGGAAAAGTAGGGTTAGGTGCCGACCACCCAAGATTGAACACACATTTGGAACCAAAACATTACCAAACACAATAAATAATTGGGTAATTTTAATCGTTATAAAATACTTACGTATTTTATAACGATTAAAATACGTAATAAAAATATTATATTATAATAAAGTATTTTTAGTATTTTTTAATACTAAAAAAGTATTTTTTACGAATAAAATACGTATTTTATTCGTAAAAAATTTATTATATTAAATAAAAGAGTCGTAATAAAATGCTTACGTATTTTATAATATGTAAGTATAAATTATAATACGTATGTCATAATAAAATATTGCTAATGCTTTTGCTTCTATCGTAAGCAAACTTGTTTTTTGTTTGATTTTCTATCCAAAGAGATGACAGCCGTTCCATCTCTTCCAATTCTTTGTGTCTTAATCTAATGGATTTTAATTACACTTTGAGTTGTTTCCGCTATGAAAGTTGTTTTTATTTTCTCTGCATTCTTTGTAATTCTCGGCGTTGCCTCATTCAGGTCTGTAGCACGTGCAATATCACATGGTCTTTCATTTCGCTCAAAGCGTTTCACAATTTCATATTTTCTCTCTATTGACAGAAGCGGACTGGCCATAAGCCTTACGGGGGAAACCACGGTGGGCCGGAGGCCGGTGTGATTTTGGCCATAAACCGTAGTATGAGGCCACTATAAATTTTCCCGGGTAAGAATTTTTGACCCAGTCCGCCTCTGTTTATCATTATTGCTTTTTTTTTTCTCTCTGAATCTGCAGTGTCTTAGCCAGGACGCTTCCTTTTCACACCTTTTAAGTATTTTACTAATTTTTAGGGAATAAAGCACACTTACAAAACGAGGAGGCACGCTTGATACACATAAACAAAGCTGCGCGCGTATAGCAACTGAATAAAGAACACCGTAAAGGCCGAGATACACTATTAATTAACACCTCGCATTTTACTAAAGCACATTTTTGGAGGTTACTACCATAAAACAATAAAAACAATTTCCAGTTGCGTTTCTGCTAGTGGAACCTGTTATAAACTGGTAGTAAACTCCATCTAATTGCATTTGCGATTATATCGATAGCTGGAATTGTGTTGGTTTTTACGTTATTATGAAATATGTTTCCCCTTCACTGATATAAAACACATAAATACATTTTCAGAATCTTCTTCGTTCCTATCGTGTTGCGTTCGGTTGGGGTGATTCCGCGTTCGACTGCCATTTCTTGTAAACACAAAGGCGAATCGTGCATAAGCGAATTCGGTTCGTGTTATATAAGATAACGTTCCCCTATTTATAAATCGTGTATGATCGAATTCGTGTAATGCAAACACGTGTTATACGAGGACCGACTGTACTGGACAATGATGTGTTTATAGTTTTAGATTACTTGTTTTGCTTCTTCCACTAGATTGTAAAATATCAATAATCTTATCCTAGTTATTTCTGAAAGATTTATTGTTTTTAATTGTTTTTCACATAGTAAACATAAGAGTACAAAACTCAATATTTTCTCAAGATGGATGCTACTCTGAGTAACACACAATTTCAAATTTTAAGTATTTTGAAGTTTGCCAAATTTGAAATAAATTTGGAAATAACCTGAAAAATGGAAATTAACTCATAGTATCAAATACACAATGTATTTTTAAATTTTTTAAACAATATTTATATACATAATAAAGTGAAATAAATTTCACACACTTAATGGTCTTTTAAACTTGAAAATGGAAATGACTAAGAGACTGATTCTATTTGAAATCTAAAACTTTTTTTTGTAATTTTCTGAAAAATTTTTTTTTTTTTGTTTTCCTAAAAATAAAAAGTATAACGACATGGCATATTTTAAAATTTTTTATTTTTTATTAAAACTTAAAATGATACATACAAAAGTTAAAATAACTACATATAACATTTTAATGAAGTCCTTTAAGAAAAGGCAAAACAATATCATTGTTCAAATGCAATTTTAAAAAAATCTCAAAACATTTTACAAAAATTAAAAAGAAAGTTGGGCACCTGTCAGGTGACCAGCACTGTTTTTTCCACTCTTTTTGAGTGCCACCGCCACCAGTTCAAGGCTTTAATTGGGACCAAGTAAACTAAATAATGTTGACATCAACCTTACTCTTTCTTAGACAAAATACACATAAGGGACATTAATTAAACTGAAAAATAATGGTTGCAGGAATGTGAAAAAATTTACTTTCAGCTAGGGGAGGTAACTGATTATTGGAAAAAACATCTACTTCACCTTCTAAAACTTCCATCTGGTGTTGCAGAGGAAGGCAGTTTGGATAAATTTAAGAAAGGATTACAAAAATTGCTAGAAGAGATGTACAGATAAGGATTTTGGGTGTTTTTTTTTTTTTTTTTTTTTTTGGCTGATGCTGATAATGCTTCCTTGCATAATTTGTCTCTACTAATGCTAACCACTATGTATGCAATGGGAAATCATTTCCTTCTCTCTGCTAGCAAAATCCGCAGCGCTCAGACAACTTCATGTCAGTCTGTACAATACTCCTAGTTCTTTTACAAGCATCACTACTCTGAGTATGGTACCACCCACTTAGTATGCTATTCTAGGATTACTGCTATCCAAATACAGTACCTTGTATTTATCAATGTTAAAGCTCAACTAACACTTTTCAGCCCGGCCACAATTTATCCACATATTGCTGGAGTAGCATACTCAGAATACTGTTATTTACCACCCTGTCAATCCTGTATATCATTGGAAAATTAGATATTAGACTTGATATGCCTCTCTCATATTGTCAATAAATATTGGAAACAATACAGGGCCCAACACCGAATCCCAATGAACTCTGTTAATAACATCACTACATGAAGAGCAGTGGCTGTTAATATCCATTCTCTTCTCCTGCCACTCAATCATCCCTTTATCCATAACAGTACCCTTTCCCTGATGCAAAAATGCTACAATTTTCATAGTAGTCATTTATGTGAAACAAAAGCTTTCTTGAAATAAATGTCCATTTATACCTGGACAGCCAAGGCTAGAAGAGTTTACAACTTCGTTGTAACTGTTTCATTGCAGCTGACAAAACAACACAGCACAGCACAGCAACTAACAATGGGCTAAACACTTTTTGTAGCAGCATATGGACTCAATCTCACAATGTGCACATTTGCGTTCACGCAGGTTACCCCAAAACTACGGGGAAAACACTAAACACTAATCCTAGGACCACAATTGGCAAATGTAAAAATTATTTTTCACATCTAATTCCTTTGCGGCTACCTCATGGTAGCTTAATCAGATTCATCAGACAAGATCCCTCCTTAATAAATCTATGCTGGAAATTACATATAATTGTGTTCCTGTCAAGGCGATCCCGTATTACTTCTTCAACCATTAATTTCCCTGGCAGAGAAGTTAAGGTTACAGGTCCCTAATTACCTATAAGCAAGGATAGATATCTACACATATCAAGTCTATAATAAATTTAGTGATGCCCATAATGATGGCTAATTTGCTACTGCTTTTAATCCTGGTTTAGTTCAGCCATCCACAGAATTTGAAAGAGGCAGTTGCAGCCAAGTTGTTACCAAAGAGTTACACATGAATACTCAAGTTTGGTGTCATGTTTAATTTTTTTATTTTATTTATTTTTTTTTTTTGATGAGAAATCAATACAATATTTGAAAAAAAAATTAATTAATCAAAAATAACTTAAAATAATATCAATTCAAGCAACTCCAAATTTTGCAGCTAAATACTGAATATAAGTTCTAACCAAAACAACAAAATGATGAATGATAAACATTTTTGGCCTTAGTGGAAACTGGTATTTAAGTTAACAATTATAATAATAGCACAAATATAAATGATAAGCGGAATATGGCTCCTGTAATGATTAATATCCATGTCACATTCTTCACCACAGTTCATCATATAGATCTGTGGTGAAGAATGTGGCACAGAATTTCAACACAGTTGATCGTATAAAATTTTCAAGTATCACACCAAATTTTTACCTGGAGGAATAATGGAAAAGCAACAGTCTTTGGTGGCATCAGTATGAAGAGATATCACCCACAGAGTACCTAAAACACAAGGAATTCTAAAATGAATTTTACATACATACAGATATAAAATGCATGTATACTTGCATGTACACTAATGCTAAGAACACAGTGAATAAATATGATGGATTTGAAATACTGATTAAGTCATAAAATGTGGACATATCAGAGTGCATGGAGAAACTTCAGGGGCTCACATCTGGTGAGTATGGGCTTGGCACACCTATGATCCTGAGCTGGATATCATCATTCTTCTTTTTCTTGGTGATTCCTTTCTACTTCTCTCTCTCTCTCTCTCTCTCTCTCAGGGTAACTTGGGAAATTTTTTGGCTGGTGCAGCATAAGCCTCAGGCTTCCTTGCACCATATGGCTAATAATAATAAAGAAAATACATTGCAAAGGAGCCCAAAATGTCAAATGACACATGTTGACAATGCCACCTGGCCTCAGAAACGATCCAACACATCACAGGGGGATGCAAGGTGATCACCTAGACTAGTGGTTCTCAACATGGGGTACACATACCCCCAAGGGGGTATGTGGTAAAACATTTGGGGGTACGCCATGAGAGCTGTTGTTGTTATGTTGTTGTTATTTGGTTTTAGGAGCATTAGCAACTAAGGCCATATTGCTCCGGTGCGGTGGTCATTCCCTGACCTTTCCGCATCCTCCGTATTTGGTGGTAACGGGCTCGAACCCCGGTCTAATCAAGAAGCGTGTGCTACGCACTGCTGCTCCTTCCCACCTGGCTACGGAGGCGCCTGCCATGAGAGCTCAAAAGTCGCTGGATCTAGTAACAAGTTGCTAAGTTGGCAACACTGCTACTGATTAATTTCTGAGAACTGAGTGACGAAGCGCTGCGTTGCAGTTCATGTCTGTATACGTTTGTCAATCCTACTCCCCTTCCCTACCTAAGAGCCGAACCTACCCGAACAGCTGATTTCCCAGTCAAAACATCCATTCTAAGTGAGTGAATGTGCCTTCTTACTGCTCTATGTATTTGTTGTGATTTATTTCACTTGCTGTGCTTAAAGTTATTTTTAGTCTTCAGTTTACTGTGAAGTTAAATGATTGTGTTTCTAAAGTGCCCCGAAACATGGATAAATGGGTAATTAAGAAGAAAAGTAACATGGAGCCAGAGCCAATTGCTTCTACATCTACGACTACGTCATCATCCCACATGAGTAAAGAGGTGGATTCAGCAGTAACTAAAAGAACGTTACAAATTAAACAATCAAGTGATAAAAAAATTAAAAAACGTAAATATCATGAATCATATTTACAATTTGGCTTTACATGGACAGGAATAGAAGCGTTAAATTGTTTGTCACTCTTTGTGTTTATCGATATATGTAATTTATGAATACAAAATTTAATGTGTGTGTATATATATATATATATATCTGTTTTATTTTATTCCCATTGTTATACTATAACTATAGTTTTATCTATCTATACAAGGGGTACACCAGTTACATACAATTTCCAGGGGGTATATGAAGCACAAAAGGTTGAGAACCACTGACCTAGACTGAGTACGCTCGTAGACATGACTACGTAGCCAGGATAATACATCAGAAGCTAGCGAGGAAATACCAGTTGACCAAAGAAAGTGTGCCATACTATAAGTACAAACTCCAGGCAGTACTAGAGACCCCAACCCACAAGCTGTACTGGGACTGTGCCATAATAACGGATAAGACCAACCCGCACAACAGAGTGGACATCCTTGTGGACAAGATGGAAAAGGCTACCTACCTGATTGACACAGCAGTGCCCAATGCTAGCAATGGCCAGAAAACCCATGAGGAAAAAATTAGGAAGTACACGAACCTGAGACATGAGGTCAAGGAACTGTGGCATATGCAAGAAGTAACGACCATCCCGGTCATCATGTCAACCACTGGTATGGTGCCAAAGACTCTACATAGGAACTCCAGAAAATTGCAAATCCAAAACAGTAACACCAGACATTACAACCAACCCCATGTACTTGGTCGCAGTACCTGTCATGGAGTGGAATACCCCAATCAGGGAGAAATAATATAAGAGCAATAATAATAATAACTCAGACATAAGGGATGCAGAACTGGAATATGGGGGAACACAATGTACAGAAAGGACAGATGTTGTTGTATGCAGTCTCCACAGTTTCCCCATTCGAGGTACAGAAAGGACAGTATTACAGGTCTTGTATCCCCCCCAGGGTTTCCACCAAACTCCGCAATGATCTTTTGTAATGCAATACAGATTCTGTAAAGGCCAGAAAAAGTGTAGATTATAGTGTAGTCTATGTAGTGTAATGTATGGTTGGGGTGTTGGACTGTGTTCATCTGGCCTCTTTGCTTGGACCCTTGGAAGGCCATGATACCACCACTGCCCATCCTTCTCCACATGGTTGGCCAGCCAGGCAGCAGGGTTGCGTAAGTCTCTGGTGGGGTGAACCCTGGCAGTGCCTACTAGACGGTAGGGCCCAAAGGGTAAAAAAAAAAAAAAAAATGGAAAGAATTTTTTTTACTGGAAACGAACACGGGGTGATAGTTTGATTGGGTGTGTTTGGCGCAACAGCAACTTTGGCCATATTGCACGTGACTGTGGTGTAATGCGTACTGAGGTTTCTTCGTTATGAAGTGTATTATATGCAGATGAAGTAGCCTGTTAGCTCCAGGAAAGCAAAAAAGTTTGTCTATGTTAGAGTTTTCACCTAGAATTTGTGACTGAGTCAGAGAATCCTGTTTGATGTACAGAGAGTTGGAAGGCAGTTTGTCATGCCATTTAACAAATTGGACATTCTATAAGCAAATGTTTTATAGTAAGTTGTCAGCAGTAGTATGGACATTCTAGTGGATCATCCTTTCTAAGTAGGTACAAATGTGTGAGGTGAGTGCATCCGATACATATTCTTGCTAGAATAACTTAACCTTGCCGATTAGTTTGAATGGAATATGGAATTTGACAGCGTAAGCGATGTGAAGTTATTGGACATATGGCTGCTCAATCAAAGCTTTTGTTTCCTAGGGTACCTGAATGTTTGGGTATCCAGCAAAATTTACTTTCTTTTTTGTCTTTTAGTCTCATTAGTTGAGCTTTAATTTCACACACTAATGGACATATGGGTGTGTATGTTTTCATTGGAGGGCATGTATTACACTCAGTGAATCAGTAAGTACACGGAATTTACTGTAGGTGTTTCTGCAACAAGGACTTCTCAATGCATACAAAGTCCATTAATATTGCAAACAAAGCTGAGTAGCAACTGTATTCATTTGAAAGTGATTGGAAGACAGCAGCACTTGGCAGAACTACTGCAGCACCTATCTGAGTACAGGCGTACCTTGCTTTAAGGCACTTCACTAATACAGCGCTTTTCAATTATATTCATGTTTATCATTTTCAGCACTTGCCTTGCTCTTAAGGGGGTTTTCAGCAGTGACGCTCACATCAGCTCACTCCAAGCTGAATCGAGTCAACCGGCACCATTTTGTTACCTCAGCATCACATTCTGGCAATTTTCAAAAATTTTTCAAACTTTTTACTTGTGTTGTTGTTGTTGTTATTATTGTAATTATTAATTGCAGTACAATGACCCCCAAGTGTAGTGCTAGTGAAAAGAAGAGTCGCAAGCCTCTTACTTTAAATCAAAAGCTAGAAATGACTAAGCTTAGTGAGAAAGGCATGTTGAATGCAGTGGCAGCTCGTGACTCTGATGTTTGGGGGTGCTGCATCTTAAAGTTACATTAAATTGCCTTGGTTATAAGACATGTAGACATACACAGTAATAATAATAATAATAATAAGAGAAAAGCTTAGACATTTACCATTAACACTCTTGAACTTTTATTTAAAAACAAAATCCATTCTTCGGTTTTTATTCTTTTTTATTCGTTGAAAATAGATTAATAACTTTTTCATTCAAGTTTGGTGCACTGTTGCCCAAGCTTTTCTCTATTGAAAGCATTGCTTGAGCATTTAGCTTTTCCTGATTCATAGTGCTCTTAAAATTGTTTTTATTCTATTTCATGTCGAATGGCAGCGTTCGGGCTCTGAAGTAGTCATCAGAATGGTCAGAAGAACTTTTATGAGTTTTGTAAGTTCACCAAGAACTTCAGCTAGATTATTTTCTGAGATAAATTTCAGCAAGTCAGTTAATTTTCAATAATTGTGTAGATCATGTCTGCTATAGAAAACTTGTAATTCCATAAGAAGTTTTTTCTCTTTCAATCATGGGATATGCCTCAGCAGTCTAGGTGCCTCCGTAGCCGGGTGGGAAGGAGCAACAGTGCGTAGCACACGCTTCTTGATTAGACCGGGGTTCGAGCCCGTCATCACCAAATATGGAGGATGCGGGAAGGTCAGGGAATGACCACCGCATATCCCTGAGCAATATGGCCTTAGTTGCTAATGCTCCTAAAAACCAAATAACAACAACAACTCAGCAGTCTCCTGTACCTCTTCCATGGGCATTTTCGTACAAAAAATAACAAAGTTCTCCTTGTTAAACAATTTAGCAGCAATTAATTTCTTTGTAAAAGAATATCTCTCACCTATGTCAACAATTATATAGTCGTGTACTTCCTTCATTTCAATCATGAGTGTTTTTGAAGGATTTTCACAGTACATTGAATTCCTGATTTTTAGAATGGCATTCTTAAAGTTTACTATATGTTCATGTATTTTAACTGCCTCAATTTTTTGAGATTACATTTGATTATAAATAACTTCCATGTGAGGCATTATCTGATGGAAAAGTTCTAACCAGAACTCAAATTTTTCATTACTCAAGATGTGCAAAATTCCATTTGCTTCTGAAATCGTCTTATCTGCATTTGCTGTCGCTTGTAGTTCCCTCCATGCACTTTTTTAAAGGTTCAAAATTTTCATAAATGCTGTTCACAGTGCATTTATTGAAGTTCCATCTTGTTGGGGAAGGTCGGGCAATAAGGCTGTCCATATGCTTTCTGAGAACAGAGAGACGCTGTGGTGATCTCGAGAAAAATGCTGGTATTGACATGAGGTTCGAAAAGAATATTCTTGAAAATCTGCATTTCTCATCATAAGATTCAGTTGGTGTATTCCCTGCTAGCAAAATTCCTGTATATCATTGACAAATTTTGGCACAATTTTGGGTCTTCCCAGCTGTTTCAGATATTGAAGCTTTGGCTGCAGTTATCATTTGGCTTGAGAAGTGCACTATGCAAGTGTCTATTGACCGAGAAGAGATTTGTTATTTGGTTTTTTTTAGGAGCATTAACAACTAAGGCCATATTGCTCCGGGGATATGCGGTGGTCATTCCCTGACCTTTCCACATCCTCTGTATTTGGTGGGCACGGGCTCGAACCCCGGTCTAATCAAGAAGCATGTGCTACGCACTGCTGCTCCTGTCCACCTGGCTACGGAGGCGCCCGAGAAGAGATGATCTGTACATTTATTGTGCAAGGATTGTATACTTATTCCAGTCAACTTTCTGGAATTTCCACCTTTTTATTACGTGGTGGGGGATATAGTAATAGTAACAGAGGCATGTGATGCAAGAAAGCAAGCGTATAAGCTTATGTAGCATCAGTCAAAAAAATAAATAAATAAATAATAAAAATAAAAAATAATAATAAATAAATAAAAAAAATAATAATAAAAAAATTCACTCAACCATTTCCTCCAAAACTTTGTCCAGTTCTCCCTTGAATTTATTTAAGCTATCAACTTCCACAGACAGATAGAAGTTTGTTCCAGCAATTAACCACCTGCTGGCTAAAGCAAATTTCCACACGTCTATTCTACAACTGTCTTTCCTCAATTTGAATTTATGCCCCCTTAAGTTCGTAATCTGAGCAAGTGGAAGAATCCTATCAGAATTCAGCGTGCTCAACTCATTCAAGGCCTTATACACCTCAATCAGATCACTTCGCAGGTGCCTAGTCTCCAGCCGCTGCAATTTGCAGAACTTAAGCCTTTCTTAGTAAGAGGATCCCTCCTTTCCCCTCACCAATCTTGTTGCCCTTCTCTGTACACGCTCAAACAAACCTACAGCCTTCCTAAAATTAGGCCTCCAGACCTATACGCAGTACTCAAGGCATGGCCTGACCATTGCCTAATACAAAGGGATAATCACCTCCTATTCCCTGCTAGAAAAATTTCTGTATATCATTGACAAAACCCTATGACCTGCTCTTGCAGCCTGTCTGCATTGCTCATAAAACTTCATGTCTGACTGCACAATTACTCCCAAGTCTTTTTCATTTTCTACAACCCTAAGTGTTGTTGTTATTGTTGTTATTTGGTTTTTAGGAGCATTAGCAACTAAGGCCATATTGCTCCGGGGATATGAGGTAGTCATTCCCTGACCTTTCCATATCCTCCGTATTTGGTGGTCACGGGCTCGAATCCTGGTCTAATCAAGAAGCATGTGCTACGCACTGTTGCTCCTGCCCACCTGGCTATGGAGGCACCTCACCCTAAGTGTAGTACCACACAGTTGGTATGTTCCTCTGGGGTTACTTCTACCCATGTGCAGTACTTTGCATTTGTCAATGTTAAATTTCAGTTGCCACTTCTCAGCCCATCTACCCCACATATCATTTGTGAGTGTTTTAAAGACCACAGGGAAGCGATCACTGTTAAGAGGGTTATTTGAAATTGTCCATTCAATGAGTGGATATAAGATTGAAGAGCATATTGAGATGTCAATACATGAGGCTGTTTCTGTAGGCAAATGAATATAAGTCATAGCACTGGTGTTCAAGTGCAAAAGGCTTTGCTCATCCAATAATTTTTCAATCAGTTGAACTCTTTTATCTGAGGGGATCTCCACAAGGGATGATGTCTGGTTACATCATCCATGATAGAGGAGGTGGTAGCTGAGCCACCAAATTTTCAAGGTCTTTGTATGCGTAGTACTCATTTGGAGAAAGATATAATGAAACCAACGTAAGTGTAAACTGGATTGAGATTCATACAGCTACTGCTTCTAAGGACGTCTGCAAGTGTATGTGTTTACACGGGACTCTGGAGTCACAATGGTCACTCAACCATGAGCATCGGTGGAGAGTCTTGTCTATATATTCCATAGCATTTTAATGACCATGTTTTATAATTTAATTTATAATTTGTTTTATAATTAAAAAAATAAGGCTATAATTTTTCCTGGCCTTTTGGTTCTTTACCTTTCAACTTTGTGACTGGTTCTGATATAGAAGTTGGGTCTGGCGGATGTGGGATCGGAGTGTTGATGGCTTGATTAGAGGCTGACTTTGCTGAGGTAGCTGGTGTTGCAGTTAGTATTGTGTATACCCGGTCCACTATTGAGATGTTGGGGGAGACTGAGACATTGGTTTGAACCACAGCTGTCTTTTGTCTCTGCTATTTCAAAGATTCTGCACGTGTGAATGTGGCTGTAAGTGGTGATGTTTACTGTTTTGCTTCTGTATAAGTAACTTTTTGCTCTATTTTGTATTTCTGAATCTTTTTCTCCCTTTTCCATACGTCACAATCTTTCAAGTTGGCAGAATGATTACCTTTGCAGTTTGGACACTGAAAAGATTGAGCAAATTGGTGTGGTCTTTGGACAGGAGGCATATGTCCTCCTGTGGCTCCTGCATAATTTCTTCATCAGTAACATTCATTAGATCCCACTCAGTTATGACTCCTTTACTTGTGTTTAGTGTAGCATGAGGGGACATGGGTGTTCCTCCAAATGTGGTCATTTTGAGTAGTTCAGAGTGCTTGCATGTGTGGTTTCCACAAGCATCCCCTAATTTAAGCAGTTAGACCATTTTTGGTGGACCAGCAGCATTCTCTAAGCATTACGGATAAGAAATGAAAAAAAGACTACTAATTGGCTTTTCAATCGGTGAATGTAAGATGAGAAAGTTGTTTTGGCCTGTGTCCTTTTGTCATTTTGCACTAGAAGGGTTCTCATCATCCTGTTGTCTTGTCAGGTGAGATAGCTCCATGGATCCATAATGGTGAGAGAGCATTTCTGCCAAGGTTTTCAGCCCCGCCACATGGAGGGAGGAACAGTAACACTAGGTTGACCAAGTAGCTATTAGATTGGTGAAGTTTAGTAAGAGAAAGGTTCTTGTTTTTACTCTGGCATGACTACCAGGTCAGTGAAGTTTACAATAAATTAATCAATACAAATGTTAATCGTATTTGGCAGTCACGAGATTGAACCCCAGTCCATTCAAAAAGTGTGGGCTACTGCACTCGCACTCCTGACCACTCGACCACATCAGATGGATTTCCTTTCCCTGCCTTCACTTACAACTTGTAAGATAAGAGCTAATCACACGAAAGCAAAGTCACTAAATATCAAACTAAATAAACAGGAATAGGTATTCAATGTAAAGCTCTACAGATTGTTGTGTATCACTTGGTCACAGAAAACTCACTTGGCAAGTGAGGCCTGACAGTTTGAGTTTTGGGAAAAAAAGGGGAAGGTAAATGGGTGGATGATGGGGAGATTTCCACCAGGAAATAGAAGAAGAATAGGGAATAGAGGAACACCTCTGCAAAGGCAGTCCACCCTCTATGGGGAGCCGTTAAGAGCAGTGATAGCATTAAGGGTAAGTATGGGCCCAACCAAGTGAGGAGGGGAGGGAGCAGAGCCCTTGGGTGAAAGAATGGGAAAATGAAAGTTATAGGGCAAGGGTACCCTATGTAGGGGTGATTGCCATCTGTCTATCAGTGAATAGACCTGCACTGGCCAGACCAGCTGGAGTCAGTGACAAAATCCTGTGCCATGCCCTCAAGGTGAGTTAGAATGACATGAGCAGTGGTGGGGTGGGGCTTCCATAGTAGTTTTCCTCCACTGCAATCATTCTGGGGGGAAGACCTGTCCATCACAAGGCCACGACACACTCATGCCAACCGATCATAAACCTGTCATACCAGCATGATGCAGAGAATCACAATATACATTTTTTTTGCTCCAATTCAGGTGCACAAACAAGGGATGGTACATTTACCATCCACCTATGATTTGCCCATCAGTCTCTCATTCTTGCATGCAACCATATACAAGGCAAGAAGACAGCACCTGAATGAACATTACACTTTTTTTTGTTAACATTGCACATAGCATTCACTGACCATCACAAAGTTTTAACACACGTGGCCCCTCATTCACTCTATAAATACATACCTTAGCCCACCAATGTACTATTCGTAGAATTTTTGTTATTGGAAATGTATTCAAAGGAAACATTTATAACCTTCACAAGTGGGACATTCACTCATATTCATTCAACATTCATTCAATTCTCACTGGATGGGGCAGAGGAGAGGGGAAGGACACTTTTTTTTTTCTTTTTTTGCCCAGAAAAAACACTGCCAGATTGTCAGGGTCATTACCAGAACAGATAAGAATAAGGAGGGACCCACATTTAAAAATGGGTTCAGTCTAATGGAGGTCTGTTTTCACAGTTTGATTTTGGTGGGCAGCAACCAGTTCCCCATCCCAGTCAAAGTGGAGAGGACAATATGTATAACCATAGGTTAATATGGAACCAGGGCAGTTTCCAGGAGTGGAACAGGAAAGAAAAACTTTTAAGGGACCTAATTAGAATGTTAGAAGCCCTACCCTGGAGCCAAAGGCAATTTGGTTTCCCCGCATCAGGCAGCCTTACACGGCACTCCAAAAGACCCTCATAAACTAAAATGGGTTCAGGAGTCCACCACTGGGGGAGGAGACAGGGAAGGAAGGATATGAGGAAAGATGGGTGAGTTAGAGAACATGTCTCTAGAAAATATTTTGCATAGGGTTACCCTGACCATAAAAAAGGGCCATCTTACCAAAAATGTTCTGGTAAGTGGGTCCCGCCAAGACAAGACAGAAAAGAAATGCCAGTCAAGCACATACACTCACTCAACAACACATCTACATATATAAACTTAAAGGACAGATAGGACAGGGGTGGGGTATGTTCTCAGTTAAAAAACATATTAAATCTAAAGTGCATCCAGATATGGGCAGCCAGTGCAATGTTGAATGAGTTTGGTGTGAGATATGCACTGGGAAAATGAAAATGGTCGTATAACGAACAGTTATACAGAGAAATGCACTGGGTCAGTAAATCAAAATGTCTTATAATGGGCGATTTTAACTTTTGAAATATTGATTGGAACTTATAGGTTGGTAACTTACACAGTGGCAAAACTTTTGTGGATTTAATAGATCACTGTTTTCTATAGCAGCATGTTAGAGGGCAGGCAACAAGAGAAAACAATACTCTTCATCTGATTATCAACAGTGATTCTACATGCATTAAGAACATGCAATATAACAATCTGCAGATAAAAAGATAAAAAGATAAAAAGTTAGTGCACAGTAACGAAACTGTAGCATTTTAATTGTGCTAAATAAATAGCTCGTAGGTTCTTATCATGCAGGTTGGCATATATTTTTTTGTTTTGGCTAGAAAATTTTATTTCTAGTAAGGCTATAATTTAAAACTACAAATGCAATAGTTTAGCATAATAAATATAATGTAAAGTTGATAGCATAACACATATAACATGAACTTCATAGTATACAAGGGGGGGTTCAAAAAAGATTTGTATTCACCCAGAAGTAGTTGCGACAGAAATAAGACATTTTTTTTTGTTTGATACCCTTGAAATCTCTATAACAACTACACAAATTTTAGTTTCGATCTGACAATTCATTTTTTTTATTTTGCAACTCTAAATGAAGTGAAGTGTCATAATGGATAAAGTGAAATATAGATCAGTGATTCCGTTCCATTCCAAGCACTTCCTAATTCATTTCACAAATATACGTGGTCTCAATTCTAATCTCAACGATGTCCATTTCCATTTGCAGTCTGCCAAACCCCATGTACTTTTTCTGACAGGATCTCAGTTATCGGTTGATTCAACTACTGCTCATCTCAGATGCCCAAATTATTCGCTGTATGATTCCTTTCGCCTCAAAGGTGGTACTTGTGCATATGTCCGTTTTGATATTCCCTGTCAGAGACTTGGCAATTTGGAATCTCCTCTCTCTGATCTTCTCTGGCTTAAAATCTCTCTACCTCATTGTGCCAAATTCATCTGTTGTCTCTACCGTTCTCCCAACTCCACTAATCACTTGAAGCTCTTTGACTTCCTCTCTTTGCAACTTGACTTTCTCCAGTCCAACTTTCCTAACAGTGAGGTAATTTTCCTTGGTGATTTTAATGTTCACAACTCCAGCTGGCTTCCGTTTTCTAGTCACACCGACCCAGCAGGTCGAGATGCTGAGGCTTTTGCAATTACTAATGACCTAGCACAGATTGTTCATTTACCTACAAGAATACCGGACAATCCTAATCATACAGCCAATACACTTGATCTTTTTCTCACAAACAACCCTTCTAAGTACACGGTCGAAGTGAGAGGTCCTTTAGGCACTTCAGATCACAACTTGGTGATTGTCTCTTCTCCAATGGAACCTTTATCTCATGTCTATTCCCAACCACGTGTTGGTCTTGGCGCATTATAGCCTTAGATGCTAATGCGCCAATAAAATTCAAACCAAACCAAACCAAACCCAACCACGTGTTGTTTGGCATTACAAGAATGCAAAATGGGATGACCTGCGAGACTTCTTTTGTTCTTTTACTTGGTCGGATTACTGTTTCAAAACTTCTGATGTCAACGTTTGCTCAGATCGTGTCAGTGAAATTATTCTTGCAGGAATGGAATCCTTTATCCCACACTCCACTTTAAAATCTCATCCTTTATCTAAACCTTGGTTTTCCAATAAATGTGTTAAGGCTGTTCAAGAGAAGAATGTTGCATATCGTAATTGGCTTATTTCTAATTCTTCAGTTTCACTTTCTGCCTACCCCAAAGCTCGCAACAATTGTAAAGCAGTTATTAATCAGTCCAAACTAGAGTTTGAATAGGCTAAGAGTAGAAAACTTGCTTCTTGCCCTAATGGTAGCCGAGCATTCTGGTCTCTTGCCAAAGCTATTGGCCGCAACGTTTGCCCATCTCTGCTCCCACCTCTGTCCAAACCAGATGGTTCTGTTGTCACTTCAGCCAAGGATAAAGCTGACCTGCTAGCATCCCATTTTTCTTCCAGCTCATGTATTAATGATCTTGGTAAAACACCTCCCACCATTCCCAACACGTTCCATTCAATGCCTCCTGTGGTCTTCCATCAAAAGGATATCAGAAGGATTTTGATGAATCTTGATGCTAAGAAAGCTCCAGGTCCTGATGGTATTTCTCCACTTGTTCTCAAAACCTGTGCTCCTGAACTTACTCCTATCCTTTGCCGCCTTTTTTCACTTTCTTATTCCAAAGGTGTTTTTCCTTCTGCTTGGAAATTTGCTCATATCCAGCCAGTTCCTAAAAAGGGTGACAAATCCCTCCCATCCAATTATCGTCCCAATTATTGTCCATTGCAATTACTTCTACTCTTTCTAAAGTAATGGAGAAATCAATTAACCGCCAACTCAAACTACCTAGAAACCTTCCGTCTGATCAACGATCGCCAGTATGGATTCCGTCAGTGTCGATCCACTGGTGATATTCTGGCTTATGTTACCCATTTATGGACTAATTCAATGGAAAGGTTCAGTGAAACTCAAGTAGTTGCTCTTGACATCTCAAAGGCTTTTGATCGTGTCTGGCATAAAGGTCTTCTAAACAAGCTTCGATCTTATGGTTTGCCAACTGTTTTTAATAATTGGTTATCCAGTTTCTCTCTGATCGTTCACTGAGAGTGATGGTAGATGGCTCTCTGTCTTCTAACTTCTCCACTAATGCCGGTGTCCCCCAAGGTTCAGTTCTTTCCCCAACTCGTTTCCTCTTGTATATTAATGACCTTCTTCCATTGACTGGAAATCCTATCCATAGTTTTGCCGATGATAGCACATTGCATTCCACTTTCCATTTTGAGAAACCTTGTCCTGCTCAATCAGCTTCAACTTCTTGAAAATCTGCTACCAATTCCTTAAATGCCGATCTTCAGGTAATTCTCCACTGGGGCAAAGACAGTTGATTCAACCCTTCTAAAACTCAGTCTTGTCTTATATCTTGCAAAAAAGGATTCTTCTGCTCCTACGCTTATCTTTAGTGACACTCCGATTTCTAGGCAAAATGATATATCTCTTTTGGGGATTACCCTGACTTCTAATCTCTCTTGGCACAAGCACATTACAAATATTGCTTCCTCTGCATCAAAAAACTTGGTTTTCTCTTTCGCTCTCGGCGTTACTTTTCTTCCAAACAGCTGCTCACTCTGTACAAATCGCAATCCGGCCAGCCATGGAATATTGTTCCCACATCTGGGATGGTGCCCCCAAAACCTCTCTCAGGCTTCTTGATTCCATTCAGAAGAGGGCATTTAGGTTAATTAATGATTCATCTCTAACAGAGTCTCTCCACTCGCTTTCTCATAGACGTACTGTTTCTGCTGCATGCCTCGTCTACAGATACTTCCATGGGCACTGTTCTTCTGAATTGGCTTCTATAATTCCCGCTCTCTTTTCAAAACAGTCCGAACACGTGCCACCACCTGCCAACATCCATTTACTGTCCAACATCAAACCCACAGAACCAACTTTTCATCTTCCTCATTTATTCATTCAACTGCCGTTTTCTGGAACAACCTTCCTTCATATGTATTTCCTGAAAATTACAATCTACAGAAGTTCAAGTCCAATGTCAACAAATATCTTTTTGCGTCTTCTCAACCTCCAAACCAAGCACAGGTACTAAGTACTATAGGTTCTAATACCTCTCGTATTTGGGGTTCACATAAAAAAAAAAATAATAATAATAATAATAATAAATATAATGTAAAGTTGATAGCATAACACATATAACATGAACTTCATAGTATACAAGGGGGGTTCAAAAAGATTGTATTCACCCAGAAGTAGTTGCAACAGAAAGAAGACTTTTTTTTGTTTGATACCCTTGAAATCTCTAACAACTACACAAATTGTAGTTTCGATCTGACAATTCATTTTTTTTATTTTGCAACTCTAAATGAAGTGAAGTGTCATAATGGATAAAGTGAAATACAGATCAGTGATTCTGTTCCTCTTTCTGCAAGGGAAGACACCAAAACCAATCCAAGAAGAAATGGTGTGGTTTATGGAGAGGACTGCCCAGTTCACAGAGTTTTTGCACATTGGTATAAACCATTCAAATGTGAAAAAACCACAGTGCATGATGAAGAAATCCTGGAACACCCAGCAACTGCTGTAACGAAGAGAGTGTTACAAAAATTGAATATTTAACCTGGAAGATCAGAATATTAGCATTAAAGTATTAGCTGTAGAGCTCCAAATTAGTATAGAGTCTGTGGAGAAAATCATCCATCAACATATATGAGTAAAGTGTCTTAGCAGAAGGAAAGGGCACAATGTGCACATTGTGCCCTGAAATATCCTGCTTATTCTGCCAACCTTGCACCCTCAGATTTCTTCCTCTTTCCTGCCCTGAAGTTCTTTCTTCGTGAAAACACTTCACTGCTGATGATGACATTTCTGCTGCTGAATCATGGTTTGAAGGACAGTCAGAGAATTTTTACAAAACTGGCCTGCTGAAGCATATTGAGATGTGGCAGAAATGTATCATTTTGTCTGGTGACTGTTAAAAATGTGTAATTCATGGTGCTCGTTTGTTTCAACCTTCTATCACAAGACTTCTAGGTGAACACAAATCTTTTTTAATCTCCCTCCCCCATAATACATATAATGTAAATGAAGTATAGTATATGAATAGTATAATACATATTACTCCATTTAGGTATTTATCAGTTTGGTGTTTCTCAAGTTAAACTGAATTTACACAGAAATCATGCCTCAAACTAAAACAGCAAAGCAACAGGCTCAAAGTAACAGGAGTACTGTGGCTCGGCGCCTCTGTAGCCAGGTGGCCACGAGCAGCACTGCATAGCACACGCTTCTTGATTAGACCGGGGTTCGAGCCCGTGACCACCAAATACAGAGGATGCAGAAAGGTCAGGGAATGACCACCGCATATTTCCGGAGCAATATGGCCTTAGTTGCTAATGCTCCTAAAAACAAAGAACAACAACAACATACTGTTATTTGTTATTTGGTTTTTAGGAGCATTAGCAACTAAGGCCATATTGCTCCGGGGATATGCGGTGGTCATTCCCTGACCTTTCCACATCCTCCGTATTTGGTGGTGACGGGCTCGAACCCCGGTCTAATCAAGAAGCGTGTGCTACGCACTGCTGCTCCTTCCCACCTGGCTATGGAGGCACCTACACACAACATACCCTGGCTCAGGTTACAACTGAAGTAGATGGTTCTACAAATCACAGCCTAACAAAATGTACTACTTATGTAATGTTTGCAGACCTATCTGAAATGAGATATGATACAGCCATGGGAGAAGGCCTTGTGTATGTATCTGGTGAAAGGAGTATGAAGAAATTAGGTGTGAACTCAGCATTCTAATGTGTGTTTATAAGAGCTTGAAGAGAAGGCAGGTTAGATCACCTGAAGGATTTAAAAAATGGGGACACATCAAGCTCTCATCTGCCCAACTCAATGCCAGAGCCCTCACTGTGCAGGCAACACAGTGGCAATCCGCAAGGCAGAATTCACTGGTCCCACAGGAGATAGTTATTGTCAGTTGTTCTACTGTCAGGAAAATGGGAAATATATTGTACAAAAAGGATAGGTGGAAGGGACCAAGGTATTTTTCCTGGATTAAAAGTAGATGATGTACAAGAGCTATCATCTTTTAAGGGCAAGAAAGGTGATATTGTTGTACAATGTACCCACCAGGGCTGTTGCAAGTGGGTAGGCAAGGTAAGCATTGCTTACAGGCGGCAGTTCAGGAGAGTGCCAAAAAAGTTTGACATGTACAAGTCGGGCCTCTGTTTAACGAACTTCTTTATAGCAAAATTTCTAGTTAGTGGTATTTTTTGAATACCCCTGTCGTAATTACATTTAAAATAGTTTCCATAGAATGAAGAATATATCCATATAACGGATTACGAGAGACTTAATTGGGAATGCATTAACAGTTTGCACCTCTGGCCTTCAGGCAATTGAGACAATTAGTGCTGCTACTAAGCACGAATTAAGAGCCAAAAGGATTACCATTCTGCAACTTGGTACTCATAAAACCTATCCAACCGCCAGTCCCACATGCCCAGAAGGCAACGCTGATCATCTGATTTGGTTAACGTTTACCAGTATTCAACATGGCAGGCAAATAATTCGTTTGAAATAAATACAGTACATGAAATTGCAGAAGTATGTTAATTTGCTTATTATCTGGATCCGTGTTTCATATTTATATTTCACAGGGTTATTCTCCAGAACATGAGTTACAACCCTGTACTTCGGCGAGAAAGAGGGGAAGAAGGCAGTGATAGGAATTGAAGGTACATCCTACTCATTACTTTCCCTCTCTCCTCCTCTCCTGCCATGTTACCGGAGGATGTCACGTGAGATCACAATCTGTTGGAGCTCAAAATGAAGAGAAAGAAACGGCATGGTTTTTTTTTTTTTTTTTAAAAACAGCTAGCAAAAATTAACACCACTTGCAACCACTGATTCTTCTGGCAAGTAACATTACTAGATGATTTCACGTGCATGAACAATGAGAATTGCTGATGCACATGAAAAGAAATGCTCCTCTTTTTTTTTTTTTTTTTTGTTCTGCAGGCTGCTGCCCCCACAACCTCGCTAATATAAAGAGAATCTGATATGAACTCGACCGGACAATCACTCTGTTCTTCGGCCAGGCCCATAATGGAGATACCCATGTTCTGGAGTTCAGTCAAAATAATATATATGATAGTATTTTTAGCAAGGCAGTGTATAGCATTCAGGGGATCTTTAAAAGATTTATATGAAAATGACAGAGGTAACTTTTTAAAATTTACTGATATAATTGCTAAATTTGATTCAGTTATGGCAGAACATATTCACCGTATTCAGAAATCTGAATCGAAAAATATCGTGCGTTATTTGGATGATCAAATACAAAATAAAATTACTGAAATAATTTTACAAAATATTACAGATAAAATACTTGAAATAACTAGGGAAGCTACATATTTTGCTATGATTTTGCTATAATCACTGAACACAAAGATATGGATACAAGGAATCATACTAAATCAATAGCCTTAAAAATAACATCTTAAGTTTCTTTGTTCAATTATAATTTGACATGATATTAATCTGGTAAGTAAAATGCTGCAAAAAAAAAAAAAAAAAAGGATTCTGATATACACTGTTATTCAAAGAAAATGCATCACCTAGGAATTTCACATTTCTAACCCTTTTTCGCAATGGTATGATATGTTACATTAATGACTAGCATCACAAATAGAAATATAAACAAAAGATATTTATTAATAGTTAAGGCAAAGCTAAGTAATAGTTCACAGGTGCTCTCAAAATATTCCAAAATGAGCATTTGCAACCTTTATACAACAGTTTTGGTAAACATGACAATTATGGCTGAAATGTTGTCAGAAGCCCTCAATTTGCTTCAGTTTTTCATTTTAAATGGAAAACAAAATGAAAAGTTCACCACGTGCAAACTAATATTTAGTTGAACCGCCTCTGGACATGATGACAGCAGCACACCTTCGAGGCATTGACAAGATCAATTTCTGAAGATAATCAACTAATAGTTTGTGGTTCCAAACAAGAATTATGATGCTCACGAAGGGCCTTTGGTTTCTTTCTGGCAACTGCAAATTCCACACGATACAAACAGTTCTCTAGGATTCAGGTCTGGGCTGTTTCCTGGCCAGCTAACAGTTGTAATGGACCATCCTTCCAACCATTTTTTCACCTGTAACAAATGTAACCATCTGACATGCTCCTTACACCAAATTAATCAGGCCTTTTCATTTTTTGTGTGAAGAGGGCTTCTTCTTAGGACAATGAGCTACAAGTCCATTTTTGAAGAGGCGTCTTCTGACTGTTACTGCACTTGCTACACTCCTGTATGTTCTTCCCATTCTCTTTTCAGATCAAACGAAGCTTTACGGTTTTTAAGGCACAAATGCTTCGAAACACAGTCCTGTTTTGGCGTAGATACTCATTTGCGTCCGGTTCCTTTTTTCCTATCAGCAGAACCAGTATTCTTGAGTTTGGAAAGAAATCTACTCACTGTCGACGGACTATAAGCAATATAACGGGAAGAACATCCTTCCTCACATAAAGCAACAATAGTACTCTTTCTGCATGGCGTCAACTGCACGTAAATTGCCAACTTACACAAGCAAGGAATGACTGCAACTCTTGCAGAGCATGCTTATATAGCTGAAAGTAACGGCTGATGCAATATTATGTCATCACCTACATGTGTCAATCTTATCTGATGCAATCTGTAAGAAATATTGCCATATACTTACATTATTCGGACGACAATTGCAATTTTAAGGGGAAATGCACTTTCTTTGAACACCAGTGTACATGAAGCTCTTGAATGTAATGTCTACAAAATATCATGAATAATTTAAAGAAAATAGAACAGAGGAAACAGTCCAAAAATTTTTCGATTCAGCTAATAATATGGCTATCATTGGCGTTGAAGCTTCATTTTCAGGAGCAAGCACTGTACGGAAAATATTAAAAAATGTCATTTCAATTATGAAAGTAGAGATGAAGCTATCCAGGGTCCGCAACAAAATTACAAAATTAATTTTTTCTTTCAAATTATGGACACAATTTTCTCATTAACTGAAAGGTTTACAAATATCAAAGAACATGTAGAAATAATTAAAATGTTTTTTAATATTTCTGAATTAAAAAGATGGTCAGATGACAATTTATTAGATCATTGCAAAGATTTACATATTAAGTTAAGAGACATTGATCTTAACGAGTCCGTTATTGATGGTTTAGCATTATCTGAAGAACTTGGAGTACTTCAAATTTTTATTAAAACCAGTATTACTCCATTTTAAGTTTTACAATAAATTTTTTAAAAACGATTTTACAGATACTTTTCCAAATGTAGCAGTTGCATTAAGAATTTTTCTAACTTTACCAGGTTCAGTTGCCTCGGGTGAACAGAGATTTTTAAAATTAAAATTAATCAAAAATTATTTATGATGGACAATGTCTCAACGACTCTCTAATTTGGCAACAATTTCAATAGAAAATGATCTTTTGGAATAAATAAACATAAATGAAATAATTAATAAATTTGCACATCATAATTCATAATTCACACATCATAAACATAAATTTGTATAATTTTTTAGCATTATAATTTTCCTTTTATTTTATTATTGTGGGTACAATTTCTGTGATTTATAATTTAAAGTTTATTTCCAGAATTTCAGAATGATTTTGTTGTTTTTGTTTATTGTTTTATTATATTATATGTGAGATACGTTGTAATTCTTTTCTTTTTAATAAATTAATAATAATTATTTATGCCTTATTTAATTTTTAATTCAAATATTTTGGGGCGGAAAATTTTATTTCACTTATGGATGGCACATATGGTCGCAGCGGCCCTGGTACCCACTAATGATATTAAGAATAGTAGATCTGAGGACTTACTTAAAAAATACAAGGCAATGTTGGGAAAAAAGTTGCAGGTTACGATTAAATTTGAAAGTGTCTGCATTCCTGCCCAGACATGACACATCAACTGACCTTGTAAATCATGGAGTAGAATCTTTTGCAGTATGGTCTGTGCTCATTAACAGGAGAGAATGTTTTTAATGGGATGACATACACTTAAATATAAGAGGTACAAGGATATTTGCTTATACTATTAAGGCCATGTTATTTGAGTAAGAAAAATGAGAGCTTTGGGGGGAATACACAGACTGATATATTAACTAGGCCTGCAGGCAGAGGTGAAAGTGATTCCTACACTGCCTCTACTGCAGGATGCAGAAGCCTGGAAAGCAAGGTGTCAGAGATTTCAAGCCCTGCTGTGGGTGATCATGAAACAAGTAAATACAGGGGCTGTGTTTGGGTAACTAAAAGTGAAAATAGGTGCATATACAGGATGTCTCAAAAATACATGGCATAACTTCAGGAATGAGTTCCTCATATGTAGACAATAAAAATATTTTATATCAACATAGTTCCGGAAATGCTTGGTTCCCGAGTTATTAACCGGAATGTCTTATCTCCCGCAGGTGATTTCCTTCATCACAAGGTACTGACAGAATCTGGTGGTTTTCCATTCCGACCATGTACTCAAATCAGGAGCAAGCGGATATGCACTTTATGTATAGTTTGGTGGACGGCAATGCTCTGGAGGCTCGTCGTTTGTACCACGAAAGGTTCCCAGAATGAAGATATCCAGACAGAAAAACATTTGAAGGTATCCATCGCCGCCTTTGTAAACATGGGACCTTTACACCTCGTGCTGCCGACAGAGGATGACCAAGATCTACAACTCCTGAAGAAGAGGGGTGGAGACCAACTGCCTGGCCTCCACGCTCACAGATTTAAACCCACTAGATTTCTTCTTGTGAGGTCATTTAAAGTCATTGGTGTATTCGACTCTGGTAGCTGATGTGGAAACTCTCCGCAATCCAATTGTGGCAGGTTGTGAGACAATATGAAACATGCCAGGAATTTGGCATCATCTTCGCGAGTCCATGAGACGTCGATGTGAGGCCTGATTCAGGCAGAAGATGGACATTTTGAGCAATTACTATATGGTAATGTGAACAGTTAAGTGTCATAGACAGACCTTCAAAACTCGAAAACCAAGCATTTCCGGAACTATGTTGATATAAAATATTTTTATTGTCTACATATGAGGAACTCATTCCTGAAGTTATACCGTGTATTTTTGAGATACCCTGTATACTTACATGTACACTAATGCTAGGAGCATAGTAAATAAATTTGATGAATTTGAAGTACTGATTAAGTCATCAAATGTAGGCACTGCGATGATGTCGGAGACATGGAGTTACTCACACATAAGGGATGCAGAACTTGGATACGGGGAGAACATAAAGAAAGGACACCAGGATAGGAGGAGTTCCCAGGTTATGCTCTTAGTTAAGAAGCATATTAAATCTAAGACAGTGCATTCGGTTTACATGGGTAGTCAGTTCAATGTTGAGTTAGTTTGGTGTGACATAAGCACTGGGAAAACAAAAATAAGAATAGGAGTCTGTCATAGGCCTAATAACTGTGATGAATATAACAAAACTATACAGAGAAATAGAGTGTCAGTAAATCAGAATGTCTTATAATTTAGGATTTTAACTTTCCAGATATGGGCTAGAACATGTGGGTTGGACTTGCTAGTATGGAAACACGCTAGTAAGACTTTTCTGGATTTATTGGATGAATGTTTTCTACAGCAGCATGTTAAAGAAGCAACAAGAGGAAGCAATACTCTTGATCTGATTATCAGCATTAATTCTTCATAAAATAAGAACCAGCAGATAAAACACCCTCTGGGTGGCAGTGATCACACTGTGCTGATGTCAGATTTACTTAAAGACATAACTACTGTCACGGATAAAGGGAAAAGCTTTTCCTTTCATAAGGTTGATTACAGTGGTCTCAGACAGTTTTTAAATTCTGTGCAGTGGAACTAACCAATGACATCATCAACAGCAAATTCTAAATTTGAAGCATTTATGGAAAAAATCATAGAGGCTACTAAGCTTTTCATACCAACTAAGAAATAACATTTCAGGCTTAAAAGAAAAATATAAATTAACAGGTAATACAGAAGCCTATGGTAGATATTAACTAATCTATAATCCAGTCAATAAAGGAGGTCTGGCAAGCTAAGGTAAAGAATGCCAATATGAAAATTCTCTGGAAAAGAATGCCAAGAAAAGAAGCAAGGACTTCTTTACATATATTAACAGTTGAAGGAAGGGTTAGTCCATTTCATGTCAATGGTTAAACTGGTGACAGTCCTGCTCAAGTTGCTGGCAAACTGAATAGGTATTTTGTATCTACATTTACACATGAGGAGTTCTTTAGGAAGGGGAATTCCAGACGTTCAACAAAATCTCACTGGGAACTTTTTTTTTTGTTAGTTGTTCGCGCATCGGCTTCTGTAGCCATAATGCACCTCTCAAAGTTTTTGCATTTTACTCTTATCCAAGCCCGAGGCAGGATTCGAACCCGCGACCGTCAGGTTGCCAGGCAGGCACTTTACCCACACTGATTGATTTTAAATGATTTTAAAATGATTTTGATTTTGTGATAACTGAGATGAAAGTGGAAGAGAAATCATTGAAGCTTAACATTAAAAATGCACCTGGGGTGGATGGGATCAATCCAATTAAAATAAGAGAGGGAGCAATGAAAGTAAGCATAATTATGAGAGCATATTTGGATTCAGAGGAGCTCCCTATGGACTCAAGAGATGTACATATGTATGTATCCCCAATTCACAAAGGAGGAATCAAAAGGTGAAATGAGTAATAACAAACCTGTTAGCTTAACTTCTGTTACAGGGAAAATAATATCACCTATTAAAGGTGTAATGAAGAACCACTTAGAGAGGAATTTAATTATACTGGAGTCACAGCAGAGATTTGTTAAGGGCCAATCTTGCCTGACCTATCTTATTGGATAACTATAATGTAGTAACACAGAAACTGGAAGCAAAAAATAAGTTTGATATATATACTTTGATTTGGCAAGCTTTTGATACTGTTGCACATAAAAGACTGATGTACAAATTTGAGCAGTGGCCTGACATAGCCGAGTGGTCAGGAGCACGAGTGCA
The DNA here is from genome assembly GCF_048544385.1 of Mastigoproctus giganteus. Classification (NCBI taxonomy): domain Eukaryota; kingdom Metazoa; phylum Arthropoda; class Arachnida; order Uropygi; family Thelyphonidae; genus Mastigoproctus; species Mastigoproctus giganteus. Next base: position 175,937,591 of record NC_143583.1, on the reverse strand, counting down.
CTAGCACACGCTCTTTGAGTGGACCGGGGGTCAAGCCCGTGACTGCTAAATACGATTAACATTTGTATTGATTGATTTATTTACTGTAAACTCCAAATTCGGTCCCTGCGGGCGTCGCAGACATTCTCTCAGATATGCCAAGCTGTGCTTGCTACCCGGGAGTCTAAAACGCTGATGGAACTGATATTCGTGTGATGCTCAAGTCAAGTGGATCTAATTTCAGTGAAGTCCGGTCGGTCTGTAACAGCCAAATTCTCTGCTTGCACCTTCAAGATGGTGGGACTGTTAGTAGCCCTGGGTATAATCCCCATTGTGCAAGTCCTGAAATATGACACTGTGGGTAAGACTGCTGTCACTCACAGTGTCACTCACTGTGAGCACACTGTGAGTGACCACCCAGTTGTGAACCAACGTTTTACACCAGATGAAGGAATACAGCCATCTGTGTTACCAGACAATACTAGGTGGTCACATATCTCTATTAGGGATTATCCTGACTTCAAATCTCTCTTAGCATAAGCACATTACAAATATTGCTTCCTATGCATCTAAAAAATGAGTTTTCTCTTTCGCTCTCAGCATTACTTTTTTCCCAAACAGCTGTTCACTCTGTACAAATTGTAAATCTGTCCTACCATGGACTATTGTTCTCACATCTTGGGCGGTGCCCTCAAAACCTCTCTCAGGCTTCTAGATTCCATTCAAAAGAGGGCAGTTAGGTTAATTAATGACTCATCTCTAACAGAATCTCTCCACTATATGAGTGGAGAGATTCTGTTAGAGATGAGTTCATTCAAACACTCATTCTGTTTCTCCCGCATGCCTCTTCTATAGATACTTCCATGGGCACTGTTCTATAATTCCCGCACACTCTTTTAAAGCAGTCCAAACACATGTGCAACCAATCAACATCCTTTTACTGTCCAACTACAAATTCACAGAACCAACTTTTCTTCTTCTTCATTTATTCATTCAACTTCCAAAACTGGAACGACCTTCCTTCATACGTATTTCCTGAAAATTTATCTACAGAAGTTCAAGTCAAATTCAAATATCAATAAATATCTTCTTTCATCCCCTCAACCTCCAACTCATTAACGGTACTAAGTATTGCAAGTTCTAATACCTCTCGTGTTTGGGGGTTTCGTAAAAAAAAAAAAAAAATTACCACTACGGATAAAGGGGTGGGAAAAGGCAGAGAGTGGTTATTAATGGACACAACTCTTCTTGGGACTAATGTTATTAGCAAATTAATGTTATTAGTTTTAGGCCCATTGTTGTTTTCTGTATTTTTATTAACAATACTGATGAGGTATATCGGCATGGGTGTCCGCAGAGGGGGGCAAACGGGGCACTTGCCCCTCCCTGGGATAGAGTAAAAAATTCCACAAATTATAATCGTAAAAGTGATTGAGATATGTAACCTTACACCCTCGACCATGGGATGCTTTGTCTGCCTTAAAATTTTATTACAGGTTGGCTGGTTTCGGCCCTCGGCGGGGTAACCATAGAACACATGTTTCATCTATTGCAGCAATAAAACAGAGTTCCTGTTTTTGGTTCATTGACTGATATTCCCCAAACTTTACCAGAAGTTTTGGAACATTGCGACTATTTCCCTTCTATTAATTCAGCAATAACTATTGGTATGACATTACCTGTTACGACCTGTACCATTGAAAGAAGTTTCAGCACCTTGAGACATGTAAAAACATGGTTAAGGTGTCCACTATCTCAGAAACTCGCCTATAAGGTTTATGTATGATTACTGTGCACAGGAAGAAACTAGAAGAGGAAGCGGTAAAGAAGAAATTTATTGAAAATGTCATCAATAGGCTTGTAAGTGATTGATGGAGAATTCAATTCTTAAACGATGCGTGATTATTGAAATTATTATTATCTATATATATATATATGAAGTTATGTAAAAGAATATAAGAAATAGAAAAGAAGAAAGAGTGACAGAACAGATTAATGCCATCAAATTTATGATTGTACATTACATCTGTATGTATATAACAATTTTTTTAGTTAATTGTAATACCAACTAGATAAATTGGAGAATTTAGCATAAATGTATTAGGGGTGCAAACTATACTCATTAGTTCAAAGGGCCAAGTTTAGGTAAACCAAGTTGGACTTTTTTGTTGTACCCTATAAATAAACACATAAAATAAAATAATATAAAATAGTAAAATTAAGATTTTAGAAATTTCTCATTTTAGAAAATTATTTTCTAAAATGAGAATATAGCTAATTATAGATATGTGGATAGATTGAATGGAACGTTAAGGCTAGCTCCACTCAATATATCCCATCAATAATTAGCTGAAGCTATCTGTTTCTGTTTGCCATCTGGCAAATGGCAAACAGAAATGAGTACAGTTTGCATTCCTAATACTTTTATGCTAAATTCTCCAATTTATCTAGTTGGTATTATAATTAACTAAAAAAACTGTTATACATATATTAATATATCAAGAATTAATATATATATATATATATATATATATATTAATTCTTGTTTCCGTTATATTGTAAATTTATATACATTATGTATGTGTTTTGGTATTAATGCAATACTGTATTCTACAATCTACTTGTTTAATTAAATAATTATTTAAAAAATTAAATAAAAATTTATTGATGTAATTATTTGTCTCCAAGCTTTGCCCCCCCCCCAGAAAATTTTCTGTGAACACCCATGTATATCGGACTTAATGTCTAAGTCTGTAGGTGATATAAAGGTGGGCCAATGTGATATCAAGGTAAGCTACTGCAACAAAGACTAGAAAAATTAAGCTGATGGGCTAAGAAATGGTAACTGAAAATTAACATTGACAAATGCTAATCTCAAATGGGTGGCAGTAATCCCAAATTAAATGATGACGATTATGATTTCTGTTGTTCTGGCACAAAAGCAACTGAAGCTATAGTGTGCTACCAAAATTAAAATGCCAACTGCGTGGTACTACATTCAGCCTAGCAGAAAACGAAAAAGATCTGGGTGTAGCTGTGCAGTCAGATATGACATTCTCTGAGCAGCACAGACAGGCTACCAGGAAAGTTCATGGAGTTTTGTAAACGGTATAAAGAAACTTCGCTAGCAGGGATAAGGATGTGATTATCCCTTTTTACAAGGCCATACTTAGGCTACATCTTGAGTACTGTACACAGGTCTGAAGGAATCATTTTAGGAAAGATGGAAATCTGCTAGAACAGGTGCACAGAAAGGCAATGAGATTGGTGAAGAGAACAAAAGGGTAGTCTTACCAAGAAAGTCTTCAGTTCTGCAAACTGCAGTATCTTTGGAGATTAGGCACCTGCGAGGAGATCTGATTGAGGTGTTTAAGGCCTTGAATGGTTTGAGTAAGCTCAATGTTGATGGCAGTCTTCCTCTAGTGAGACCACAGGAGAGGCATAAATTCAAACTGAGGAAGGATAGTTGCAGGACAAATGTACAGAAGTTTGCCTTCAGCCAGTGAGTAACTGATTACTGGAACAAACTTCCATCTGTCGTAGAAGTGAAATAGTTTGAATAAATTGTTGTTGTGGAAGTAGGTAGTTTAAATAATTTAAGGAAGAACTAGACAAATTCCTGGATGGAACAGACAAGCAAGGTGGATAGTTTTTTGTTTATTTATTTATTTATTTTTTTGATAATACTGAATAAGCTAGTTTTCTTGCTAAATTTGCTAATACCTACCCTGATTACTGTCATTAACCACCTTGACATTCTCTGTACCATTAATAGCTGTGTCCATTGATAACCACTCTCTGCCTTCTCCTACTCAAACATCTCTTTACCCACAGCAGTAAATTTTGCTCAATGCCATACTGCTCCAATTTGTACACGTCTTTTATGCAATAGTATCAAAGTATCATAGTATCAAAAGCTTTCCTGAAATCTAAGTATATGATATCAATATTATTTTTTTTGCATCCAATTTCTCTGTTACTGTATCCAATCAGATTGGTCAGACAAGATCATCATTTAATAAATCCATGTGACAGCAGTATAACTGCATTCCTGTCTGGATGGTCCTTCATTACATATTTAATTGGTAACTAATTTAATTAGATAGAGATTTTGTAGGTTATTACTTAGTACCAGTAAGGGCATCATATCCACGTGTGGACAGGTTTTGCAGCTCCCGCAAACGAAAGTTTTTAATTATACTTAGCCGTTTTATTGACTTAATTGTTAGATTAAATTATTTTCTATAAGTAGCTTATAGACCTAGTCAAGCTCTGTGGTTTATTTTGAATTTATATAGTGTGATTTGGAAAGCAAATAATACCTCATGTCTGTAGATTAACCTTTCGTAACTTGCTGCCATTGTTATACAATACAACGTGTGCTAGCGTAAGGTTTAACGGAAAACTAGATAGTGTAAGGTTTAACGAAAAACTAGATAGCGTAAGGTTTAAGGGAAAACTAAATAGTGAGTATAGTAGTATCAATTAATCAGTAAAATTTATTAATCTTATTAAATTTCATTGTCAATTGAATTGTACTTTTTTAACTAAATAAATACAGCGACCTAGTTATTACAAACGTAACATCGTAAATTAATACATATAAGTTAACAGGGGATAAGAAAGTCATATAACATAACTCGGAGATAATATTCAATACCAAAATACATATATATAGTGTTATAACTGCATTGGGATATAGGTTTAGGGTTATATTTTGTATTGGAATTTTATTGAACTTGAATAGAAATCATGACTCACAGTAAAGAAGCAAAGCAAAAGGCTCAAACTAGTGGAAGTGCTGTGGCTCAGGGGAGAACTGAGGGGGGGGACAGTTGTCCTCTAAATCACAGTCTATTGAAATGCACTGTTTGTTTGATGTTTGTGGAGCAATCAGGAACGGGACATGATATTGCCAAGGGATATGTCTGTGTGTGCGCACAATGTAAAGGAGTGCGAGAAAATCAATGAATCTGATTAGTATAATGAGTAATTGTGCAGAGAAATAGAGTGGGCCAGTAAATTAGTGTTTTATAATGGGGCATTTTTATTTCCCCGGACATTGACTGGAATTTGTGGGTTGGTCACTCACATACTAGCAAGGCTTTTGTGGATTCATAGAATGACTGTTTTCTACATGAGCATGTTTGGGAGGCAACTAGAGGGAGTAATACTCTTGATCTGATTGTCACTAGTGATTCTTCATGCATCAAGAATCTGCAGATAAAGGAACCACTACGTGGCAGTGATCACAGTGTGCTGAAGTGGGATTTACTCAAAGAGGTAACTACCATCAAGGATAAAAGGAAGGGTTTTTGCTTCCATAAAGGTGACTATGGTGGTCTGAGACAGTATTTAAATTATATACGGTGGAACCAACTGATGAATTTACCAACAGCAAATTCAAAATGGGAAGCATTCAAAGAATTAATCTTGGAAACTACTAGGCTTTTCATACCATCAAAGAAATATTGTTCAAGATTTAGGCCTAAATGGATATCAGATGTACTAATTAGATATGTGACAGAGAAGAAAAATGCATGGGATACATATAAATTAACATGTGACACAGAAGCCTATGATAGATATAAGCTGGTCTGTAACCAAGTTACAAAGGAGGTTAGGCAGGCGAAGGCAGATTACGAGAAATCTTTGGCAAAGGATGCAAAGAAAAACAGCAAAGAGTTCTTTACTTATGTAAACTCTAGAAGGAAGGGGATGAATCAGATTGATATTGATGGTTCAACTGTTGATGATCCTGCTCAGGCAGCTAACAAACAAAATAAACAAACTAATTATGTAGCTTACTGTGAGAGGTGTATGCAACTCTGGCAGTAAGCTAGATAATTTTGTAATAACTGAGAGTAAAGTAGAGGAGAAATTGTTGAAGATAAACACAAGAAAGGTACCTGGGGTGGATGTGATCTCTCCAGTTATATTAAAAGAGGCAACAAAGGAAGTAAGCAAACTCTTAGCCATAATTATGAGAGCTTCCCTGGACTCAGGGGAGGTACCCATGGACTGGAGATGTGCAAATGTAACCCCAATTCACAAAGGAGGATCAAAGGCTGACACAAGTAATTATAGACCTGTTAGTTTAACTTCGGTTCCAGGAAAATTAATGGAGGCACTGGTTAAAGAAGCACTGCAGGATCATCTGGACAAGAATTCAGTTATAGCTCAGACACAGCATGGTTTTGTTAAGGGCAGGTCTTGTCTGACCAATTTGATTGGATACTATGATGTAGTCACAAAGGAACTGGATGCAAAGAATAACTCTGATATCATATATTTGGATCTTAGAAAAGTCTTTGATACTGTTGCACATGGAAGACTGCTGCACAAATTGGAGCAGTGTGGAATTGGAGGCAATTGCTGCTATGGATAAAGGGATGGTTGAGAGGGAGAAGACAGAGTGGTAATCAATGGACACTGCTCTTCATGGACTAACGTTATTAGTGGAATCCCTCAGGGTTCAGTGTTGGGTTCATTGTTGTTATCAGTATTTATAAATGATATTGATGATGATATATCAGGCTTAATATCCAAGTTTGCAGATGATACAAAGGTTGGCAGGGTAGTTAATAACACTAATGACAGTACGCTGCTGCAACAGTATCTAGAAAAGTTGAGCATATGGGCTGAGAGGTGCAAATGAAGTTAAACATTGACAAATGTAAAGTACTACATACGATAAATAGTAATCCCAGAGTAACGTATCAACTCTGTGGTACCACACTGACAGTGGTAGAGAATGAAAAGGACCTGGGGGTAATTGTTCAGGCAGATATGAAGTTTTCTGAGCAGTGCAGACGGTCTGCAAGAGTAGCTCATGGTGGCTTGCCAATGATATACAGGAGTTTTTCTAGCAAGGATAAGGAGGTTGTTGTTTATTTATTTGGTTTTTACGAGCATTAGCAACTAAGGCCATATTGCTCTGGGATATGCGGTGGTCATTCCCTGACCTTTCGCATCCTTCGTATTTGGTGGTGACGGGCTCGAACCCCGGTCTAATCAAGAAGCGTGTGCTATGCACTGCTGCTCCTTCCCACCTGGATAAGGAGATTATCCCCTTGTATAAGGCAATGGTCAGAACACACCTTGAGTACTGTATATAGGTCTGGAGGCCTCATTTTAAGAAGGATGTAGAGCTGTTGGAATGAGTACACAGAAGGGCAACAAGATTAGTGAATGGAACAAAGAGTTGCTCTTACGAAGAAAGGCTTAAGTTTTGCAAATTACAGTGTGTGGAGGCTAGGCACCTGTGAGGTTATCTGATTGAGTTGCATAAAGCCTTGAATGGTTTGAGCATGCTCAATGCTAATGAGATTCTTCCTCTTGCTCAGAATAATCGCCTGAGAGGGCATAAATTCAAACTGAGGAAAGACGGTTGTAGGATAGATGTGCAGAAGTTTGCCCTTAGCCAGCGGGTGGTTGATTGCTGGAACAAACTTCCATCTGTCGTAGAAATTGATAGCTTAAATAGATTCAAGGCAGAACTTGACAAACATTTGGAGCAAGTGGATGGGTGAAATAAGGGTTTTTTTTTTTTTTTTTTTGTCTGATGCTATATAAGCTTGCTTTCTTGCATCATGTGCCTATGCTAATGCTAAGCAACTTTACATCCTTCCTAAAATGATGCCTCCAGACCTGTACGCAGTAAAAAAATTTTACATTCAGCCAGGACGATGTAAAAAAGTTTGAATTGGTTTCAATCAATATAGTATGCAAGTAGCTTGGTTAAAAAAATTTTTGAAAACTGAAAGAATAGGGTTACCATTCCATTTGAATAGGCAATATAGAAAGAGCAACCCTAGTGTGGAAAAGTAGTAAGTGCACATAAAATCAATTCTCAGTGTATTATTTTACATTTGAAAGTCTTAGATGTAAAGTTATACTATCAATTGACATAACTTCTATAAACACAAGTTTTACCTGTCTTCACAAATGCTTCAATAAAATCTTCATTAATTAATACATGTAGTGGAATTCTTTCTACAACTGTGTAATTATCTTCTTCTGCAGATAAAAAGCTGTCAATTTCATGAGGTAAGAACGATGCACCAGGTAGCAGTATATGGACCTGAAATTGTAAAATTTTGATTTTTGATTTGATTTGAGTATGGGCATTGGCAACTTAGACCATAATGTGCCAAGTCAAGAAATTGTAAAAAAAACTTTTAACATCAGCTAATTGAATGAAAAAGGCTGTTTACGCATGGGTAATGCATCTCCATCATTGCTACTACCCAGGTAGTATGCATGCATCGTTTTATTATATCTCATATTGGGAATACCTTCACAACGAGTTGCCTAGGTATTGCACTACTTCGAATAAGTAACGCTTCCCTGGTAGAGAAGACTACTGTTACTTATTCTCAGATGGGTAGCACCACCCATTTTTTCATACTCTTTGACATTTCGTCAAGAAATATATTTAGAGCTAACTGAATGTTTCTCTAAAACAATTAATAGTAAACTAATATCGTCACCCTAATTAGAAAACCTCATAACTCCAAAAATGTTGATTTTACAGGCAAAAAAGATTTTTTTTTTTTTTTAAATTAACTGTGACCACACTGATTCTCTCAGTCTAGGTAGTTTATAATTTTTAGGTGCAGGTTTTAATTCTATGTGCTAAATTGGTTTTTATAAAAAAAAAAAAAAAAAAAAAAAAAAAAATATATATATATATATATTTTTTTTTTTTTTTTTTTTTTTTATTATTATTATTATATTTTTTAATTAAGTTACTGTTGTTATGTCGTTTTACTTGAAGATGTAACCGTTTACTGGAGGTTTTCTAATTAGGGTGACGACGTATAAAATAAGTGACAAAAATATGGTTTATGTATGCACAAAATTATACAGATAATATGAAATTGTTCCTACCACGCGATTAAACATTTGCTCATCAATCACTTTCTCGTAATTAAATGACGACATGCAAGATGAATGAAAGTCGGTTTTACTCCGTAAAGGATTAGGAAAGGATGACATAGTTTTATATAATACAAGCACAGAATAATATACACACAACGTTCATAACACTAACTTGTCAACACAACTGCACGTGTTCTCAAAAGAAATTAAAAAACACCTAGCGTTAAAAAAAAAAAGCATATTAAAAAATATACACAAAAGGGTATTTTTTTTTTTTTTTTTTTGTAGTAGTAGTAGTGGTAGTGTGTGAAAGCCTGTTTGCTGGACGATAAATCAGTTCACGGAAACAAAAATTAATGCAACGTCCTTCGGCACGTTCGGAATAAAAACACAAAAGTTCCTCACGTTGAAACAAGATTCCAATTTTTAACAGCCTTTTCTAAACGCCATGGAAGTACGTACTGTATAGTGATCGCAATCGCAGTGCTAAAGCGAGGTCAGAAATGCTATAACACTAGTTTACAAATTTAAGTTTGTTTACTGGGGTTTGAATTTCAATAGGTCCTACTGCCGAAATATGTTGCTGTGATATCAAATATGACTTAGATTTTTTTCTATCACATCCAGATACATCACAATTTAAGAAATAAAAAAAAGTATTGTTTTTTACGAAAGTATATAACTTTATTGTATTTAGTAATGACATATTGATAGCATTCATGTATCAAAAAATACGTAAATACTAACAAGTATTCATCAAAATTCTGAAACTTTCATTCATCATACCTTCGTGTCTTTGTTTGAAAAGAACGTTTAATCGTTTTTCATTTATGTACAGTGCCAGGTTTCTCTCTTTTTAAACACCAGCAGTAGTCGGCCATCATGGTTGCATTCCACCTTCCCTGGTACCTCTGTTCCATTTCCTTTATGTCCTGATGGAATCTCTCCATTTGTTCTTCGCTCATCTGTGCAAGATTTTCGGGGAAATAATCAAGTTGGGCAAGAAAAAATCTGTGAACAATATTTCTTATTTGGTATGTAAAGCCTAGTAGCTGCCAAGATAAGTTCTTTGAATGTTTCCCATTTTGAATTTGCTGTTAGTAACATCTTCAGTTGGTCCCACTGTATAGAATTTAAATACTGTTTAAAACCATCGTAGTAGCTTTTATGATAGCAAAAACCCTTCCCCTTACCCCTGATGGTAGTTACCTCTTTGAGTAAATTCCACTTCAGCACACTATGATAGCTGCCACCTACCTAGTGGTTCCTTTATCTGCAGATTTTTGATGCATGAAGAATCACTACTGATAATCAGATTAAGAGTATTACTCCCTCTAGTTGCCTCCCGAACATGCTGATGTAGAAATCAATCATCCAATAAATGCACAAAAGCCTTGCTAGTGTGTGAGTGACCAACCCACAAATTCCAGTCAATATCTGGGAAATCAAAATCCCCAATTATAAGACTCTCTGATTTACTGGCCCACTCTATTTCCCTGTACAGTTTCTTATTATACTCATCAGAGTCATTAGGCCTACAGCACACTCCTACTCTCAATTTTGATCTCCCAATGCTTATGTCACCACCAAACTGACTCGACTCTGCACTGTCTAGCAGTGTCGACTGGCTTCACTTCCTTGGATTTTATGTGTTTCTTAACTAATAGCATTACCCCTCCTCCCGTCCTATCCTGTCTATTCTTTCTGTACACATTGTACACCCCAAATTCCAGTTCTGTGTTCCTTATATCTGTGTGACACCACGTTTCTGATATCCCAACAATATCTGCCTTTGATGTTGTGAGCAATACCTCAAATTCATCAAATTTATCAAACTCCTAGCATTGGTGTACACGCAAGTATACATGCTTGTTCCTATTCTTAGCTACCCTAACACAACCCATGTGTTTACTTGTACCGCAATGACTCCCAGCAGTCTCTGAAATATCCTGCATCTTGTTTTCCAGGCTTCTGGTCATTCCAATAGAAGCAGTGCAAGAATCACTTTCACCTCTGCCAGTGGCTGCTGTTAATCTATTAGTCCTTCTATCCCCCCCCAAGCTAGCAGTTTTTCGACCCACCTAACACTGCCTCGATAGCATCAGCAAATATTTTTGCACCCTTTCTATTTAAGTGTATCCCATCCCTGTAGAAGCAGTCTCTCCTGTTAACAAGTACAGACCAGGCTGAAAAAAATTCTACTCCTTGAGCCTTGCACAATCTTTCCAGGGCCGAATTGATCGTCAAGGCTCTCATCATATATTCCCTTTCTATCGTGTCTGGGCAGAATTGCAGACACTTTCAAATTCAACCCTAATTCACTGCTTTTTTTCAACAGTGACTTGTTAAGTGATTCTGCCGGTCTCCTACTCTTAATATCATTAGTCCCAACGAGTACAACTATATCACCTTTTGTGCCCTTAAAAGATGATATCCGCTCTACAACGTCATTGACCTTTGCCTCTGGCAGACATACCCTGGTCCTGTTCCACTTATCCTTTTTACAAAGCATGTTCCCCTTTTCCCTGATAATACAGTCACCAACAACTACTAGTTACTGTGGGACCAGCGCATTCTGCCTTGGGGGTTGCCGCTGTTTTGCGTGATGACCAAGTGCAAGCTCTGGCATTGATGTGGGCAGCCGAGAGCTTGATGGGCCCCTCAATTTAGATCCTTCGAGGGCATCCACCCTGCCCTTCAAGCTCTCATATAGGCCCATAACAACGCTGAGTTGTCGTCTGATTTCGTTACCAACCCTGCATCGTGCATACACAAAGACATCCCCCATGGCAATATCATGTCCTGTGCCCGACTGCTCCACAAACATCATGCAAGCAGTGAATTTTAAAAGGCTGTGATTCAGAGGGCAACTGCCCTCCTTAGTTCTCCCTTGAACCACAGCGCTCCCATTAGCTTCAACCTTTTGCTTTGCTGCTCTGGTCTGAGTCATGATTTCGATTTAATTTCAATAAAATTTCAATTTCAGTATAAAATTATAACCCTAACCTTGTATCCCAACACAGTTATAACGCTATATATATTTTTCAGTATCGAGTATTATATTCGAGTTCCGTTTATACAACTTCCGTATCAAGTTATGTATTAATTAATTATGTTACGTTTGTAATCTAGGTCGTTATATGTATTAAGTTAAAAGTACAATTTAATTGACAAAATTAATAGATTTTACTGATTAATTGACAAAATTAATAGATTTTACTGATTAATTGACAATATTATATTGTATACGATACTATACTAAGCTTACGCTAAATAACGTGTGTCGTATAACAATGGCGGAAAAATTCCGAACGGTAAATCTACGGACACAAGTACTAATTAACTTCCAAATCACGCTGTCTCAATTCAGAATAAACTAAGGATCCTGACTAAGTCTATAAGTTACTTATATAAAATAATTTGATGTAACTATTGGTCAATAAAGCGGCTAAATATGGCTAAAAAAACTGCTCATTCAGCGGAGCTGCAACTTGTAGCACGTGGATTTGATTCCCTTACCGATACTTTTATGCAATTACAAGGCCGAGTAAAGAATAAATACACAAGATTAATCAAAAAATCACAAAATAATGCTATACTACTAAATTTAAATCAAAAGTTTTAGAAAAACAATAATTTCAAATCAATAAATAAGAAAATCCACTTAGCGGCTTTGAATATTTCTGATTGCCACTAGCACTTCTTCTGACTTGAACACTTCTGACTGCCACTAGCATTTCTTCTGACTTGAACATTCTGACTGCCACTAGCACTTATTCTGACTTGAACACTTCTGACTCCCACTAATGTTATTATTGGCGTCCCTCAGGGTTCAGTGTCGGGTCCATTATTGTTTTCTGTATTTATAAATGATATTGATGATGGTATATCAAGCTTAATGTCCAAGTTTGTAGACGATACAAAGGTTGGCAGGGTTGTTAAGGATACTACTGACGCTATGCTGCTGCAACAAGATCTGAAAACATTGAGCAGATGGGCTGAGAGGTGGCAAATGAAGTTTAACATTGACAAATGTAAAGTACTACATATGGGAAACAGCAACCCCAGAGCAACGTATCAACTCTGTGGTACTACACTGACAATGGTAGAGAATGAAGGCAATGGTCAGGCCACACCTTGAGTACTGTATACAGGTCTAGAGGCCTCGTTTCAAGAAGGATATTGAGCTGTTGGAGCGAGTACAGAGAAGGGAACAAGATTAGTGAATGGAACAAAGGGTTGCTCTTACGAAGAAAGGCTTAAGTTTTGCAAATTACAGTGTCTGGAGACTAGGCACCCGCGAGGTGATCTGATAGAAGTGTATAAAGCCTTGAATGGTTTGAACATGCTCAATGCCGATGGGATTCTTCTTCTTGCTGAGAGGGCACAAATTCAGATTGAGGAAAGACAGATGCAGGATAGATGTGCGGAAATTTGCCTTTAGCCAGCGGGTAGTTGGTTTGTGGAACAGACGTCCATCCCTTGTTGTGGAAGTTGATAGCCTAAATAAATTTAAGGCTCAGCCGGACAGGTATTTCGAACGAACGGAGGGGGTGAAATGGAAGTGTTTTTTTTTTTTTTTTTTTTTGGCTGATGATGCATAAGCTTACTTTCTTGCATCATATGCCTCTACTAATGTTAATGCTACTCATGAATTAAGCACAATTGCATCAGAATTCGATATATTCTGGGTGCGAGGTTAGCCTGTGCAGACATTGCTCCTTAAAGCTCTTCAAACAGAGAAGTTTTTCCTGATTTATTTTCTGCTTTATTAGTTTAAATTGTCATATTAACTTATTTTCTAGAGTAGCTTTATATTCCTAGTTACGATACTTAGTTTAAAGTTTAACTTAGACAGAGATTTCGTAGATATTACTTAGTATCGGTAACGGTATCAAATCCACGTGTCACAAATTGAACGAGAGGTCTTTTAACCAAATTTAGTCGATTTATTAACCAATTGTTATATCAGATTATCTTCTATAAGTAGATTATAGACCTAGTCAGGATCCTTAGTTTATTCTAAATTGAGATAGCGAGATTTCGAAGCTAATCAATACTTACGAGTCCATAGAAATACCGTTCGTGAATTCCCGCCATTTTTACACGATAGCATAAGCTTAGTGTAGTATACTGCTTAATATAATATTGTCAATTAATCAGTAAATCTATTAATCTTGATAAACTTTATTGTCAATTAAATTGTATTTTTAACTCTATAAATATATATAACGACTTAATCGTAACAAATAATTAATACATAACTATAGTGGTACACGTGATACGGAAGTTGTATAAAGGGAACACTAGATACCGAAAAAAAAAAAAATATATATATATATATATATATATAACATAACTGTTTTGGGATATAACTTAAGGATTTAATTTTTGTTTTAAATTTTATTGAATTAAATTGGAATCATGACTCTGACCAGAGCAGCAAAGCAAAAGGCTCAAGCTAATGGGAGTGCTGTGGTTCAGGGGAGAACTGAGGGGGGCAGTTGCCCTCTGAATCACAGTCTATTAAAATGCACTGTTTGCTTGATGTTTGCGGAGCAGTCGGGTACGGGACATGATACTGCCAAGGGGGATGTCTTTGTGTGTGCACGATGTAAGGAGTGCAAGGAAATCAGGCGACAACTCAGCGTTGTTATGGGCCTTTATGAGAGCTTGAAGGACAGGGTGGATGCCCTCGAAGGAAATAAATTGAGGGGCCCATCAAGCTCTCAGCTGCCCACATCAACGCCAGAGCTTGCACTTGGTCATCAGGCAACACAGGGGCAACACCCTAGGCAGAATGCGCTGGTCCCACAGGAACTAGTAGTTGTTGGTGACTCTATTGTCAGGGAAACGGGGAACATGCTTTGTAAAAAGGATAGGTGGAATAGGACCAGGGTATGTCTGCCAGGGGCAAAGGTTGATGACGTTGTAGAGCGGATATCATCTTTTAAGGGCACAAAAGGTGATATAGTTGTACACGTCGGCACTAATGATATTAAGAGTAGGAGACCGGCGGAATTACTTAACAAGTACAGGTCACTGTTGAAAAAAAGCCGTGAATTAGGGTTGAACTTGAAAGTGTCTGCAATTCTGCCCAGACACGATAGGAGGGAGTATATGATGAGAGCCTTGTTAATCAATTCGGCCCTGGAAAGATTGTGCAAGGCTCAAGGGGTAGAATTTTTTTCAGCCTGGACTGTACTTGTTAACAGGAGAGATTGCTTCTACAGGGATGGGATACACTTAAATAGAAAGGGTGCAAGAATTTTTGCTGATGCTGTCGAGGCAGTGTTAGGTGGGTCGGAAAACTGCTAGTTGGGGGGGATACAAGGACTAATAGATTAACAGTAGCCACTGGCAGAGGTGGAAGTGATTCTTGCACTGCTTCTATTCAAATGAGCAGAAGTCTGAAAAACAAGATGCAGGATATTTCAGAGACTGCTGGTAGTCATTGCGTTACAAGTAAACACATGGGTTGTGTTAGGGTAGCTAAGAATAGAAACAGGTGCATGTATACCTGCGTGTACACCAATGCTAGGAGTTTGGTAAATAAATTTGATGAATTTGAGGTATTGCTCAAAACATCAAAGGCAGATATTGTTGGGATATCAGAGACGTGGTGTCACACAGATATAAGTAATGCGGAACTGGAATTTGGGGAATACAATGTATATAGAAAGGATAGACAGGACAGGAGGGGAGGAGGGGTTATGCTATTAATTAAGAAACACATAAAGTCAAAGGAAGTGAAGCCAGTTGACATCGATGGACAGGGCAGTGTCGAGTCAGTTTGGTGTGACATAAGCATAGGGAAATCAAAATTGAGAGTAGGAGTGTGCTATAGGCCTAATGACTCTGATGAGTATAATAAGGAACTGTACAGGGAAATAGAGTGGGCCAGTAAATCAGAGAGTCTTATAATGGGGGATTTTAATTTCCCAGATATTGACTGGAATTTGTGGGTTGGTCACTCGCACACTAGCAAGGCTTTTGTGGATTTATTGGATGATTGTTTTCTACATCAGCATGTTCGTGAGGCAACAAGAGGGAGCAATACTCTTGATCTGATTATCAGTAGTGATTCTTCATGCATTAAGAACCTGCAGATAAATGAACCACTAGGTGGCAGTGATCACAGTGTGTTGAAGTGGGATTTACTCAAGGAGGTAACTACCATCAGAGGTAAAGGGAAGGGTTTTTGTTTTCGTAAAGGCGACTATGATGGTCTGAGACAATATTTAAATTCTATACAGTGGGACCAACTGATGATGTTACCAACAGCAAACTCAAAATGGGAAGCATTCAAGGAACTAATCTTGGTGGCTACCAGGCTTTACATACCAACTAAGAAATATTGTTCAAGGTTTAGGCCTAAATGGTTGTCAGATGGACTAATGAGACATGTGGCAGAGAAGAAAAATGCATGGGATACATACAAATTAATGGGTGACATGGAAGCCTATGATAGATATAAGTTGGTCTGTAACCAAGTCACAAAGGAGATTAGGCAGGCAAAGGCTGACTACGAAAAATCCTTGGCAAAGGATGCAAAGAAAAACAGAAAGGAGTTCTTTACATACTTGAACTCGAGAAGGAAAGGGATGAATCAGATTGGTCCACTGGATATTGATGGTTCAACAGTTGAGGATCCTGCTCAGGTGGCTGACAATCTAAACGAGTATTTTGCATCTACATTCACGCATGAGGAGTTATTCAGGAAGGAGAATGATGTAGGTAAAGTAAACATTGGCAGTGAGCTGGATGATTTTGTAATAACTGAGAGGAAAGTGGAGGAGAGATTGTTGAGGATAAACATAAAAAAGGCACCTGGGGTGGATGGGATCTATCCAGTTATATTAAAGGAGGCAGCAAAGGAAGTATGCAAACCCCTAGCCATAATTATGAGAGCTTCTTTGGACTCAGGGGAGGTACCCATAGACTGGAGATGTGCAAATGTAACCCCAATTCACAAAGGAGGATCAAAGGCTAACACAAGTAATTATAGACCTGTTAGTTTAACTTCTGTTCCAGGTAAATTAATGGAGGCACTGGTTAAAGAAGCACTGCAGGATCATCTAGACAAGAATTCAGTTATAGCTCAGACGCAGCATGGTTTTGTTAAGGGCAGGTCTTGCCTGACCAATTTGATTGGATACTATGATGTAGTCACAAAAGAACTGGATGCAGGGAATAACTTTGATATTATATATTTGGATCTTAGAAAGGCTTTTGATACTGTTGCACATGGAAGACTGCTGCACAAATTGGAGCAGTGTGGCATTGGAGGCAAATTGCTGCTATGGATAAGGGGATGGTTGAGTGGCAGAATACAGAGAGTGGTAATCAATGGACACTGCTCAACGTGGACTAATGTTATTAGTGGAGTTCCTCAAGGTTCAGTGTTGGGTCCATTGTTGTTTTCGGTGTTTATGAATGATATTGATGATGGGATATCAAGTTTAATGTCTAAGTTTGCAGATGATACAAAGGTTGGCAGGGTCGTTAAGGACACTACTGACGCTATGCTGCTGCAACAGGATCTGGAAAGGTTGAACAGATGGGCTGAGAGGTGGCAAATGAAGTTTAACATTGACAAATGTAAAGTACTACATATGGGTAACAGTAACCCCAGAGCAATGTATCAACTCTGCGGTACTACACTGACAGTGGTGGAGAATGAAAAGGACCTGGGGGTAATTGTGCAGGCAGATATGAAGTTCTCTGAGCAGTGCAGACGAGCTGCAAGAGTAGCTCATGGTGTCTTGTCAATGATATACAGGAATTTTTCTAGCAGGGATAAGGAGGTGATTATTCCCTTGTATAAGGCAATGGTTAGGCCACATCTTGAGTACTGTATACAGGTCTGGAGGCCTCATTTCAAGAAGGATGTAGAGCTGCTGGAACGGGTACAGAGAAGGGCAACAAGATTAGTAAATGGAACAAAGGGCTGCTCTTACGAAGAAAGGCTTAAGTTTTGCAAATTACAGAGTCTGGAGACTAGGCACCGGCGAGGTGATCTGATAGAGGTGTATAAGGCTTTGAATGGCTTGAGCATGCTCAATGCCGATGGGATTCTTCCTCTTGCTCAGAATAATCACCTGAGAGGGCATAAATTCAAATTGAGGAAGGACGGATGTCGGATAGATGTGCGGAAATTTGCCTTTGGCCAACGGGTGGTTGGTTGGTGGAACCGACTTCCATCACTTGTTGTTGAAGTTGATAGCCTAAACAAATTTAAAGCTCAACTGGACAGGTATTTCGAACGAACGGAGGGGTGAAATGGGAGAGGGTTTTTTTTTTTTTTTTTTTTGGCTGATGCTGAATAAGCTTGCTTTCTTGCATCATATGCCTCTACTAATGCTAATGCTAATGCTAATGCTATTTTCTTCTATGGCTCATGTACGCAAGAATTGTCATTGCACTGATCCTAAAGGTCACCAGTTCCAGATCTGAATTATCCTGGATACAAGAGTACTTATTGGAGACTACTTTTCTCTTCTTTTTTTTTTTTTTTTTTCATTTTTGTCAAACAGCACCGTTTTTTTTTTTTTTTTTTGTTTTTTTTTACCAGCACCAGTCCCTTTTTATTATTACTAATTTTTATTTTATTTTTTTTAACAGCACCAGCTTTTTTTTGATTATCTGTTTATTATTATTTATTTATTTTATTTTATTTTATTATTTGCAGAATTTTATTTTTAAAAGGCAGGTTTCGGGTACAGCATTTCCTCTGTATATAACTGTCCCATCACATACAGAGGAAATGCTGTACCTGAAGCCTGTTTAGAGGCTATAAGGTGGTAGCCCTACCACTAAACTTACCCCGCGAGAGGCTGGTAACCTAACCGGGGGACATTCTAAATACTCGAAATAAGCTCAAGTGAAAAAACTGGACGGAGCCCAAGGATAACGACCTAGGCAATGGATATAGGACGACGATTAAGGACATTAAAGTAGTAACTTGGAAAGTTAGGGGAATAAATCACAAATTAGATGAATTGACCATGGAACTAGAAAAAAGAAACATTGACATAGCATTCATTACAGAAACAAAAAAGAAGAATAAAGGATCCAAAGAAATAGGTAACTTCATGATATACTCGGGCCAACCAAGTGAAATGTGGGCATCATCGGGATTTGCTGTTATAATAAAGATTGGGAAAACAAAATATTAGACTACTCTTGGATATCACCCAGAATATTGAAATTAAGACTAAAAATTCTATCTTATACAATAACAATCATTGGGTTAATATTTTATGTGTACATGAAAAAATCAATTCTGGGAGCTGCTGAAGAAAGTCTTGGATATCAACCTATAAAAAAAAATTAAAACTGGCTAAGAATATGGAATGAAGAATTGAAACAATCAATAAACTGTTCCTACAAACTAAAGACCTACATCTACACATAAAATATAAAAAGCTTAGAGCAGAAGTTAGAAAACTAACCAAAAGAATTCAACGAGATGACAGGGATAAATTTGTTAAATCTTTAGAACATAATATCACGGGCCCACAGAGAAGAGGTTTTAAAATTTTTAAGAAATTACAACTAGACACAAATGATCAAATAAAAACCAACTCCATCTCTCAAGCAGAATGGAAGAAACACTATTCCAAACTATGGTATAACCCTGGCACTAGGGAATTGGAACATGAATCTGTGGTAACCGAAGATGAAGAAAATATAACAATGGAAGAACTAGAGTTAATATTACAAAAATCAAAAAACCGAAAAAGCCCAGACACAAACAATTTTAATGTAGAACTATTTAAATATGGTGGTACCTTACTAAAAAACACACTACTAAAATTATTTAACATCGTATGGCATAAGCAACAGATACCCAAAGATTGGGAAACAGGAACAGTAATCAATTTACACAAAAACCTCTCCAGAAATAACCCTAACAACTACAGAGGGATAACACTGCTATCAACTGCTTCAAAGCTATATTCTAATATACTAGAGAATAAACTTAATAAATACAGTGAACAATTCTTAGAAGAAGAAGAACAACAACAATGTGGGTTCAGAAAAGGGAAAAGCACAATAGATGCCATTTTCTCATTACAACAAATTTTGGAGAAAAGAAGAGAATTCAATCTACCAACATTTCTACTGTTTGTTGATTATGAAAAAGCATATGACAATGTAAACCGGGTTAAACTTTGGCAGATTCTGCGTGAAGAAAATATCCCAACCCAACTCCGGAAAGCGATCCAAAGCCTATACAAAAACTCAAAAAGTCTGCATAAAATATTTTAATGGTCAACTCTGAGACCCAATTAACACCAATAAAGAGTCATACAAGGTTGTGGACTATCACCAAATTTATTTAATGTCTACATCAATAAAATTATTAAAGAATGGAAACA